>NC_044386.1:13883305-14241430 GCF_006542625.1 Nomascus leucogenys | reverse complement strand
CTTAACATCTGAACGGCACTGTCCTAGCACTGTTCTGGCTGATTAATTGCTTGCCTGTGTCCTCCATGAAACCGGGCACCATGAGTGTGCTCCCCACCATCGCATCCTCAGCACCCAGCACAGAGCCTGGCACCTAATATGTGCTCAAGAAATTGTTGCTCATGAAACACTGAATGAATAGGTGCTCTTTGAACCGGGCACACCCCTTGTTACTGGTTTTGCTCCTTCTGAAGTCCAAGATCTGTGTCTCAGAAAGCATGCCCTCCTTGTTGTGTGGTGAGGGATCATCTGTAGGCACTGGTGAGTACCACCAAGATCCTAAGGATGCCAAGACAGAGCCCCCTCAGCAGAGGCTAGGCAGCCTCCAGATACCAGCTCCCCTCTCCCTGGTCCCCCTGCCTCAGGGCAGAAGCATCTGTCTCTCCACCCAGCCTCTGTTGTATACAAACTAACTTTAGGTCTGGCTCCATTAAAACCACCTTTAGTTCAAGGCCTCTTAACTTGAGGTCTGTAGGCGATATGGTTAGACTTAGTGTCCCCAGCCACATCTCATCTTGAATTGTAATCCCCCCAATCCCCATGTGTCAAGGGAGAGACCAGGTGAAGGTAATTGAATCATGGGGGTGGTTTCCTCCATGCTGTTCTCGTGATAGTGAGTTCTCAAGAAATCTGACCGTTTTATAACGGGCTCTTCCCCTTTTGCTCCGCACTTCTCCTTCCTGCCACCTTGTGAAGAAGGTGCCTTGCTTTCCCTCCACCTTCCCCCATGATTGTAAGTTTCCTGAGGCCTCCTCAGCCATGCTGAACTATGAGTCAACTAAACTTCTTTCCTTTATAAATTACCCAGTCTCTGGCAGTTCTTTATAGCAGAATGAAAACGTACTAATACAGTAAATCCATAGAATTAAGAGATTCTGGCTGGGTGCAGTGGCTCACACCTGTAATGCCAGCACTTTGGGAGGCCGAAGCGGGTGGATCCCCTGAGGTCAGGAGTTCAAGACCAGCCTGGCCAACATGGTGAAACCCCGTCTCTACTAAAAATACAAAAATTAGCCAGGCATGGTGGTGCATGCCTGTAATCCCAGCTACTCAGGAGGCTGAGGCAGGAGAATCATTTGAACCCGGGAGGCAGAGGTTGCAGTGAACAGAGCTCGCACCATTGCACTCCAGCCTGGGGGACAAGAGCAAGACTTTGTCTCAAAAAAAAAAAAAAAAAAAAAAAAAAGAATTAAGAGATTCTGTGAACTTAAATGAGGAAAAAATGTAGATCTTTATTTTCATTAAATTCTAACTGAAAATTAACATTTCCTACAATATGAATGCAGGCAACCAACCACAGTAATTAGAATTTGTGGCCTTGTTACCAAAAACTTCACATATATTTTCGTATCACATTGCAGATGTAGACATCTCATAATAACATTTGCACTCATCACCACTTAATAATAACAAAGTCATTAGACCCACCACAAGATCTTGTCATCTGAGGCATTGAGCAACAAGCATACATATTATCCTATGAGACATTTGTCATTCCTTATGAGTTTGATTACTGTATTTCAATAAAATTGCAATTTTGTAAACAATGTATTTCATGCTTTTATAAACATTATTCTAAGTAGCCCATGAGCTTTACCAGATCACCAAAGGAATCTATGGCATAAAAATGGTTAAATACCCCTGCTTAATTGTTGTACATGGGGAGAGATAGGGGCCTAGCTCCATTCTTCTGCATCTGATTATCCAGTTTTCCCAGCACAATTTAGTGAAGCGACTGTTCTTTCCCTAGTGTATGTTCTTGGCACCTTTGTCAAAAATGAGTTGTCTGCAAACTGTGTGGATTCATCTCTGGGTTCTCAGTACTGTTCTATTGGTCAGTGTGTATGTGTTTATGCTTATGCCCTGCAGCTTTGGATTTGTAGTATATGTTGAAGTTAGGTAGTGTGATGCCTCTGGCTTTGTTCTTGTGTTCTTGTGCTCAAGAAGAATTTGGCTCTTCAGGATCTTTTGTGGCTCCCTATGAATTTTAGGACCATTTTTTTGCATCTCTGTAGAGATCTCATGAAGATAGAGAGTTAATTGGTGGCTACCACAGGCTAGAAGGGATAGGAGGGAGGAAGAAGAGAGGTTGGTTAAAAGGTACAAAAACACAGTTAGACACTGGGTACACATGAACATAAAGATGGCAAATATAGGCACTGGAGACTACTAGAAATGGGAGGAGAGGAGGGAGCCAAACGTTGGAAAACTATTGGGTATTATGCTCACTACCTGAGTGACGGTATCATTCATACCCCAAATCTCAGCATCACACAATATACCCAGATAACAAACCTTCATATGTACCCCTAAAGATAAAATAAGAGTTGAAATTATTTTTAAAAACAAAGAAAATATACAATTTTACAGAAGGAATAAGATCTAGGATTCTATAGTATGGTGGGGCAACAATAGTCAACAATAACTTGTCATATATTTCAAAATTGCTAGAGGAGAAGAATTTGAATGTTCCCAACATGTTTGGGGTGATTGACATCCCAGTTTCCCCAGTTTGATCATTATACATTGTATGCATGTATCAAGGTATCACATGTACTCCCCAAAATATATACAACTGTTATATATCAATTTTAAAACTCTGCTTTATTTTCTAAAAAATAAAATAAAAATAGACAAAACACTCAATACACCTCTCAAATAACTCTTGCAAATGCAAGCTTTGCCTTTTTCTTTCACGACTATTGCCCCTACAATAGACTTTAAGTGCCTATTTTGGAATTTTAAAACTATTAACTCTCCCTGTCTTTGCATTTTTTTCTATAGCAATCCTAACTCTTCCTTGTGGAAAGGAGGTCTCTGGTTAAATTGGAAGAGGGTCAGGTATAATGAAATATGAAAAAGAAAAGTGTCATTTGGCATTGCAAAATATTATTTGCCTGAAAGTGCTCAATAAAGAAGGACAAGAAAGACCTCTGGCATTCAAGATATATTTTTAAAAACTCTGGTTCTTCCTGTGACCTCTTCCTGTCCTTTCCCAGTCTGAGATTAAAAAACAACAGTGATGTTTAGTAGGAACAGAGAAGATTCCAGTGATGTTGGTGATGATACAATCATCAGTGACCAGGAGAGGACATCCACAGGTGTACCCTCATCCACCTTCACAGAGGAACTCATCTACAAATGCTCCAACTTCTGTAGTCAGCACTGCCCTGCAAACTCTACTTCCAATGAGCGATGTCCCCTTCCTGCCTCACTGTTCAGCCTGGCACTTCTCAAAACTCAGTCATCTCACTGATGGCCATGACCACATAGAGAAATGAGTGACTCTCTGGCATCAGATTCAGTATGCCCCCCCATGTCCCTGCCCTACTAAAGAGGAAGAATCAGTAGTTAATTCTGGCTTTAGTGGGAAACACCTGAGGAACCAGAGTGCTATGTACTTCAAATCCATTTTACTTCTTAGTTTTCTTTCTTTGTAGTATTTCCCATTCAGACATCTGCCATCATTCTAGAAACTCATGAATTTATGATACCATTAGTGTTTTGAAAAGCAAGTACATCTCTTCCCAGATGTTATTTTGTATAAAGATTTTTTCTTCCTCTGCACTAGTTCAAATAAACCAAGTCATGAATCTAATTTGAATGAAGGCACAGACTTCACTCTCTGTCTCATACCAGATGTTGTGGATAAATATTATGACAGTCTGGACACACGATGTGTCTTGATGCTGGTAGGGATGAGGAGGCAGTCTTCCACCCACGCAGGCAGCACAAAGTGTAGGGGTGTAACATTGCCTCACACTTCTCCCCAGACCCATTTGAAGGAAACACCACAGTTTAATTTGTAATCTATCACAGGACTCTAGAATTAAAGGGTCTATGTGCCCTATGATTGTACATAATAATTTCATTCAAAACCCTACAAAGTATGTACAGCACACTCCGAGGATTATCATTTTACCTAGGAAGCCTTACTATATTATCCTGGCCTCTAAGATCACAGGTAGGGTAGCTTGGCCATCAGGATTCATCTTAGAAGTAGGAAAACCTTAACAAAAGGAAATAAATTGACAGAAATAGAATGGAGGGGTCACAAGGGAGATATTTTCCCTGAGAAGTTTTCTGCCACACCTATATTACAAAATATAGTCTGAAAGCTACTTGTAATGTTTGAAGTGAGCTAATCCATCCTGTGACATAAATATGGTGAGCCAGTATGTGTCAATTGCTCAGCACCCATGAATTCATTCTGTCCTGTTCAGACTGGGCCTCAGCATCCTTCTCAACACCATGCTCCTAGAAGCTACTACTTTTATTCAGAGCTGGAAAGGGGGCAAAACTTACCTTGCTTTCTCTGCGTTAGGATTTTGCAAGTGAGAGGAAACCAAAAGTAGGAAACAGTCAAAAAAAGAAGCATTTTCCCCATCTCTAGATATCAAAGTCCTGATAGTCCAAAGAGCACTTCGATATTTAACCTTTCTTTGAAATTATTCTTAATGTCCCCAACTTAAGAGCTCAGTCCCAGAATCTTTAATATTCAATAGTATGTGGCTCATACCCCTCAATAGCATGTATACAGCATACTGATTTATAGAAAACTGTGTGCATTTCTACTATCTCTTTTACTTGTTTTATTCTCTAAGCCCATTTTTGTTAAAGTATTTATTATGTGCCAGGCTCTAGGGATACAAAAATTCAATGACAGAATCCCCACCCTCAAGTTGCTCACAGACATAACCAACTAGTAAAAATAAATTGGCTTAAGTGCAATAATGTGTGGCTTAAATAACCTATACCTTTATACTACATTAAAGTAGTTAGTTGTAAATTGTAGCTGTGCTATAGTAACTACCTATAATAAAATTATAGAAAGAGATAAAAATTTTAAATCAGAAAGAGAGAAAATGGAGCAATCAAGACACGGAGGATGAGGAGGAAGGAGAATTAAATGAAAAATGTGTAACTCCACAGTAAAAGCACCCAGGTTAGGAGGAGCATAAAAAGGGACTCGAACAGCAAGATAATGTTTGGAGGGTATATTCTGTGCACAATGGGGTGCCACAGAAGTTTTGGGGTGCGGAACTAGCAGGATCATTTTATTTCCAAGACAATTTTGGGAGCATATGGTAGCAAATTCTGACCTACTAATTTCCCATCTACCTGCCACAGTGATTTGTGCTTAGTAGATATTCGGTAAACACACAATGAAGTCACCTTAGTGTTAGATGAATGCAAAGGTTAGTGAGCAGCAATAGAAAGTAAGAATGTGAGTTCTAGGAACAAAAAGCCCACTTCATAGTTTTATTTCAGGTCAATCCTTTTGGGAATACTGTAAGACAAAAAGGTAGACAGGTAAATCAGTTATTACAGACTTCTCGAATGCTGGGATTTGGAAAGTCCTCAGACAATTCTACTGTCTGCCAGTTTGTCTTTCAGACTACCTGTCCTCAAGAATAGCAACGTCTACCAGTTTTGACATTTTTGAGTAAAGATGAAAGTTACATAAAGCCCATGAATACAAATTCATTCTTGATAAAAGTAGACTTGCATCAAACCTCACGGAAAAGCAAAGTGTCATAAAGTCATAAATATGCATCAAACCTCATGGAAAAGCAAAGTGTTATAAAGTCATAAATATGCCAATATTAGAGTTTCACATAGAGAATAATGCAAGCAGTAAAATTCATCAGCATCATTAAAATTCATCTGCTTGTGTGCCACTCTTAAGGATGACCGCATTTGTGACCTCAAGATAGAGAACCCTGGCCATCAAACTCTGAAAACACCCATGTTGAAGTAGTTAGGTTTGAGAAACGTAAGAGCTCATGCAAGAGTACAGCTGGAGAGCAAAGACATGAATGCACTCAAATTATTTATCAATATACTTTACAACCAAATACAGACACCAAAATAAGTGATTATTCTCTTGGTGTTTTATCATCCTTAACCCAATCGTAAGTATCATTTCCTATTTAATCATATCTGGTTTTTTATCAATTTGGGGGACTCCCCTCTCTGATACTTTCAGATTTTTGCTAGCAAATTTGCCTGGCTTCATTGCAAAAACATGGATATTAAAGCATTATTTTCTCTTCAGTTTGCTCATGCAATGATAAAGTTTTTCTAGTTCCATACCTCTGTCCTATCAGCATGGTTTTCTGTGTCACGGTATAGTCCCAGAGAAAACTTAGAGATTTGAGATGGAAAAATAATTGAATGATGTCAGTCAGCCTAAAAAGCATTGTTGAGTAGGTTTTTCTTAAGTTCCCCCTTACTACACACATAGCTTGAGTTCCTCTTAGGATGGCTGCATTCCACAGCCCAGAGCATACGCTGTAGGTGCTCTTACGCTAGCTTCAGCTCCCCACTCCCAGGATCACAGCCCTAAGGTTTCACCTTTAGATGGCTTTGTTCCAGAAGACAAATCTCTTCAGCTCCCTACTCCCAGGAATACAACATAAGGGCCACAGCTCACTTCCCTTCACCTTCCTTTCTCATATGATATGTTGTCATGTGGTGTGGTGAAATCTCAACTCTCCGTCTAACTTGGACTTTATTCATCTCTCCAATTCCTAACCTCACTTTATCCTTTTACCGCCTGCTTTTTGCCTCTATGTTGACCTTGTGGACTGTAACAATATGGACCCTTGCCCTCAGGTTTCTGGATGGTTTGGCCAAGGCAAGGTATTAGCAGGAAATCAAGATTAGGAAGCCAGAGATATTGGTGCATCTATTTCTCCAACTCCCTCCCAAGTGATGCCTTGTAAGAGTGTGCTCTTCACCTAAAACCACTGCTCCTTCCAGGTGGAGCTCTCCTGTGGATAAAGTTCTGACCAATCTAATAACCTGCTCTTCTCCTTGCCTCTTCCTACCTGGGGAGGTGAAACTTCCCCTTCCTGCTAAACCTGGGGTGCTCTATTATCCCTTATTCATTTACCTTCACCTTTTCTGCTTCTTGCAAATACCCTTCTCATTGACCCCTCTTGAATCACCTCTTTTGAGTGCATTGCCTGTTTCCTGCTGGGACACTGAGAGAAGAACCAATATATGGGGGAGGTGTTCCCACACTCAAGCACATTTGTGCATTTTTCTCAAGTAGAAGCTCTACTCAACAGAGAAGCACGCAATGGCCTCGTGAACAGAAGTTTAGCCTGGAGCATAAGACATGGTGTGCTTCCTCCTGACTCGGACCTTACTGGTTTAATTATACAATCTCAGAAATCATTTGTTTCAATTATAGCAAATGAAGGCATGTTCTATTTCAGCATTTGAATTTTAAACAAACCAAGAGTACACTATAATCTCTCTGTTTCTGATCCAACTTTAATTGGATTCCGGAATGGATATGCAAGCAGAACCATGATTCAAGAATATGTGAACAGTTCTTTGCTACAGATATTTGCTAGAAATGTATATATAATTAAACTGCCTGTACTTAATCATATCTTTTTAAATATTTTCCTTCTAGTTTATAATCAGACATTTGAAGGCATTATGACAAAAAAAATGTTTCACTCTATTGCCTTTTTTACTGCAAGTTTGATTCAATTATTCAGTTACAATTCGAATCTCCTTGTGCACAAGATATGCTTCAAGTCTATTATTTTCAAACTTTTTGACAGGGGCTAACATCACAACCTAGACACACAAAATATATACACACAAACATACATAATTACCTGAAACTAAAGTTTCATTAAACAATAACTTTATACCACACATCTTAATATTTTGTATTCTAGTCTGTTTAGGAAACTATGCTGGATACCACCCATTATAATGACTGGATGTCCCTCTAATGGTTTTGACATTTGTTTGAAACACACAGCCATAAGTCAAATGATAGATGAACAAAAAGATGAAAAAGACATCCAGTAAAGGCAAATAAAGAGATCATAAGACTCTGGAGTTAGCCAAGTTAGAATTAGATAAAGTTAAAGTTTGATTAACCTTTTTAAAATGTATTTGAGGCAAATTCTATCAATGTTTTCTATAGTAACATCTAATTATAAATAATTTTGTGGGGACTAGAATAGTATCCTTTAAAAAAATTTTTTTAATTGACATCTAATAATTGTACATATGTATGGGGTACATAATGATGTTTTGATACATATAATGCCTAATGATCAGATCAGGGTAATTAATTGGCATACCTATCATCTCAAACATTTATAATTTCTTTTTTGGGAACATTCAATATCCTTCTGCTAGCCATTTGAAACTGTATAATATATTATAATGATAGTCATCCTACAGTGCTATAGAAGACTAGAATTTATTCCTCATATCTAGCTGTAATTTTGTATCCTTTAACAAATCTCTCCCTATCCTCTTCACTTCCTTCCACCTTTCTCAGCCTCTAGTATCCTCTATACTGCTTTTTACTTTGATGAGATCAACTTTTTTTTAGCTTCCACATATAATTGAGAACATGCTGTGTCTAATTTTCTGTTCTTGACTTATTTCACTTAACATAATGTCCTCCAGTTCTATTCATGTTGCCATGAATGACCAGATTTCATCTTTTTTATGGCTGAATAGTATTTCACTGGGTACAAATGCCACATTTTCTTTCTCCATTCATCTGTTGTTTGACACTAAGTTAATTTTACATCTTGGCTATTGTGAATGGTGCTGCAATAAACTTGGGAGTGCAGATGTCTCTTTAATATATGATTTCCCTTCCTTTGGATAAATGCCCAGTAGTGGGACTGCTGGATCATGTAATAGTTATAATAGTTTTACTTGCAGTTTTTAGAGGAACTTCCACACTGTTCTCCATAGTGGCTGTACTAGTTTACGTTCCCACAAACAGCATGTAAGAGTTTCCTTTTCTCCTCATCTTCACCAATATTTGTTATTTTTTGTTATCTTTTGATAATAGGCATTGTAACTGGGATGAAACAATACCTCATTATGGTTTTTATTTGCATTTCCTTGATGATTAGTGATGTTGAGCATTTTTTCATATGTTTGTTGGACATTGTATGACTTCTTTTGAGAAATGTCTGTTTGGATAATTTGTCCATTTTATAACTGGATTGTTTGGATTTTTACTGTTGAGATGTTTGAGTTCCTTGTATATTCTGGATATTAATTCCCTGTCAGATGAATAGTTGGCAACTATTTTATCCCATTCTATAGGTTATAGTTTTACTCTGTGAACTGTTTTTTTGTTGCACAGAAGCTTTTCACTTTGATATGATCCCATTTGTTCATTTTTCCTTTGGTTGCCTGGGCTTTTGAGGTGTTACTCAGAAAATCTTTTCCTAGACCAATGTCCTGAAGAATTTCCTCTATGTTTTCTTCTAGTAGTTTTATAGTTTGGGGATCTTACATTTACATCGTTAATCCATTTTGAGTTGACTTTTGTGTAGGAAGAGAGGTGGGGGTCTAGTTTCATTCTTCTACATGTAAACACCCAGTTTTCCTAGCATCATTTATTGAAAAGGCGGTCCTTTCCCAAGTGAATGTTCTTGGAAACTTTGTCCAAATCAGTTGGCTGTAGATAAGTGGACTAATTTGAGTGTCCTTTTTTGTCCCATTTGTCTATGTGTTTGTTTTGTTGCCAGTACCACGTTATTTCGGTTACTACAGCTTTGTAGGATATTTTCAAGTCAGGTAGTATGATGCCTCCAGCTTTGTTCTTTTTGTTCAAGATTGCTTTGGCTATTTGTGGTCTTTTGTAGTTTCATAGAAAATTTTACTATTTGTTTCATATTTCTGTGAAGAATGGCATTGGTATTTTGGTAGGGATTGCACTGAATCTGTAGATTGCTTTGGATTGTATGGTGATTTGAACCACATTAATTCTACCAACCCATGAGCATAATTGAGCATAGGATGTCTTTCTGTTTGCATTCTCTTCAACTTCTTTCATCACTGTTTTGTAGTTTTCCTTGTAAAGGTCTTTCATCTACTTGGTTAAATTTATTCCTAGATGTTTGTGTAGCTACAGAATAATACTCTCTTTTTTTAATTAAATTTTTTTGAGACGGGATCTCACTATGCTGCGCAGGCTGGTTTCAAACTCCTGAGCTCAAGCCTGCCTCAATCTCCCAAAGTTCCAGGATGACAGGCATGAGCCACCACACCTGACTGATACTCTCTTCATTCACAAAAAAAAAAAAAAAAAAAGTTATTATTACCTTTATTTCAACCTCTGTCACAAAACATTTCAAGATGGATGTTATAATCTTGCCCACAGACTATTTTTCCTCTTTGAAAAAAGAAGTATCAGCACATTCAGCCAAACTTCTAAGTATCTAAATGAAGTGAAAGCTTTTCCATTTATAAAATGGCTTCTTCTGTTCAATTAGTCTATTATTTGTGGCAAGCCATGATTCCCTACCTGTGATGTGGAGGGACAATGCTCACTCCCAATGAGCCCCACATTAGTCACTTTTCCCTAATATACAAATTCCATATCCAAAATGCTCCAAAATCTGAAACTTTTCAATCACAGACATAAGACAGTGACATCTTTGCTTTCTAATTGTTCATTGCATGCAAATTTTGTTTCATGTATAAAATTATCAAAAATTATCGTCAGGCTATGTGTATAAGATATATATGAAATGTAAGTGAATTTAATGTTTAGTCTTGGGCCCTATCTTCAAGATCTCATTATGTACATGCAAATATACAAAATCTTAAAAAAATCAAAATCCAAAATACTTCCGGTCCCAAGCTTTTCAGATAACAGATAATCAACCTGTAATGCATTCTTGAATAAAATTTTTAGTGAAAATTAAATTGACTTTTATAAGTTGTAAGCATACGAAATTGTGTGATAGCCATTGGGGTGTTTTACCATTATCCCAGCCCTCCCCTTCCAGGCATATGTAGAACCGCACCAACTCCACATGAAGTAGGTAGCCTTGTGACAAGAATTCTGAGCAGAAGGGGCCAGATGCAGTGGCTGATGCCTGTAATCTCAGCACTTTGAGAAGCCAATGCAGGAGGACTGCTTGAGACTAGGAGTTTGAGACCATCCTGGGCAGCATAATAAGACCCCATTTCTACAAAAAAAAAAAAAAAAATTTAATTAGCCAAGCATGGTGGCACGTGTCTGTATTCCCAGCTGCTCTGGAGGCTGAGGTGGGAGGATTGTTTGAGGCTGGGAATTTGAGGCTGCAGTGAGCTGTGATCACTCCACTGCACTCCAGACTGCACAACAGAGCAAGACCCTGTCCGAAAAGAAAAGAAAAGAAAAAGAAGAGAAAAGAATTCTGAGCAGAAGAATCAGTACATACTTCACCATTTTCTTCTTTCCTTCTGCTATGATGGCCTGCAAGTCCAGCCAGGATTGCAGAGTAAAATAATACCATGTGGGGGCAGAACCCTAAGACAGCATTCAATGTGGCTGTTTTAAGCCTCTGAAATATGGGATTTGCTTTTTATCTCAGCATAATCTGATTCACACAGTTATCTATAGAAATTATCTGGAAACATTCCATGTGAAAACATCTCTTCTGTCTCTCAAGCTTCTCAAAATGATTTTTCCTTTTCTTTTTTAAATGTTCAAAGCTATAAGAATTTGATCAAGAGGCTTTAAAAAGAAGTGATTTTACCTAGCCTACTCCAAAACATACAGAAATTATCTTGAAGAGAACATATTTTATATTACAATTTGATTTCCATTGAGAACCTTCCATTTAGGTTTTATAAAGAAAGACTTTCTAACTCTTAACCCATTGAACTGATTACCTTTCAGCCCAACATTGAGGAAGAAAGAATAAACCATTTTGGTTCTCTTGGACAGAGTAAACATTTATGAGCCTCATCCACTGACCAACCAGAAGGCACCAGGCAGAGCTCGCACATTGTTTTTCTGATCAGGAAAGCTGGGATTCCTTGGTTTGCTTAGCGTTCTATCAGATTAAGTGTGTACCATGCCATATCACGTTCACAGAGGTCATTTTTATGCAATCTTTAAATGATCCCACTCCAAACCAAATATCATCTTGCAAGCAAAGTTTATGGAGCCAAAACAACTGCAAATTACCACCACATTAGAAGTTTCATTTAAATACATGATCTCATCTTAAAGCTAGGAAGTGTAATTAGCATTTTCCCTTTCTTAGCAGTGAAGAAACCACCTTCCAGATTCCAAAGAAC
Source organism: Nomascus leucogenys (assembly GCF_006542625.1). Taxonomy (NCBI): domain Eukaryota; kingdom Metazoa; phylum Chordata; class Mammalia; order Primates; family Hylobatidae; genus Nomascus; species Nomascus leucogenys. The sequence goes on along the minus strand of NC_044386.1, from coordinate 14,229,307 downwards.
ATAAAACCTCCAATGGCTATGAAAAAAAAAAAAGTTGTCTATGCTAGACAACTCTTTCCATCAGTTCAAAGACATACTGTGAATGGCCATAAAAATGTAATCAATCCCATAAGCCCCTCATCAAAATTTGTCTCAGTACCTTATATGTACACTATTGAGGAATCTGTTATTATAAACTCATAATCAAAGAACTAGGTGGTGCTTGGGCTCTGGGTAAACAGAAGACTTTATATACTCTCCCTCTTCACGACAGAAAACTATAGATGGCATGGAAGCTCACATGTTGTCTAAACTCGTGATACTTATCACCCACATTAAATTTACTTACTAAGGGTCATAATTTTGCTATGCTTGTAACATTGAAGGTTAAGCTCTTTCACGTTGGAGATAAAAGACAATGAGTGATATATGTTAATGTTTTTATAAAAAGAAAACAAATTATCTTGATTACATAACATGCCACATGCCATTGGTCTTTACAAAGGCTTGTCCAACCCCCATGGGAACACTTCAAGCTACATACACGCATCGCTTGTGATTACAAGGAGCTCACTCCCAATTGGAAAACCTGATTGAATCTGAGGATACAGAGAATCGTCTCAAGTGCCTTTCCGAAAGTCTTGGCTCCCACAAAACCCCAAGTACAATTGGCCAACCACTTTCACCCTTAACTTTCAAGCTCATGTGTATTTTAAGGGAAATTCAATCCGTATGTTTCTGAATCATGGATACTGAAGCCATTAAGATTTTTGTTTGGTAAGAGCTTTCTAAATCCCAAGATGACTTATGAGACTTTTTATAGCCTGTTTACTCTGAAGCAAAGAAGTCATGTCTTGTTGAAAGTAAACAAGATTTAAAAGTATGAAACTTTGAGACTTAGAGAAAACTAAAGTTCAAGAAAGTTTATGCTCATCCAACCTGTGCAAAACTCGTTAGTTGATTCCTCTGATTTACTCTATCCAAAGCAGAAATAAGGACACCTTGGGCCAATCAATAGTTATTTTTATGAACATTGTCTACAGTATTTTAGAACCACATAGCTCTTTTACTTGAGGCAACAGTCATTCAATGGAATTGCATACTTACTCCCTTTTTAATAAAAATATTTTCAAAAGTGAGTGTGGCTGATTTTGAGTTACGATGTGCAACTTGATTTCAGTTTGTGTGTGTGTAAACTCTGAAGTGTTCCTGGCAAAACTCTCATTAATTCTTGTGCTGTTAATTTGGAATTTATGATTTGGAATAACTTTTACTTATAATTCAACTATGAAAACAGGTTTGGAAACAAACTGACATAATAAGCAAAAGTTGGGTGGAGACATTTTATAATTTCATTGTATCACCTATTTATAACAACAAACTAGTTTAAAGTGTTTAATTAGTGCCCTTTCAACAAACAATATATACTTATTATAAATAACTATTGAAGAAAGTTATGCAAATTCCTTAGTTGTCAAATATTAATATACTTAGAGTTGTATGTATTTGGTAGTAGCAAAATCTAATTTATTTAATCTGTTACTTTGGTTGGCTATTTCTTTCTTATTTGCCTGAATTAGTGATATGTATTTTCTGGTATCAGAAATTTCTTAATTCAAAACAGATTATCAGAGTCAAAGAGACATCACTTTGTGAGCCAGCCACGTTAATTCCAACATATTCTAGCTTAGAACCCCTTAATAAATGCATAAGAAGCCATTTCAGTCACAATACTTCTCCAAATGGGTAGAGTTTTGAAAATATTTTAACACACAAACTTTATTAATTTATGTGTTTTGAAATAAGTTAAAAAATTGCAACAATAAATATGTTTTAGTCATCTATTACGTGAAAGGCACCATCCTAGATACTAAAGAATTATCAACATAAATAAAAACCACAATTTTATAGTGGGAGAACCTGATCAACAGGCAACGAAACCAAACACAGGCTGAAGGGTAAATGCTTTATGACACACACTGAAATGTGCTGAGCAGAAATGGGAAGACAATGGAGAAAGCTTCCAAGCATGTGAATTGGGCCCTGAAGAAAGAATCTACCTGTGTGGCAAATGGAAGAAAAGGGGACGCTGGGAGCCATTACCGGCCAAGGAAGGAATAAGCAACATAAACAAAGGCAGAAGAGAGGAACACTGAGCAGGTTTGGAGTGTCCCAAGTAATTGACATGACCCAAGCACCGGTGGTGAAGAAAGATGATCCTATAGCTAAACTTGGAATGGATTAAATATAGCGGGATGCTGTAGGAAAATCCAGTGATAAATATGGGCTAGAGGAATACAAAATTACCCAATTGTCTATTTTTAACAGCTTTATTGAGGTATAATTGATATACCAAAAACTATACATATTTAAGGTATACAATTTGATGAGCTTGGACAGAAGCATACACCCCTGAATCTATCATCACGATCAAGGTAATAAACTTGTCCATCACTTCCGGAAGTTCCTTCATACCCCTTTGTTTTTTGTTTTTTTAGGTTTTTTCTATGGTAAGAACACTTAGCATTATATCTACTCTCTTAAATTTTTAAGGGCACAATACAGTATTATTAGTACTGTACTTTAGGAACTCGTACAGCAGATCTCTAGAACGTATTCATTGTGCATAACTGAAACTTTACACCCATCGAAGAGCTTCACATTCCACCCTCCACTCAGCCCCTGGCAACCACCATTCCAATCTCTGCTTCTTTACTTGTCCTCTGTTACTATCTTATTTTACTCCGTATAATGTCCTCCAGGTTCATTCATGCTGTGACAAATATTAGGATTTCCTTCTTTTTTAAGGCTGAATAATACTCCACCGTGTATGTATACCATCTTTTATTCATTCATTCGTCTGCCCATGGACATTTTGTGTTGTTTCCACATACTGGCTCTTTTGAGCCAATGAACATAGGAACGCAGATACGTCTTTCAGGTCCTGATTTCAATTCTTTTAGATATATACCCAGAAGTGGGATTGCTGGATCATAATGTGGCTCTACTTTTACGTTTCTGAGGAGCCACCATACTGTTTTCCATTTTCCATTTTACTGCATCATTTTACATTCCCACCAAAGCATACAAGAGTTCCAATTTTCCTACATTGTCTCCAACGGTTGTTATCTTTTGTTTTTTGATATTCTCAAACCTTTTCTATGGAGGTGCAGGCTCCACTCCTCTCCCTCCCTCCGGAAGGAGAAGTCTCAGGGTTGTGTCTTCTTTCAATCTTGCAGAGGTGTGCTGGTTGCAGCACCTGCACCTCTTCTCTAGGGCAGTGCACTGAAAGTGTAAGAAGTTGGATGCACACTCCACTCCTCTTCCTCCCTCCCTCCTGGGGGAAAGTCTCGGGGTTGTGTGCTTTCTCCTCATCATGCAGAGCCCTCTTGACTGCAAGAAGCTGCTCTCACTCTTTTCTTTGTTCTTAACTCTCCCCAGGCATTCAAACCACACCAGTTCCCTCAGTGCTCTGGATGAGGCAGGAGGGAAGCAAGTCCTTCAGACAGTGTCCTGATGGGCCAGGGACACGCGGTGCCTGCTCCACTCTCTCTTTCCCCCGAGGGAGAAGTCTCAGGCTGAGACTTCTTGGAACTGAGCTGTGCTGGCCTGGAGGAAGGTCTGACCTGGGGAAGGTAAAAATTTCCCTTCTTACTCATTTCCACATGGCTTTTCTCAGTTTTGTGCTCATCTGGGGTACTGTAACTTCTTGTCTGGCATTTTGAACTTCTCCTAAAGGTATTTTGCTCTGCCTATCTTTGTTAAATCAGTGTTTCTGTGGGGACATGAGGACTGGGACTATGTATTCCACCATCTTGCTGATGTCATTCTCACTCCCAATCTTCTACTCTTAAGGGATAAGACCAAAGAAAGGATTAAGTGTTCTAATGAGAGATAAACCCACTAGGTAGGTAGAAAAATGAGATTGTTCTTCTTCCTTCAGTCAAGTGAGATTTAAAAAGGAAAAAAAAAGAAGGAGAGAGAAACAGAAAAGTGGGGGAAGAGGATGGAGCAAGGGGAAAAAATATTTTCTTATGAAGAATTTCGACCATGTATATAACATGTTGTTTAATTTTATACGATACATCCTTGACGTGGACATTGAGAGAATAAAATATCAAATTAATGTGTCATTGATCTCAAAAAAAGGGAAAATAGATTCTTTTGTCAACTTTAAATCTCTGGCAGAAATAAACTTTTGAATAATATTAAGGTTTGGTCCCTCCACGGATTTAAAGAAAACACATTTCGCCACTTAACATTTCAGAGACAACCTAACTGAAATATACATGGAGGGGTGGACTCCAACAATGGGTGTGGTCCCATTTTAATCTGTTAAAACAACAAAGGCTTTAGCATCATCTGATCTTTTATCTCTGCAATAACACTGAGGTCCCACAGATAACTGAAATATTCTATAAACATTAAATGTTCCACACAAAAAGTTTCCATATTCCCGGGCAACAAATCAGTGGTCATACACAAAGAAAGTACTATAGATTTCTATAATATTAACACATTTATTTGGAATATTTTACTAATTCCTTTCTTAAATTTTTTGAAAAGTAACACCTGGGTGAATGGACTTTGTCTCTTGTTCCTGCTTCTTCCCACTCACCCTCTGTTATAAAAAATAGTCAAAAGGTAGGAAGGGTGGGGAGACCAAACGAGTCAAAATTAATCCCATAGTGAATTATCTTTAAGCTCTTCAAGAAAATGTGAAAAAGTGTCCTTCCATCAAAAGGCATATCTAGCACAAATGCTTGATTTTCTTGTCAGTTTTCACCATAGTATTACGTAGACCACACAGAGCACAAGTATTAAGCTCAATGAATCTTCATGGAAGAAACATACCCATATAACCAGCACCCAAGAAAGAGAATGTTCTTGTTTTGCTTCCTAGTTCCTACACTCTTGAGTTAACCGTATGCTGACAACAATTGACCTATTTGGTACTTTATATAAATGGAATTACATCATACATACTTTTTGTGTCTGGCTTCTTTTAGTCACGATCATATTTGTGAACTCATCCATATTGCATAATATAGTTGTAGATCATTCATTCTCATTGTTCCAAAGTATTCCACTCTGTGACTATACTACAATTTATTCATTGTACTGTGGATGGGCATTTGGGTAGTTTCTGGCAATTTTGAATAGGGTTGCTATAAATATTCTTAAACATTCCCTGATATACATATATACACACACATATTAAATATTTATATGTAATATAATATTTATATATAATAATAAATAATATATTAAAACTTTTTATATAACAAATAATATATATGTATATATATGTATATCAGGGAATGTTCAAGAATACATATATATATTTATCAGGGAATGTTCAAAAATATTTATAGCAGCACTATTAGTATGTACACACATGTTTGTGTATACATACACACACAAAGGAGTCAAAATTAATCTCATAATGAATTATCTTCGAAGCTATTCAAGAAAATGTGGAAAAGTGCCTCCCATCCAGGACTATGTATATTGCACATATATATATATACACGTTTGTTGGGCATATATCTAGGAGTGGAATTACTACTCATGGTGTATGCATACGTGTAGATTTAATAGATGCTGACAAACAGCTTACCAAGGTGTTTTATCAGAGCACATCCTATCAGCTGCGTATGGCATTCTGACTGCAACACGGATGAGCCAACACTTGGCATTTTTATTCTTTTCTCATTTTAACTATTTCAGTAAGTGTGTTGTAGCATCCCATTGTGATTTTATTTTGCATTTCCTCAATGACTAATGAGGCTGAGCACCTTTGCGTATGCTTATTGGCCATCCAGATATCCTCTTTCGTGGTATGTCTGTTTGAGTCTCTTACCCATTTTTCTACTGGTTGTTTCTGGTTTCTTTATTATTTGTTGCTTTTTAAAATATATTCTGGATATAGAACATTTTGGATATATGTCCTGCAAATATCTCATCCCACACATGGGTTGAATATTTACCTTTCTGATATGGTTTGGATTTGTGTCCCCACCCAAATCGCATGTTCACTTGTAACTTTTAATGTTGGAGGTGAAGCCTGGTGGTAGGTGATTGAATCTTGGGGTGGTTTCTCACAAATGGTTTAACACCATCCCCTTTGGTACTGTCGTCTTGATAGTGAGTGAGTTCTGGTTGTTTAAAAGTCTGTAGCGCCTCCCCCACCCTCTCTGCTCCTGCTCCCACCGTGTAGGATGCCTGCTCCCCCTTTGCCTTCCTGCATGAGTAAAAGCTTCGTGAGGCCTCCCCAGATGCACATGCTGCTATCCTTCCTGTACAGCCTGCAGAAGCATGAGCCAATTAAACCTCTTTTCCTATTAATTACCCATTCTCAGGTATTTCTTTATAGCAATACGAGAATGACCTAATACACTTTCCAATGACGATCTTTGTAAACATAAGTTTCTGATTTCAATATTGTCCAATTTATAGATTTTTCTTTGATGGTGGGTACATTTTCGATTTCTTTCAAAGAAATTTCTACCTCTGCCAACGTCATGAAAATATTCTGATATGTTTTTCCTTTAAGGATTCTATCATTTTAACTTTCACGCTTAGATCTACAATTCTTTCAGAATTTACTTTTTGTGTAGTGTGAGACAGGGTCCAGATATGTTTCTTTTTCACATGGACATCCAAGTGACTCACTCTTTCCTTGCTACACTGCAGTGTTGTCTTTGCCATAAGTCAGATGAATGTATACATCAGGGTCTGCTTGTGAATTCCATTTTCTTCCATTGGTCAATATTTCTTTTCTTGCATGAATACCACGGCCTTAATTATCATAGTTTAGCTTCAGTGCTCCTGTTTTGCTTTTGTTCTTCAAGACTGATTTGTGGGTTCTTGGTTCTTTGCATAAATTTTGTAATCAGACTGTCAATTTCCACAAAACAATCCTGCTTGGCTTTAAAATAAGATTGCATGGATTTAAGAATCAATTTGAAGATATGATGTCTTAATAATATTGAGTCCTTGGGGTCATGACATTGAGACACCCTTCCATTTATAACATCTTCTTTAATTTTTCTTAGTAATGTTTTGGAGTTTTCAGTGAAGAGACCTTGCACTTATTTTGTCAGATTTATTCCAGTCGCTTGTTTTTGACACTGTTTTAAATTGCACAATATATTTTAAATTTGACTTTGTATTTTTGGTGGCTTATGTATAGAAATGTAATTGATTTTTGTACCCACACTGTATTTACCTATGAGTCTTTATAGTTTGTCTATACATTCTTTAGGATTTTCTATATAACATATCATGTATGTTTTCAATTCTGGAATTAGAATAAATAAGAATTAAAGATAACAGAAAAAAATGTAAAAATTACTACAGAAAACCCCAAACACATTCAAAAGTAACTTGGCTTTATGTTCTTTATAACATTAGCACCCTAGAGTAACAAACAGCACACTGCTTCCTGAAAGCGAAGTGTTTTCCTTGGCTAGTCCACCTGTATTGTAATTTGGATGCCACCCCATATTGTCCTATCTTCCTGCCTGCTCATAGGACTGACACAGCAGATTTGTCTTAGAAACTCTTGGTGTTAGTAAATCAGTTTGAATTAATGAAAGCAACCAACAGACCGAGATGTCAGCACAGGCAGAGCAGTGAGGACCTGCACAGTGAGATTTGAGGCGCTTCAAGAGGAGCTCCAAGAGGTGCATGGGGGAGGAGAATAAATTTCTTTGAAGCCCACATTTTCTGCATCTATGCCTTTGCCTGTGCCCTGTGCCCTTCTTCCCTGAGGGGAATATCCTTCCCTATGGCAAACATCAATCCTAAGGAAGTAGGAAACTCAGAAATGAATAGTTTGAGCAAGGTAATATATCTTTCTTAACAAGTAGACTGTTCTAGTCTTTTGAAAAAGATCTTTCTTTGAATATACAATAGCCATTTCTATTTTATTTTGTCTTATTTCCTTTTAAGAGATGAATGTGACCTACAGCAAAAGCCCAAGGGCACAGGTAATTTTATTTCTATGTATTCCTGTGGTAATAAAACAAGGGTCAGAAGGAATAAAGAAAATTATTTCTTTTGTATTTTCTTTGTAATGCACACCAGTGTCAGAAGGTGGCCTTTGAGAATGGAAGCAAACAGTTGAGGCCTGTTTCCACTCATCACAGCACTGTAATGATGTCTACACTGTGCAAAGGAAAAGTCCCACGTTGACACCCTAGTACATTTAGACCCACTGGGAGGCAGGAATACAGAGGCAGAAGCACAGAAAAAAGGTCAGAGACACTAGGAGAGAGACAGAGCAGGACCAGAAAAGGCAAAACAAATGCTTCTTAGGTTAGGATCCCCTCAAACAGTCTCTGAGAAAAGAATTTCTAAGCCTGTCATTTACTTGGGGAGTAATTCCATAAAGTACAGAAGGTTGGGGGAGTGAGGCAGGAAAAAGGAAAGCCAATGGAGAGGTAGAGTAATAAGTGGGGGACAACAATGACGCTCAATCCTGCCAGAGACCTTCTGAGAGACTGTGTGTGCACTGTCTAACCCAGTAGCCACTCACTACATATGGCTATTTAAATTTCCATTTAAATTAACTAAAATTTAAATTTCAGTTCCTCATTCACACTAGCCACATTTCAAATGCTCAATAGCTTCATGTGGCTAGTGAGTACCATTTTGGACAGGGCAGGTGGTGTTGCATACAAAATAGAAGGGAGGGAGAAATGACACAAAGAAGATTAGAAAATAAAGCCTATTAGACAAAGAAGAAGTGAGAAGAGAAAGAAAGAAAGTAAGCAACCTCTCAGAAAATAATCATATGCAAAGTATAACACACTGCCTAGTCAAAACAACAAGGACTATCTCAAGACCAAAAAAAGAAAAAAGATTGGCAAATATCTGCATTACGCATTTTTGCTGCTGGGAAACCCAATCTTGCACCCACACACCCCAGCCTGTTCCTCTTTCAAGTGGAAAGTTGACCTCACTTAGACCTAGCCCCTGGCCATGGTTTACTACTTTTTTTTAACAGTATTACAAATTGGATAGGGAGCCCAGGGCAGACCTTACTGCATGGAAGAGAAGGCAGCAGATGAAGTAGAATGATGTCAAAAGTTCTAGAAAAACTACACAGTCCTCCCAACGCTTCTTCCTCCCTGGGGCCTGCCTCATGGCCTAGGAAAAGATTAAACTGTCGCCAAGCTGCCTGTCAGACTTTTTGATGGCTGAAGTAATTTTAATAGGAGACAACGCCTTCTCTTCCATGATTCTATCATTAGAGATGAAGCTGGGAATCTAAATAACCTTGGAGAGAAAACAATATTTAAATGTTTTCCTGGTTGTGTATAATTGTCTCAAAAAATTTTCTGATTGTGAAGGGGCTTTTCATAGCCATGCATGAGTGTTTTTTGGAATTGGTCCATATGATTTGAAATATCGAGTTTCAATGTTCTTATCACATATTCCTTTAAAAAATACAGTTGAGTCTCAGCCACAATGGCCAACTAGATGCAGCCAGGAGGAACATCTGTGACTGGGAGGCTGGGATATCAGGAAGACTGGCACACTTTCAGCAGACCTTCAGAGGAAAGGCATTCAGAGTGGCCAGAGTGAGGACACATGCTGGGCTGAAGGGGAAAAAAGCTGGATGCCCTGCATGGGTCTACTGAGCACTGGGACACATTCTTAGCCCCCAGTGACTCCTGGGGAAGGGCTGGGTTGAATAGGTAAGGAGCAGCCCACTCCCACTATGGACCTCCAGACTCCAGGCAGCAGAAAACCCTGTGACCCCCATGGACACTTGAGCTGGCAGGGAGAGCTGCTTAGGGAGGGGGTAGGAGCAGGACTCCAGCCTGTGCGGAGCCTGCAGAGTTTGGTGTGGGAGCAGCTGCAGTGGAGCTGGCCAGGGACACCAATCCCCCAGCGCTTGTCATGGTCTTCTAGGCGACTTTGGCCATAGGGCAACCGCCAGACCTGGACAGAGCAGGGCGGTCTTGTCTGTGAGGTGGGGGCAAGTCCACCCTGAGTGCTCTCCTGTCTGCTGAGGCCCCAGCCTGGCCACACCCGATGGCAGTGCAGCCTCAGATGCTCAACCAGGGTGCTTCCAGGAGCCCTCATCATAGCTCCTTTGTCGGCAGACCTTGCCTGACTATCAGAGAGCTCCAGTAGAGCGACCCCTGCTGATGCACACCAGCCCACACAGTCTCTTTTCATCACAGCTTCCCCTGTGCCACTTTTCTGGCGTTCACTTGCCCACGGCCTTTCCCCTATCCCCTACTGCTTTGCTGGTGTGTGCACATGGGTGGGCCTCACACTCCCTCTCCTCCCAGTGCGTGTGTGTGCAGACCCTGCTGCTGCTGCCGATATAAGTGCAACCAACCACCCCCACCCCCAGCTAACATGTAGGCACTCAACCACACCACCATTGCTGGTGCAAATGTACAAACACCAGCAATCTCGCCCCACCCATGCTGACACCACATCTGTTGTGAATGCACCAATAAATACCAGTGGGTCCACACCCCCATGCCAAGACCACTGCTGGTGCAAACACACACAGACACTGGCAACCCCACCCACCCCTGCACCACCACTGCCAACAGTATGAACACATGCAGGCAACCCCACTTGTGCCCCACTGCCAGGGGAAGCACATGCAGGAATGCTGCAGCCGTGCTTCTGCCAGCTAGGATGCATGCACCCCACCACTGCCATGGCTACTGGCATGTGTAAGTGAGCATGGATTATGCTGCCACCACCCCAATGAAGTGATTTGGCCAACATCACCCTTCAAAGTGTGGTGGCCAGTGGACTGGGCACACCTTGGTCCCTCTGGAACAGCAGGTTCCTAACTTTGAGGGGCCAGAGAACAAAGCTGGAGACCCAGTACCAGCCTCCTAGAGTAAGAACATGCAGACAAGGAGCACTGAGCTGAGCCTCAGCCACCTAAAATTTTCCAGAAACAAACCCAGTCAACTGAACCTACCTTATACCACAATCAAGCTGCCAAAGAATTCAAAGAAGATAAAAGAAAAAAAAAAAACCCATCCACAGGACAGTAACTTCAAAGATTGAAGGAACATCATCCCACACAGGTGAGAAAGAACCAGCACAAGGACTCTGGCAACTCAAAGAGCCAGAGTGTCTTTTTACGTCCAAATGACCACAATAGTATCCCAGCAATTGTTCTTAACCAAGCTGAAATGGCTGAAATGACAGAAATTGAATTCAGAATATGGATAGGAATGAAGATCATTGACATCTGGTAGAAAGTTGAAACCCAATCCAAGGAATCTAAGGAATAAAATAAAGTTACATAAGAGATAAAAGACAAAATGGCCATTTAAAGAAAGAGCCAAACTCATCTGATAGAGCTAAGAAACTCACTTCAAGAATTTCAGATGTCAACTGCAAGTATTAACAGCAAAATTAACCAAGCTAAAGGAAGACTCACAGAGCTCAAAGACTAGTTCTCTAAAATACCACAGTGGAACAAAACTAAGAAAAAATAATAAAGAAGAATGAACAAAATATCCAAGAAATATGGGATTATGTAAAGGGACTAAATCTATGACTCATTGGCATCTCTGAAAGAGAGAGAAAAAGCAAGCAACTTGGAAAACATATTTGAGAATATCATCCATGAAATATTCTTCAAGCTCACTATAGAAGCTAACATTCAAATCCGTGAAATGCAGAGAACCCCTGCAAGATACTACGCAAGATGACCATTCCCAAGAAACATAGTCATTAGATTCTCCAAGGTAAAAATGAAAGAAAAAATGTTAAAAGCAGACAGAGAAAAGGGGCAGGCCACCTACAAAGGGAACCGCATTAGGCTAACATTGAACCCTTCAGTAGAAATCCTATAAGCCAGAAGAGATTGGGGCCTATATTCAGCATTCTGAAAGAAAAGAAATTCCAGCAAAGAATTTCATATCCAGAAAAACTAAGCTTCATAAGCAAAGGAGAAGCAAGATCCTTTTCAGACAAGTAAATGCTAAGGGAATTCATTACCATCAGACTTGCCTTATGAGAGGCCTTTAAAAGAGTGCTAAATATTGAAAAGAAAGACCATTATCAGGGACCACAAAAACACACTTAAGTATGTAGATCACTGACACTATAAAGCAAAAATACAATCAAGTCTGCATAGTAATCAACTTAACAATATGAGGACAGAATCAAATTCACACATACCAATATTAACCTTGAATGTAAATGGGCTAAATGCCCCAACTAAAAGGCCCAGGGTGGCAAGTTGGATGTAGAAGCAAGAAGGAGGACACAACTGTATGCTGCCTTCAAGAGACCCATCTCACATGCAATGACAGCCACAGGGTCAAAGTAAAGCGATGGAGAAAAATCTATCAAGAAAATGGAAAACAGAAAAAAGAGGTTGCTATTCTAATTTCACACAAAACAAACTTTAAGCCAATAATGATCAAAAAAGACAAGGGCATTACATAATGGTAAAGGATTTGATTCAACAAGAAGATCTAACTATCCTAAATATATATGCACCCAAAACAGGAGCACCCAGATGCGTAAAGGAAGTTCTTAGAGACCTATGAAGAGACTGAGATAGCCACACAATAATAGTGGGAGACTTCAATACCCCAATGACATTATAAGACAGATCATCAAGGAAGAAAACAAGTATTTTTGGACCTGAACTTGACCCTTGACCCAATGGGCCTAAGGGACACCTACAGAACTCTCCCCCCAAAAGAAATAGAATATATATTCTTCTCATATGCACATGGCACATACTCTAAAATCAACCATACAATCAGCCATAAAAAAATCCTCAGCAAATTTTAAAAACCTGAAATCATACCAAACATTCTCAGATCGCAGGCAATAAAAATAGAAATCAATACTAAGAAGATCACTCAAAACCATACAATTACATGGAAATTTTAAAACTTGCTCCTAAATGCCTTTGATAAGCAATGAAATTAAGGCAGAAATTAAGAAATTCCTCGAAACTAATGAAAACAAAGATACAACATACCAGAATATCTGGGACATAGCTAAGGCAGTGTTAAGAGGAAAGTTTATAGCATTAACATTCACATCAAAAAGTTAGAAAGATTTCAGATTAACAACCTAACAACACACCTAGAGGAGCTAGAGAAACAAGAGCAAACTAACCCAAGTGTAGCAGAACAATAAAAATAACCAAAATCAGAACCAGACTAAAGGAAATTGAGATACAAAAAAAAAAAATACAAATCAACAATTCCAGGAGTGGGTTCCTTGAAAGGATAAATCAGACAGATAGACTGCTAGCTAGACTAAAAATATAGAAAAAAAAAGAGAGAAGATCCAAATAAACACAATCAGAAATGACAAAGGGGACATTACCACTGACCCTACAGAAATACAAAAAAACCCTTAGAGACTACTACAAACTCCTCTACGTACACAACTTAGAAGAAAGGGATAAATTTCTAGGCACATACAACCTCTCAAGATTGAACCAGAAAGAAATTGAATCCCTGAACAGACCAATAACAAGTTCTGAAATTGAGTCAATAATAAAAAGCCTACCAACCAGAAAAAAAAAAACATGACCAGAAGAATTCATAGCTGAATTCTACTAAATGTATAAAGAAGAGCTTGTCCCATTTCTATTGAAACTATTCCAAAAAATTGAAGGGGAAGGGCTCCTATGTAAATTATTCTATGAGGCCAGCATCATCCTGATACCAAAAAGAAAACTTAAAGCCAATATCCTTGATGAACATAGATGCATAAATCCGCAACAAAATGCTAGCAAACTGAATTCAGCAGCACATCAAAAAGCTAATCCACCATAATTAAGTAGACTTTATCCTTGGAATACAAGACTGGTTCAGTATACACAAATCAATAAATCTGATTTGTCACACAAACATAACTAAAAACAAAAACCACATGATTATCTCAATAGATGCAGAAAACACTTTTGATAAAATTCAACATCCCTTCATGTTAAAAACTCTCAACAAACTAGGCACTGATGGAACATACCTCAAAATAATAAACCATCTATGACAAATTCACAGCCAACATCATACTAAATGGGCAAAAGCTGGGAGAATTTCCCTTGAGATCTGGAACAAGACAAGGATGCCCACTGTCACTACTCTTATTCAACATAGTATTGAAAATGCTGGCCAGAGAAATCAGGCAAGAGGAAGAAATAAAAGACACCCAAATAGGAAGAGAGGAAGTCAAACTATCTCTATTTGCAGATGATACTATTCTATACCTAGAATACCCCATAGTTTCTCTAGGCCCCAAATCTCCTAGATCTGATAAACAGGTTCACCAAAGTTTTGGGATACATAATCAATGTACAAAAATCAGTTGCATTTCTACACACCAATAATGTCCAAGCTGAGCACCAAATCAAGAATGCAATCCCATTCATAATAGCCACAAAAAGAATAAGATACCCAGGAATACAGCTTACCAGGCAGGTGAAAGATCTCTACAACACTGTTCAGAAAAAATCAGAGATGACACAAACAAATGTAGAAACATTCCATGCTCATGGATAGGAAGAATCAATATTGTTAAAATGGCCATACTGCCCAAAGCAATGTACAGATTCAAATTACCTATCAAATTACCAATAACGTTCTTCACAAAATGAGAAAACAACTATTTTAAAATTCATATGGAACCAAAAAAGAGCCTGAATAGCAAAGACAGTCCTAAGTAAAAAGAACAAACCTAGAGGCATCACATTACCCAACTTTGAGCTATACTGCAAGGCAACAATAACCAAAACAGCATGGTACTGGTACTAAAACAGACACATAGACCAATGGAACAGAAAATAAAGCCCAGAAATAATGCCACACACCTAGAACTATCTGATCTTCAAAAATGTTGACAAAAACAAGCAATAGGGAAAGGACTACCTATCAATAAATGATGATTAGATAACCAGATAACCACATGAAGAAGATTGAAACTAGACTCCTTTATTACACCATATACAAAAATAAACTAAAGATGGACAAAGGAGTTAAATGTAAAACCCAAAACTATAAAAAAAAACCTAGAATGTAACTTAGGAAATGCCATTCTGGACATAGGCCCTGGCAAAGATTTCATGATGAAGATGCCAAAAGCAATTGCAACAAGAACAAATATTGATAAGTGGTACCTAATTAATCAAAGAGCTTCTGCACAGCAAAAGGAACTATCAACAAAGTAAGCAGACAACCTAAAGAATGGGAGAAAATCTTTGCAAACTATGCTTCTGACCAAGGTCTAATAACCAGAATCTATAAGGAACTTAAAACAAATTTACAAGAAACAAACAGTCTGATTAAAAAATGGGCAGAGGACATGAACAGACACTTTTCAAAAGAAGACATACATTCAGTCAACAAGCACATGAAAAAATGCTCAACATCATTAATCATTAGAGAAATTCAAATTAAAACCACAATGAGATAGCATCTCACACCAGTCAGAATGACTATTATTAAGAAGTCAAAAAATAACAGACGCTGGCAAGGTTGTCAAGAAAAGAGAAGGTTTATACACTGCTGAGCGAAACGTAAATTAGTTCAGCCATTGTGGAAAGCAATGTGGCAATTTCTCAAACAACTCAAAATAGAATTACCATTCAACCCAGCAGGTCCATTTTGGGATATATGCCCAAAGAAACATAAATTATTCTGCCATAAAGACACATGCATGTGTATGCTCATCACAGCACTATTCACAATAGCAAAGACATGGAACCAACCTAGATGCCCATCAACAGAAGATTGAATAAAGAAAATATGGTACATATAGGCCGGGCACGGTGGCTCACGCCTGTAATCCCAGCACTCTAGGAGGCCAAGGTGGGCGGATCACAAGGTCAGGAGACCGGGACCATCCTGGCTAACACGGTAGAACCCTGTCTCTACTAAAAATATAAAAATTTAGCTGGGCGCGGTGGCGGGCACCTGTAGTCTCAGCTACTCGGGAGGCTGAGGCAGGAGAATGGTGTGAACCCAGGAGGCAGAGGTTGCAGTGAGCCGAGATCGCACCACTGCACTCCAGCCTGGGCGACAGAGTGAGACTCTGTCTCAAAAAGAAGAAAAAAGAAAATATGGTACATATATACCATGGAATACTACACAGCCATAGAAGAAACAAGATTATATCCTTTGCAGCAACGTAGATGGAGCAGGAGGCCATTACCCTAACGCAGGAACAGAAAACCAAATTCTGCACATTCTTGCTTATAAGTGAGAGCTAAACATTGAATACCACGGATGTAAAGAAGGGAACAATAGACACCAGAGCCTACTTGATGGTGGAGGGTGGGAGGAGAGGAAGGATCAAAAAGCTACTTATCAGGTACTATGCTTATTACCTGGGAGATGAAATAATCTGTACACCAAACTCCCAAGACATGCAATTTACATATGTAACAAACCTGCACATGCACACTTGAACCTAAAGTAAAAGTTAGAAAATAAATAAACAAGTACAGAATACAAAAAATATTCTGAGAGATTTATCTTAACAAAAGTAAGGGAATTATTATCCATTCTGGGTAAGGAGAAGGAACCCATGTACAGAAAGTGGGTTGTAGGGCCAAAGAGTATAAATGAAAGACTGCCTGCCAGATACAACCTTAGGCATGTGGTCAAGGTTAGCTTCACCAATTATAATTCAAGTCAATGTCAGTTACTGCCATTTGCACACAATGACAAGGGCACTTCACCTCTGTAATATTATTCTGAAAAATGTATAACCCGCATCTAAACATGAGAAAGGCATCAGACACACCCAAGTTGAGGGACATTCTACAAAATCCCTGAACTCACAGGGTCATGAAAAACAAGGAAAAACCCAGAAACTACCACAGGTCAGAGGAGGCTAAGGAGGGATGACAACTAAATGCAATGGGGTATCCTGGATGGTATCCTGGAAGAGAAAAGAGACATGAGTCGAAAAACTGGTGAAATCCAAATAAAATAATTTGGCTACAGTAATATCTTAGTCCATTTTCTGTTGCTTATTACAGAATACCTTAAACTGCATTACTTGTGAGGAAAAATAATTTATTTCTTACTACAGAGGCTGAGAAGTCTAAGGTAGAGAGGCCATATCTGGTGTGGGCCTTCTTACTGGTGGGGACTCTCTGCAGAGTCCCAAGGTGTCACAGGACATGACATGGTGAGGGGGACGTGCATGTTAGCTCAGGTCTCTCTTCCTCTTCTTGCAAAACTACCAGTCCCATGCTGGTAATAACCCATAAGCCCACTCATTCATTCATTCATACATGGATTAATCCATTCATGAGGGCAGAGTCCTCATGACTCAATCACTTCTTAAAGGCCCCACCTCTCAATACTACCACATTGAGGATTAAGTTTCAACATGAGTTTTAGAGGAGATAAATATTCAAATCATAGCAAGTAAATAGACCAATGTCAGTTTCCTAGATGTGATCACTAGGCCACAATTATGTCACATGTTAATAGGAGAAACTGGGTAAATGGTACATGAGAAAGTTCTGCCACTGTGTTATAGATATAAAATTATTCCAAAATTTAAAGCTTAAAAAAAAAAAGCTGCATTACGAAAGACCAGCTGCATAATGTTGCTTCTGGCTAGCCCTGCAATAAGAGGAGAGTGAGAGAAACAAAGTGAACATTATGATACTTAAATGGTAGAGACACGCAGTTGGGTAAGTGGGTGTCTAACAAAGAAATGTAAGAATGGAAGAAAACGTCCTTGAGGTTTGTTTATCTTAAACATCTTCAACTATTAAAAACTCCAGTTGAAGATAAAAGTTTCATTTGCCAGAAGAAGACGAAGAAGTTAATATATCAAAATACGTTTAACTTGACAAATTGTAATATAAATAGTTGCATTCAGAAGAGTGATGGGGAAATTAACTGTGCTCTATGTGCCTGAGCCAAACAGAATGGTCTAAAATCCAGTGGTAACAGATGGCGTGCAGAAATTAAGTCCAGCCCAAAGCTTTTCAGATAAGTCAGTTACAATTAAAGGAAACAAAAATGTTGAAATGTATATGTTTTTAATGTGTAAGTAGTGCACACTGGCCTACTGACAAAACAACAAATTGCAGTTTTATTTAGCCTCAATTTCTTTATAATTATTTAAACTGACTCCCATTAAACACATACATACACACACACACACACACACCATATTTTTATGACAAATAACTGAATAGTTAACAGTTCCAAGACTCAACAACTTCAATAAGGGTTCTATAAATGGAAAAAATGTTCCAAACCCACTAACAATATAACTGGAAATATGGAAAAGTTTACCAAGTTTACAAAAAGAAATCTCTGAATCACATGAACTAAACAAATAAAGAACCCAAACTGCTGACTTAGCACAGTGGGGTTAGGAGGGCAAAGAAATGGCAGGAAAAGCAATTAACAAAAGATGGGGGAGAAACATGCAACCTAGACTCAAAGTGAAAAATAAACTGAAAATAAATGGAAAATAAAACTACAAGTACCAATGTGATGACATCAGATGAAACGCTTGCTAACCCTAAAATTTATTCCATCTGACCTAATTAGTGTTAAAAATTTGCCACCTCATCTTCTCTTTTCATTCCTTTCTATCCATGTCCTGTATCAATATTTTATTGTTTATAACCTTATGGTGTATGTGTATGTAACAGGGTACTGAACGTGACTTTTCCTGGCCTCAGCAGAGACTCCTAGGCACATTTTTAGGCACTATCCATTCCAAGTTCTTGATCAGTGCCTCTCAAATTTTAAAGTGTATAAGAATCACCTGGGGATTTTGTACAATGCAATTTTTGTATATCTAACAATCTCCCAGGTAAAGCCATTGCCCCTGGTCCAAAGATTACACTTAGAACAGCAACATTCTAAAGCGGCCATGAGTCCTAGCCAAGAAACTGTGAAACAGCTTTGCAGGTGTGGCCCTTTTATTTCCCTCTAGCTTGCATAACAGAAGACAGAATTCCTTGGGTTTTTGAAAAGTCCAGTCATAAGGACCTTCTCTGCAGATGGTGCTCTGATTTGCTGTTTTCCCTTTCCTGGAAGCCAGTTGAAGAAGGTTTCAAGAGAACTCCATGGAAAGGCTGGCTGTATACCCTAGAATTTAGAAGACAAGAGGATGACTTCCTGATTCCCACCTATCTAAACGTGAAAAGAGAAAGGTGACACTGTGCAGGTAATGACATGAACTTCCAGAGTTTGGAGGGACAAGCATGCATGCAACAAGAGAAAAAAGTCAACATTTTGAAGATACCACACTGCTTGGAAACATGACCAGATTACAACTTTACCAGGAAAACAACTGCTTCCTTACCTTTCCTTCTAGTCTCTCTTCTCTCAAGGCTCCAAACAGCAGCTAGTGAGCAAGGAATAGGGTGGAACAGTTTATCTCATAGAGGGAGAAACAGTCAATGACAAGGCCAACATTTCTGCCCACTACACCCACTACATGAATCTGATTTGGAGGCTGGTTGGAGCCAGAGTAGAAGAGAAGCCCCAAATTAACTGTGAAACAGCTGTGCAAGTGTGGCATAAGGTGTCCCATGATTTTTCAACTGGGTGGACTTTTAATTTTCTAGCAGAGTTCAAATCTGCTGAGATGCTAAAGACTTCACCTAGGGTTGGAAAAACACTATTCTATAGATTAAGTTTAATGAGGAGTGATGAGGAAACAAATGTTGTTTGTTCCTTGCATCTTGGAAGTCTGGTTGGTTCCATATCTGAGATGCCCAGTTATACTCTTTACAAGAAGGACATCAATAGATCATATATATATATATGCACATATATATGTACACACATACATATATATATGTATGTATATGGAGATCATTGCACATGTGTCGTGATGAAAAAGTAGAAAGGTTTAACAAGAACAAAAACATTTATATTACATCAAAAGAAATAATTATTTGGCAAATATCTGAATGCTAATCTGCCTTATAAAGACTTAGACGTTGAGAGCCAAAAGAGATCCTAAGAATAATCTTATCAAACTTTTATGCTTCATGAAGGGGAAAACTAAGAAGTTTATCAGGTTATGTGACTTATCTCATGACACAGTTGCTCACTGGTGGCAGACCTAGGCCTGGAAGTCAGGTTCCATGACTCCTAATGAAGTTTTCCAATAAGCCATGAGGATAGGCAAATAATTTCAAAGAACCAATGTACCTAAAATAGTTAACAGATTTGCAGTTATTTATTTCAAAAAAAAAAAGCCATTTCAGTGGAAAATTTTGTCTGGTAAATAGAGTGGAAAAAAGTTCCATGATATAAACTTTATAAATTTAACATAAATTTGCTTAAAATAGTGTTAAGCCAAAACAATCTTGAAAAAGAACAGGCTGGAGGTCTCGAACTTCCTGATTTTAAAGCCTATTACAAAGCTACAGTAATCCAAACAGTGTAGTTCTGGCATAAAGACAGACATATAGGCCAATGGAGAATATAGAAGCCAGAAATAAACCCTCACATATATGGTTAATTGATTTTGACAAGGGTGCCAAGACTATGCAATAATGAAAGGACAGTCTTTTCAATACATGGTGCTGGGAAAACTTAATAGCAACATACAAAAGAATAAAGTTGAACCCTCACTTTACACCATATACAAAAATTAACTCAAAATGTATTCAAGACACAGTAAGAGCTTAAACTATAAAGCTCTTTAAAAAAAAATAGAGAGGTAAATCTTCGTGACACTGGTTTTGGCAATGATTTCTTGGACATGACACCAAAAGCACAGGCAACAAAGGCAAAAGTAGAAAAAATTCAGTACATAAAACTGAAAAACTTTTGTGCATCAAAGAAAACAATCAACAGAGTGCAAATGCAACCCAGGGAATGAAAGAAAATATTTGCAAATTATATATCTGATAAGGAGTTAATATCTAGAACATAGAGGTAACACCTACAACACACACACACACACACACACATACACACACACAAATACAAAAATGGGCAAAGAATTTGAATAGAAATTTCTTCAGATAAGATATACAAATAGCCAATAAACACATGAAAACACATCACTGATCATTAGGGAAATGGAAATCAAAGCCACAGTGACATGCCACCTGATATGATTCAGCTGTGTCCCCATCCAAGTCTCATCTTGAACTGTAACTCCCACAATTCCCATGTGTCATGAGAGGAACTCAGTGGGAGGTGATTGAATTATGGGGGCAGGTCTTTCCTGTCCTGTTCTCGTGATAGTGAATCAGTCTCAAGAGATCTGAAAATGGGAGTTTCCCTGCACAAGTTCTCTCTTTACCTGCTGCCATCCACGTAAGATGTGACTTGCTCCTCCTTGCCTTCTGCCATGATTGTGAGGCCTCCCTAGCCATGTGGAACTGCAAGTCCATTATACCTCTTTTTCTTTCAGTCTTGGTTGTGCCTTTATCAGCAGGGTGAAAGCAGACTAATATACTGCCTCATGATCATTGGGATGCCACTATCAAAAAAATAATAACAAGTGTCAGCCAGGATGTGGAGAAATTGGGACCTTTGTGCATTGTTGGTGGGAATGTAAAATGGTGCCACTGCTATGAAAAACAGTATAACAGTTCCTCAAAATATTAAAAAAATAGAATTGCCTTGTGATCCACAATTCTACTTTTGAATACATACCTGAAAGAATTGAAAACAGGCTCTCAAAGAGATACCTGCACACCCATATTCATGGCAGCATTATCTATAATAGCCAAAAGATGAAAGCAACCCAAGTGTCCATTCACAGATAAATAAACAAAATGTGGAATATATATATATATATATACATATACACACACACACACACCGGATTATTATCAATTCTTTAAAAGGAAGAAAATTCTGACACATGCTACAACGTGGATAAACTTTGAGGACATTAAAGTGAAATAAGCTAGTTCCAAAAACACAAACCCTCTTTGATTCCAACTTCTATGACATACCTAGAGTAGTCAAATTTTAGAGACAGAAAGTAGAGTGAGAGTTGACAGGAGAGAATGGGGAGTTGTTTAATGGATATAGAGTTTCCATTTTGCAAGATGAAAATGGAGTCCTGAGATCGGTTGCCCAACAGCAATGATGCATTTCACACCACTGAACCGTACATTTTAAAATGTTTAAGATGGTGAATTTTACATTATGTGTATTTACCGCAACTAAATTTTTTTAAGTTAAAGAGACAGAAGAGTATTAAAGTGATTCAAAAAACATCATCAAGGGCTTCTTCAGCCGTCTCTTCTTTCCAAAGCCAGTATATCCACAGTTTAAGGCAGGAACGGCAAACAGATTCCAATTCATGGACAGTCCCTGATCTCTGGTCACTGGCACATCCTACTGAGGATTCTCAGGGGCATGGAATGCAGTGAATCACTGTGACATCTGCCCTGACATTGGGAGGAGGGGGTGGTGGCCTGCATGCCAATTTTTTGCCATGCATGGTTTATGGTTTACAGTAACCACTTTCACCACAGTGGTGTCCTTATAACCACTGTAAATACTAGGGCTGAGTTTACTGAAAAATTCCCACTATAGGAACAATGAGAATTATGCCAATACCATCAATCCTCGCTTCTCTACTCTAAAGAGGCAGTCAGGGAGGGCCCTAGTTGAGCAATGGAATAACATTTAGACCCACAATTTTGCTTTGTTGTGACCAGGATGGCCAAACCTTCCAAGAAAATACAAATACAAAACCCTCAAATCATTGTTTTGGTTGTGACAAATATGGTCAACCTTCGGAATGTAAACAAGTGAGAAGCCTTTCACTGAGTCTCGCCTTCATCTCAGAAGTTACCTGGAATAGTCAGATCTGAAACAACCCTGACACCTGGAGAGGCCAACTCTCAGACCTGTCACCTCTGCTAGCCGAAATGCCAGTGTTAGCACAGAAACAAAAAGACTGTTGGAGACTTTTATGTTTTGCTGTTGTGAAAACTTGAAATTAAAGTAATTGTATCAAAATTTTTGCAAGATATGACTGTGCAAATTAGTTTTCTATGAGCATTTATGATCAGTGTAAATGATAATCACTTGTGCATTTATGTGTACGCACACATATCTCTTAGGCCAAGGGAATCCCACGTCATTGAGAATCACACAAGCAACATAAAAACCAGCGGCTTTTGGGATGAACTTTTAAAAGGCATCTGGGTCAAAAGACTTGAATTATTCATCCCAGAATCCAAAAGCTCAGAAAAATTAATGGGTAGTAATTACCAAGGGACCAAAAATTAGGCATACCTATTTGTCCTGTAACGCTACAGCTAAGGAAATAAAGATTTGATGAGAGGTTTATATTCAAGGATGGTCATTGCATCATTATTTACAACTTGAAACAACTTAAACATCAACCTAATAATGTATGAGAGGATAAGATACCTTGTTAATATTTTTCAAGAAGATATTGAAGAACCAAGAAAAATTCTCATAGTGAGGAGTGAGAAAACAGTATCCACAGAGAAAAGATGATATTGATGTTTAGACTAAGAAAACACGGAGAGATAACAGCCAAATGGTGCCAAATATAGAGAAAGACAGAGTCAGAGGAAAGGCAGACACGAAGAAAACTGAAAGGAAATACATCAAATTACTAATAGCAGTTATCTCTGTTGATAACTTTTTGTCATATTTTTAAATATTTCACATCTTGCGCCAAGCAGCTGTAACTTATATAATTAGAATATATATATGTTTATATATATGTTTATATATGTTTATATATATGTCTATATATTTGTTTATATATTTGTTTATATATATATATTTATATATTTAAGCAACGTAAAAGGACAGGTAGTAGAATTTGCAGGTAGAATAGTTACACCCAAGGAAAGGCAGCCATAGCAACAATTACTTGTCTTGTTCAATTCAATTCAAGCTCCGAAACAATGAGAACTTACCTATATTCAGGAACATACAAAGAAGAATAAGACATTGTCCCTAGCCATGTCCCCCACCAAAAAATTCCTGAGTTGGTCACAACTCAACATATCAATAACAAATTTTAAAGGCATCTTTATATTTTACCATCCTCCTCCAACCACAAAAATCTGAAAAGCAAAATGGATAGCAAGCCAACAATTTTGGCTAGGGGGAAAATTGTTTTGCTATGGTTTTTTGGGCATGGGGGTCACGTGGGGTGGGGTAGAGGGATAAGCAGGAGAGTTGGGAGTTCTAGTAAAAATCAAGCACCATAACTTCTTGGACCAAATTATGAATTATGGAATCTAAACACTGGGTCTAACATAGATATCAAATTGTCAGCTTCAATACTGAGAAAAGACAACATGAGCATGTCCAGTTACTTCCCCCAAATTCATGAGATACCGATAGTAAGGGTAAAAGTATCAGGCCAGGAACATTATTCTAACTTAGGTGCCTTCACATGAAAACAAAGTAAAGACAAAAGCAGTTTCCACCTCCACCTCAACATATGATTACCAATTCCTGATGAAATTTTAAATTCTAAAAATGGCAGCTGTGGTCAGGGGAGCAGAAAATGTGATATAAGATACTAGACTTAAGTAAGAGTTTTTTCAAACTCTGCTTCAGCTATTTAGAAACTCTACAACTATTAAGTGAAAGTCCAGCCTCCTAACCACTGAGAACTTTGCACAACTATGTAAAGAAGAAAAAAACACTATTTGTCTCAAGAGTCCCCACTCTACTTGCCTCACAGAGTCATTTTTAGGCTCCAAAAATTTCATGCACAAAAATGCTTTACAAAAGCAATTGTGCTACGCAAATTGCATTTTTCCAAACCTGCTGAGCACATCATTTGAAAGAATATCATGACATTTCAGCTCCCTTATTCAGACAAAGTGAGTAAGCCACTAATTTGCTCGAAAATCTCTGTGCATGAAACTGCTCATATTACAGAATCTGCCTTTACAAAGACATTTCCTTCTGCAATAGCAGCCAGGAAACTTCCGAGCAAATTGGATGGTCCACACCCAGGCGACCTGCAAACCAAGACATAAGGAAACATGGGTGAGTCTGAGTCCCCATCCACAGCCTGGACAGGTCTTATGGGGAGTGCTACTGTAGCTTAAGTGATAAATCATCAACTAGAGAAATATAAACACTGGTTACACAAACAAATTCAATTTAAGAGTTTCTTAATGAACCTTTAACAAGTTACATGTGGGCTGTAAATGCCCTGGAGGCTGCCTCAAAGTGTTTGCTTTTAGGGAAAGAAAAACAACAATGCATCAGTTCCCCTCATCTTATGATTCATCTCATCAGCAAAATGCAATAGAAACAAGTGATGTTTGAATCAAAACGCTATTTCCAAAGGAGGAGGAATGCATCTGCCATTGATAAAGAAATGGACAACCTGAGAAAATGTAACTCTCTAGGTTAGGGCAGAAAGGAACAAAAGAACACTGATATGTTTGTTATGAAGAGTGATGATTTACGAGAAATTCAGACCTTTTCATTTACCACACATGGTGGCATAATCCAAGTGACCCTTTTCCTTTCCTGACAGTTTGAACTTTAAAATTATAGGGTTTTCCTCCTCAAACTTTGTCTTTATTGGCTAAGATTTAAAACACACACACACACACACACACACAAAGCATTTGACTTGGGAGGAAAAAGATAACAGTTTCAATCTGTATAATGAAAGGCTAGATAACAAAAGGGGTGCAACCTATGATTTTTCCACCGTGACCCAGACCTACCCACAACATTTCCATTTCCTGAGAACAGGAAGCACAGAGCCAAAATAGATAGGTCACAGGAGCAGTAAAACGAGCTTTACCAAAACATGTACCAGGTGGAGCCTATTTCTATCACCTCAAGGTACTTTACACTGTCAAGATGAGACACAGGGATTCATTTATTATGTCAATGTCCTTACACAGGACATACCAAGATTTGTCTTCACATACCAAGATTCTGACCTCAGAGAATGGGGCTAAGGGCCAGGTCCACCCAGCTGGCACCACACGGTCAGCAAATGGCCCATGAATGAATCACAACGGGTGGCCAGGATGGACACACTGGATGCTTGAGTGGACACAACCACCCTTCAAGAAGCACGTGGACCTAGAGAAAGCTCTGCCACCTACATGCCAGGGCATGTTCATGCTGAGAACTGCAGGTAGCTGTGTTATTTGTTGACTTGACTTCGCTTTGGGGAAAGCCTTAAACATGTGTATGAGGAAAGTCCTCCCTCCCCAAAATATAAAACCTCTAGAAGACACTTAGAACAAAGTCTCCCAGACTAGGTACGTCGAACAAAACCTTCCATCCATCCCGTTGGCTGTTTTCTCTACACCCTGGTTTGAATCTCCCCCAGGAAATGGTCCACTGTTAGTCAGCATGGATATGTTGTCACTGGAAGATCAGGGTGAAAATATACCTGGTATAGGCAAGCATTATGGTACGGCAGAGGCCCTTCCTGAGGCAAAACTACTTGAGCCTTTGTTGCCCCAGTGTTCCCCTCTATCAGATGTTTTCATAATATTACCTTACCTATATCGTTGTGTTATTAAGAAGATTGAATTTCATTCACAGAAGTTAAGCAGTTACAACACAAAGTGAACACGACCTCAGAGTTATATATTATGGTGCAGACACTAATTCATGCATCAGAAAGAAATTTTCAGCATATTTTATATGCTACAGAATGCTTTTGATACAAAGACGCAATAATTTCTGACATTTGTTAAGCACCTACTATGTGTCAGGTAGTAGGCTAAACGTTTTACATTTATTTCATGTCACAGGGAAAAAAGAAATGGCTTATATTGACTGACTACCATCAACGTGCCAGAGAGGTCTTCTTATCTCAGAGGTGACAGAACAAGTCAACCAGCTGGTAAATGGGCCAATCAGAAATGAAATCAGGTATAAAGTACCACCATATTTATGTTCTTTCCACTATGTTGTTCCATATACTCATTACATACGTATGAAGAATTGTTTTTCTATAGTATGAAACCGGAAGCAGACCAATGATTTCCTGGACACACACACACACACACACACACACACACACACGCCTAATATGGAATCTTTTTTTTTTTTTTTTTCGGAGAAAACCTGCCTATGCATCTAAGGCAGAAGGCTCTGACTGGCCCCCTGTTGTCATGTGTATCTGCTAAGAGGCTTTCTTTGGCTATTTTTAATACACCTACACAGTATTTTCAAGGGCAAAGCACCTAGGTTGCCATTGTTTGGTCAGTTCCAGAATCTTAGCATCTCAGGACAGGCCACTCTTAACATTTATATTACCCACAGACCTGTCCCAGAAATTTGGATTTAGTCCTTTGAGATTCTGAGAAAATCGATGGGGAAAGTTTCCAATTATGCTTGGAATTTTTTTCCATTGTTTTCAGATACAATCTAAATGTCTCATAGGTTTCCAGAACAGTTTATGTAATTTTCTGGTGCGTTGTTTGTTTTTGGCATCACCCGAGCTTGAGAGATGAGTTGAAGTTTTAAACCATGGAAGCAAGCAAGCTCATCTCCAGTCAACTCGATCTTTCTCGTCTGGGAACCAGCATCCCCTCGGCCACTAGGTCTGGGATGGAAGTGAAATCATTACCGCTGCTTTGATGATCAGGAAAAGGAACTTCATTAGCTACTTTCTGTCCTCATACATCTTTGGGGCACAGGGTTCAGAATTTATTGCAGCTGCAGGACAGAAGTTAGGGAGTATGAAAGGAAGCTAGGAAATATGATTTCATTTCCCTATCCATTTCTCATTGAAAGGATGATGGATTTCCCATTCACTCCCGAACAATGGCTCCTGCCTACCAGGCTGTACTCACTAGGAAATGGTGCCTTTTCTAGGAATCCTCCATTCTCCTTGCCCTTTAGGGCCTTCCCCCTCCATCTCACCAAACAAAGGTCACAGATTTCTGTAGAAATAAATGGGAAAGGTACCTGGCCAGCCTGTAGTAGCTCGTCAGAAAATACCTTCCAACCCTAGTTGCACCTTAGCATCACCTGGAGAGCTTTGTAAAACTAGAAATGTCCAACCCATCTCGACAGATTCTGATTTCATGGGTCTGGCGAGATTCCTAGGGACTTATAGATTGTAAAGTTCCCCCAAGTGGTCCTAACACACAGCCAATGGAAAGCCACTGCCTGATTTGAAGGTCGCTGTTTCACAGGATGAGTGCCTTGGTCAGTTTCTCTTCTTTACCTGAAGGTTAAACTCCATTTGTGGTTCCCTGCTGCTGCTCAGAAGTCACCCTGGGCTTTGCTTCTCTGCAGAGCCCCTTTGACTAGGAGGTTGCAGGGATTGGGTATTTATTTCTTGTGATGGTTAATATTGAGTGTCAACCTGATTGGATGGAAGGATGCAAAGTATTGTTTCTGGGTGTGTCTGTGAGGGTGTTAGTTGCCAAAGGAGATTAACATTTGAGTCAGTGGACTGGGAAAGGCAGACCCACCCTCAGTCTAGGTGGGCACCATCCAATCAACCATTCCAAAGCAGCCAGAATAAAAGCAGGCAGAAAAACATGGAAAGACTAGACTAGGTCGTCTTCTGGCCTACATCTTTCTCCCATGCTGGCTGCTTCCTGCCCTCAAACATTGGACTCCAAGTTCTTCAGCTTTGGGGCTCGGACTGGCTTCCTTGCTCCTCAGCTTGCAGACGGCCTATTGTGGGACCTCACCTTGTGATTGTGCGAGTCAGTACTCCTTAAAAAATTCCCCTTTATACATACATCTATCCTATCAGTTCTGTCTCTTTAGAGAACCCTGACTAATACATTTCTCGAAACTGACCAGGCTCATAGCTGTTTGCCACTTAGACCCCCAAATATGGAACCTATGCAGAGGAGGTAAGGGGCTAGCGGGCCACTTGCCTCAGGCTCCAGAGAGCTGGAGGGTCTCGAATGCAGACTCCTGGCCTTATCAATAAACGAGTGGGTGCATGCAGCCAGGAAGATATGCTAGCAGCTGTGAGAGAATATTTTTATCTGACAACTTTAAACATGACTCCCATTCATAAATTGTACCACCTAGAGTGTACTATGAATTCACATTTTATCATAGAATTAATTTGTGAATGACACAATTATAAAACATTGTTGGAAACATCAATGAGTTAAATTGCAGACATTTTAAACTCATCGCAAATTCTGCAAATCTGCTTTAGCTTCTTTCCTTTTCAGTATCTTGGAGAGGTGACAGCCCTACCATATCCAGCCTAGCTCACAGACTTTACCCATCTGCAGTGTCACAGGCCTCCACTATCCATGAGGGGATAGCAAACTAAGCCAGCAATTCCTCCACCTCTCACCCCTTCTATTAGAGAATGGGTATGGTACGAGACACCTAAGGCCAATATTTAAGGAGGTGCTCACTGGAAAACACAAATCTTGCACTTGCACAAGAGTGAGGGCCTCCTTAATAAATATTGCACCCTGGATGTTCAGGTACTGAGCCAGCACACTCATGCTCACCTATGCATACACATTCACACGTGCATGCACACACACACACACACACACACGTCCAGCCATCTCAAGATTAGTGTGATGATGAAAATCCTGATATAAAGCATCTCATTGAAATGCATCTTACTCAAAAGAATGTTTTGTATTTAAAAGATGTATTTGATCACCAATTTTCTAGCATAATAATGAAAAAAAATTAAACCTTTTTATTGGAGAGTAGTAAACCTGAACTGGTTATAAGGTACGTGGAGAACAAGTAAAAGAGGGAAAAATGTTGTTCCAGGGTCCTTGGTATGCAGTGCCTGTCCTTGTAGATCTATAAGCAGGGAAGAGCCACAGGGACTCTTGGCAGCTAAGCTGCTGAGACTGTTAATTACTACTTTTGTTTATATTAAGGGGAGTTTTCACAAAAGTTAAAATATATGATATTCTTTGAATGGTGGAGATGAGAAAACAGATCCAATCTAATCTGGCCATGCTGGAAGCTATGTTTGTAAAGATAGGCCTGTGATTAATCCTGAGGCATTTTTGGTGAAAAATATGAACTCCAAGAGAGTATCATTCTGTCCTTTCTTTAAAATAAAATATTGTTTACTTCAGTTTGCCTTTATCATTTCAGCTCATCACCATTTCCAGTTACTTTTCCATTTTGAAAAGCCTCCTGCATCATTCTCATACATATGCAGCAGATATAGACAAACAAGCCCACCCCTAAGGAGACAGCCCACTTGGACTCAAGGACATTCACTGCGGCAGCTCTCTGAAGACAGAATTATTTCTTTGGCAGAGAAACGCGTGTTGTTCCTTAAGAGGACATTAGAGGAGAACAACTTGTCTCCCTACTGAACCCTTTGCACAAATATCTTCTAGAAGGACTTGTTCCTCACCCACTGGCCCTTGATTCTGTCTCACTATTGAATGAGGCTTGTCCACCAAACAGCTTTAAGGATGGGTGTGTGCTCCGGAGAGAGCAGGAAACAAATGAGGGCCGGTCTGCTTTCTGTGGGTCAGCCAACGTCTCTGCCAGTCCTATGACTGTCATTTCGCTGAGGATTGATATGCCTGAAGTCACTACAAAAACAAATGATGCTCTAAAGTTCATTCCGCCCTTGCACAAAGAAGCCAAAAAAAATCGGGCTCTAATTTATTTTAGAATTGGCATAATGAGACAAAAGAGTCCACTGTGGGAAATTTTTGCTTATGCAATGAAATTTTTACTCTCCAGCTCTTTAACAATTAATTTTTTTTTTAATTTTTGACTTTTATGAATGAACAAACAGTGGGATTACGGTTGGGAGGCAGCAGAGTTTTTTAACAGCTAAAGAAGTCCACTACCAATAATGGCAGACTCCCAAAGCTCAGACCTCTGCTCTGCCAGTTGACTGCCTATATTTTCTGGGATGAGCTGTTTAGCCTCTCTGCTACACAAATTCTTCACCTGTAAAATGTAGACAATAAAAAGTCCTGCCTCAACTACTGTGGTAATGATTAAGTGTGTTAATGGATGCCAAGTGCTTAGCACAGTCCCTAGCTTAAAGAAAGGGCTCAAAATCAAGCTTTAATTATAAATAATATTGTTAAGATTTCTTAAATAATGTGTCAGAATCCAAGATCCCTTAAAGAAATCTTCTAAAGTATATTTAATTATTTGTCAGAGTGCAAGATCCTTTAAAGAAGTCTTTTTACCAGATCTTTTTTGAAACCATCAGCCTATTTTGAGAAGGCCAACAGTCGCCCTTTATGGAGAATTAATACAGAATTTATCAGCAGAAGTTATTGTTCATGCATATTATAGCTTCCAATTACGCTAAAAGCTTGTCTATTTTAACTCAGAGCCTTCACTTTGATGTTAACTGTGAAGTTTCATGTTTCCCTCTCAACTAACCACCATTGTTACAATCAGGACAATGTGGGTCTATCCCTCAGGGCTTAGTGACAAAAGTCACTATTTTTAAAGGGAGGGTTGCCCTCAGAAAGAAGAATAAAAACAAATTCTTAATAAACAATAATGCTATTTTCATGTAAATATCTGTAAGGAAAATGGGCATCAAAGCTAAAGGGGAGATGACATGCAATGAATTTGTTCTGCATAATTAAGGTATTGGGTAAGCACAGGGGAAGTGAAGTCTCTGGATCTGAGCATTTTATTCTTGGCTCAATATTCCTTTCATGTGATGCTCTTGGATGAGCAACTTCTGTCTCTCTTTCCCCCCTCAGGAAAGCCATAAATATCATCAACATTAACTTAAACTTCACCCTGTTCCTGAAGTAATATGAGACCTTGGTTGAGGAGGATACAAGGCATCATGAAGGTGAACAAACCAAAAAGCATTTAAAATTGCTTCCTTTTGCACATAGAAATTTTTCTCTTCTCTGGCCAATGTCTCCCAGTTTGAGAAAAAGCTAAATTAACTTTTTTAACTCACAAGAATGAAAAAGTACTACAGTGGGATTTGGGCATTACTTGGAGAGGTATAGTATGGGAATACATTATTTGATACCCATTAGCTAACACATTAGCCGTTCCAATTTGCAAGAATCTGAAATCTATAATTCGAGATCCTGGTTCTAGCATCTCTGACTTTCCCTGCCCCTACATAGTTATTCTTACATTACTTACCTCACAATTAAGTATTGAATGTGTTGACATCACATTTCTGTAGAGAATGTTATTTCATCGTCAGGTGGGATCATCCTTACCTGTTTCTCCTTTTGGAGGGCAGATCAGAATATGATGATTGGAGAAGAATGAAACGTGATTAATAACTCTGTGTAATCAGGCCTTGCAGCACCCTGATTGAGCCTTTCTGATTCTTCCTGATAATCTCTATTTTTAAAAAAGAAAAAAAGAAGAATATTTCCCTTTGAGTTGTAGGTAGAAAGATAGACGAGAAGTCTGAGAAGTATCAATTCATTGTCCTGATAATTACCATTGATCTCTAGCTTCCATCATAACCATTTCAGAACTCAGGGACATTTTCAGGATTCAGGGAGAAGCCAAGATGAATTGAGTTCGTTTCTGTATCACTGACCAGCAGTGATGTTGAAATGACTGATACAGTCTATTCCGCAGATAAAGACCTTGTTGTGCTACTAAAGGTGACTGCTACCTTTAGGCAAAGGGCTTGGTTACAGAGTCAGGCAGATCTGGGTGATAAGCTTCACCCTACCAAGTACTGGTTGTGTGAGACCATGGATGATTGCTCTGTCTGAGCTGAAAAATCTCTAGCTCCTAGGACATAGTTAAGCTTCACACCACTGGAACAGGCATGGCTGTCAATGGACATTCAATAAACCTAACTTTTCTTCCTACTAGAATCAGTCCCATGGAGGCCCCTCTAGTGGCATGTATCAACATACCCTAATTCTGTGGTTTCTTTTTAGTTTCAGTGACAGGGAACTCATCCAGGGTTTCTCTGAACTGTTCTTCTTAGACTATTAGTTCTACGTGCTTGGTAAACTACAGTTCTTTTTCGACTCATTACACAATAATTACATTAATATCATGGCACTTTCTATTTTTTCACATGGCTGCTTCAAGAAAGGTATAAAAACTATTGGTGTCAAATTTACTTAAATCATTAGGTTTGTCAGTCGAGAAAAATGATGAGACAAGTCTCAACCATTTTAGGAGGTTTCTTTGCCCAAGTTAAGGACACGTGCCTGGGAGACAGGTCTATGCCTTTCTCCGAAGATGATTTTGAGGGCTCCAAATTTAAAGGTGAAAGGGTGAAATATTGAGAAGTGCACAATTTTCATGTAAGTGGGGGGTAGGAATAAACAGTCATTCATGCTTTTGTCTGGCTCAGTGGATCTGCATTTTTTACATGAGATAACACAGACAAATGGGGCCGAGGAAAAATGCAGGGAATCTGCATTTTTTTTTTTTGAGACAGAGTCTCACACTGTTGCCAGGGCTAGAGTACAACGGCGCAATCTTAGCTCACTGCAAACTCTGCCTCCCGGGTTCAAGTGATTCTCCTGCCTCAGCCTCCCAAGTAGCTGGGAGGTGCCCACCACCACACCCAGCTAATTTTTTGTATCTTTAGTGGAGACAGGGTTTCACTATGTTGTCCAGGCTGGTCTGGAACTCCTGACCTTGTGATCCGCCCACCTCGGCCTCCCAAAGTGATGGGATTACAGGCGTGAGCCACCACGCCCAGCTGGAATCTGCATTTTTACATAATATAGACAAAATGAGGCAGGGGAACAATCAGCTATGTATTTGTGTCTGGTGAGCAGGGGGGTGACTGCACCTGTAAAGATAATCTATCAATTTACATTGACATGGTGAAATCTTAACAGAAACACCTTAGGGTAAAGATCTTGCAGCTCACTAGGAATTTCCTTGTGGGCAAAATATGGGGGAGGCATGTAGCTCTTCATCTTGTAGCTATCTCATTTAGGAACCAAAAGGGGGAGGCAAGTTTGCATGACCCAGTTTTAACTTCTCATTTGGACTTAATGAGTTTGAAGTCCAAAGATTTAATTTCCTTTCACAGGTTCTCTTTTGCCCTGATGGTTCCCAATGAGTCAACAGGTAGAAAAGTCCTTTGTAAATTCAGGATATGCCATCATCAATACTGTTATAATGATATTAATTCCCTTAACAAAGTAAATTTCATAAACTGAGAAACCACATTAACATCATAATTCAATGCTCTTAGCAAGAGCTTTTGTCATAAAAATTTTTTAGCTTGTAAGATACCTTTTCCAGCCAGAGTATCTCATGAATGCGATCTTTGGCAAACAATAAAGCTGGGTGCTCTGGGTGATTAAGAAACCACATATTGACTGGGTGCAGTGATTCACACCTGTAATCCCAGCACTTTGGGAGGCCAAGGTGGGAGGATAGTTTGAGGATAGGAGTTAGAGATCAGCCTGGGTGATATAAGGAGACCCTGTCTCTACAAAAAAATAAAAAATTAGCTGGGCATGGTGGCACATATCTGTAGTCCCAGCTATTCAGGAGGCTGAGGTGGGAGGGTCACTTGAGCCAAGGAGGATGAGGCTGCAGTCAACTATGATTGTGTCACTGCACTCCAGCCTGGGCAACAGAGCAAGATCCTGTCTCAAAAAAAAAACAAAAAAAGAAGAAGAAAACAGAAGATGACCTGTGGAGGTGCTCTGTGTGCTAAAAATCTAAAATATCGAACATCCTGAAAAAAGAAAGAGATGAGAACCTATCAGGCAGTAGTGAGGACTCATGGCTCAGCCATTTGAAGGAAGCAGCCATCAGGTCAGAATCATTCAAATCTCCAACATTACTGAATTCATCTCAGTTGAGAGATTTAGTACTAAGTTTCCACTCAGATGAATTATCTTTCATTCAATATTTATACCATCTTATATTTTACATTCTTTGAACCATAAAAGAGTATGTCTTCTTGCTTAATCTGTTGTTTTGAAATCTTTCTTCCTGGCAGCATAGCTACCATTAGCTATTGTTTAATGTTGGAATCCTTACATCCTGGAGGACACTGGAACTACTTTAAAGGCAAAATGGGACACCCTGGCCAGTTCCTATCCTAACGACCTGAGATGCTGCAGTTTGCTAACATATTGAAAGGAACAGATGGTAGAAGCTGTGGTAACTTCATGCAACCAATCAGGAAATAACTGCCTTAATGCATTTCTAAATTATTCCAGTCTTTTCCTAATTTTAAAGTTTTATAAACAATTAGAAAAGATAGGGGCTGTTATAAAAACTTTAGCTCTAGTCATTACTTTCCAGGGTAATAAAGTGTGTTCCACTTTGGGGGAAAAAACTTAATCAGTGATCAAATGCAAATCTTAAGAATGGAGTCTGTAAATATATAACAATAGTGTATCATGATGTCAGAGGCAAAATACTGACTCTGGTGTTTATAAGCAGAACAATAGGATTCACAATAATTCATCCCAGTTCACAGTTAATCCGTGGAGCCTTCAGAAAATCAGAAACAAAAGATAACCCATAATTGTAGGTCGGGTGCAGTGGCTCACTCCTGTAATCCCAGCACTTTGGGAGGCCTAGGCGGGCAGATCACTTGAGGTCATGAGTTCGAGACCCACCTGACCAATATGGCAGAAACCCTGTCTCTACTAAAACTACAAAAATTAGCGGGGCGTGGTGGCATGCACCTGTATTACCAGCTACTCAGGAGACTGAGGCAGGAGAATCGCTGGAACCCAGGATGTGGAGGTTGCAGTGAGCCAATATTGGCCACTGGACTCCAGCCTGAGTGACAGAGCAAGACTCCAAGTTAAAAAAAGTAATAATAATAATCCATAATTGTGAAATAGCAGAACATACACTAACCACTAAGGCATACTAAGGCAGCCTATGACAATTTAGGTTCATAGGTTCTAGTCCAAGTAGAAGCTTTTCTATGCACACCACTGCATCTTTACACAGTAGGAAGCCATTTTGCCGGTTGACCTGATGAATGAGTCAGGGATTAATTCTGCGGGTTCACCCAGCGGAAGACAAACATTTGCACTTCATTCAGCCCTGAATAATCCAAAGGTTATACTGTTCTGAAGAGATAATCCATTAAACACAGTTGCTGAAGTGACTGTCCATTTGGGGAAGAATTTATCAGGAGGCTATCAGAGAAAAAGACCCCAAATGATGCGTCACCAGACATCAAGCTCACCTTGCAGAAATGAAACGAGTCCTGCCAAAGAGCCCACACTGGAGACAAGGACAAGCAGTTTTATGGAATAAGGGACACATTTGCAAGAGGATCCCAGAGCAGCCTCCTAACCTCTTCTCAAGCTTGGGTCTCGCCTCAGCAACACTGAACTCCCCTAGACATTCACAATGATCTATAGCCTCAGTCTGAAGCTCATCCAAAGAAAATTGCATAGTCATCAAGTTTTGTTTCTATTAGACTCCTGTGAAATTTACTGAGTCTCCACTGGACTTGAGACAAAGATGACTTTGGTTTGCTTTGTCGCAGGGTCATCAAAATCATACATTTCAGTCATCTATTTCAGTCATCAGATCCTTACAGAGTATAAAAGTGCAACCTACATAATGGTTAGAACCTATACAATGGTTCTAAATGAGAAACATTTTCTTCTTTGATTTTTAAGGTTGACGGATGGATCATGGTA
The DNA here is from genome assembly GCF_006542625.1 of Nomascus leucogenys. Lineage (NCBI taxonomy): Eukaryota > Metazoa > Chordata > Mammalia > Primates > Hylobatidae > Nomascus > Nomascus leucogenys. The sequence goes on along the minus strand of NC_044386.1, from coordinate 14,192,814 downwards.
ACACCCAGAAATCCACAATTCTATGGATACATATAGGAGGCAAGAATATTCATTGTTAGTCGTATTTAGAATGTGTACCACAAATAGAGAGCATAATGTTTCAGAATGCAGTTTGTATTTCTTACATAGTAAATGTAGTGGGACATGGATAACAAAGAAAAATGCCAAGTGAAGTCCTTGCATTAATGCATGACAACAGAGACAGCTGGAGGAAAATTACAAACTCAGTGGTGGCACAGACAAGAAAATACTTCAAGTTCCATGGAAATATTGTTATATAAACTGGTTGAGCTCTAGGCAAGGGATATAACAAGGACCACTCATATTGTCTTTCTCCCAATCCACCTTCTAGGTCTTTGTTTCAAATCTTTTGGATGTCCAACACAGTATCCGATCTGCCAGCCTTCTGCCATTGAAGCTTGCTTTGTCAATGGTTCAACTACACTCTCATGTCCTCCTTCCCAGTAGAACAATGTTCTGAAACAGTGCCATCTTGTGGTCACTCCCAGACAGAGCATGAGCTCTGGGCATCTTCAGAAACCAACTACCCAAGAGGAGAAACTTGGAGATGAAGTTTTCACAAATGGGAATGTCAGGAATTGGGGAGACGATACACTCTCAAATGTGAAATAAATTGTCCAAGGTGACTCATCTAGCAAGCAGCATTTATTTAAAACAGAATTTACTTTAAAAATTATAGCAGTACTTCCAAAGTGCTGAGTGTGTGCAAAGCCAAGTCGCCATTCTGGGAAAGACAAAATAGAATTAAGAGAAACATAAAATATGTCTCAAGAAGACGTCTACACCTGGTGGACACTCAGAAGACAATTGCTGATCTGTGAGATGAGTTCTGCATGTGGCATTCCAGAAAAGAGACAGTCTTAGGGATCGTGTTCTCCAACTTTTTATTTACAAAACTTTCAAACCTTCAAAAAAGCAGAATGAATAGTCTCATGAAGCACCTGTATTCTCTTTCCTTAGATTCACCAACTGTTAATATTTTGCTATGTTTTCTATAGCTCTCTAGTTTGATCTCCTTTTTTTTCTTCTGAATGGTTTGATAGCAACTTATCATAAGACCTCACCTTGAAATACTTACTGTCTCCAAAAATGCCTTTCACAACTTTTTTTTTTCCTAACCTAAGATCCACTCAAAGTTCACACATTGCACTTGGTATTATGGTTATTATGTCTCTTCAGTCTCTTTAAATCTAGGACAGCCCTTCTCCACCACCATTTTTGTTTTTCATCACATTCATGTGTCTGGAAAAACCCAGACAGATGTGTCTCTCATCTCCCACGTTCTGGATTTGCTCCTAAATTTTGACTTCAAAAGACAATGTCAGCTGACACCCATATTTCCATTCATTTTCACTAAATATGAAACTATTTTTTCTGTAGGTTTTCAGGAAATGCACTGGCGTCCCTCTGCGAGGATCCAAGAGATATTTCTTTAAACAACTTCCTGCCTAGGTAAAATCTTCAGGGAGTGACACAGAGCTCCTGGGATCTTCTGGGGGAAGGTCCCAGCTGCTCACAGCTGGAAGTTACTATACAGGCTCCACTCTTCTGACCTACATCTACATGAGCAAAAATTAGAAGCTTATTATCTCATTTTCAATCTTACGTTCACAGATATTTTGGTCAAAATTTCTCTTTAAGTAAGAGAACAATAAGATGACCCAAGATTTCAAATCTTCTGAAATCTATCAAACTCCAAAAACGAGCCCAGCCTGTTTTATATCCTTTCCTACCTTCTCAGAAATGATTATTTGCACCTGACTGTGAGAGCTCTTTGCTGCAAAGCATGGTCGTATTTTCCATTCTTTTTAAACTGTTTATCTTCCATCAGCCAGGTATACATACAATGCATCCAGATTGAGCTCTTTCAGGTTCTGCTTTGTGCTGGTATGCACAAGCGTTTAAGGTATTACATGAAATGAGAATCTGATAGATTTTTTTCAGTTATTTTATCAGCACATTAATCTGGAATATAGAACTTACCAATGTAAAGAGATCCCAGATGCTGTTGCATTCCCAACACCCTATCTACCCAGTCCTCCTTGGACTGTCCAGCCAATATCTGATGCCCACAAGTAAAAGGTTGTGCTGACCCCAGAAGCATCCTGATTAACCAGGGATAGTAGCACCTGCTTGTCCAGTGGTGTGACCAAGGCCAAGAGTTGGTCTCTTCTAGCCTTAGTGCTCAGTCAGGTCCTTTGCAGTGTTTGATGACTAGATAATTACAACCTGGCCATTCCCAGTTGCCTCTTTTCCACGGAGCTAAATTTTACACTGGCACTAAACCATTTCCTGACACCAAGAGTAAGAGTACCGGCCAGGCGCAGTGGCTCACGCTTGTAATCCCAGCACTTTGGGAGGCCGAGGAGGGCGGATCACGAGGTCAGGAGATCGAGACCACGGTGAAACCCCGTCTCTACTAAAAATACAAAAAAAATTAGCCGGGCATGGTGGCGGGCGCCTGTAGTCCCAGCTACTCGGAGAGGCTGAGGCAGAAGAATGGCGTGAACCCGGGAGGCGGAGCTTGCAGTGAGCCGAGATCGCGCCACTGCACTCCAACCTGGGTGACAGAGCGAGACTCCGTCTCAAAAAAAAAAAAAAAAAAAAGAGTAAGAGTACCTACAAACTCATCAGAAAAGCAAACAAGCAAAAATGATGAGCTATGATTCTGGAGTCAGATATACCTGAAATTCCAGTTCTGTTCATTTCTAGATGAGTAATCTTGGAAGAGTTATATATCTCTCTGTGTCGATATTCTCATCTGTAAAATTAAGATATTATGTACCATTCAGGATGCTTATAAAGCTTAGTGAGATGATGCATATGAAATGTGTTACTTTGCAGGTTTCTTCAAATATCCCAACATGCTTGATATGCTCACTTTAATGCATGACAGCCATTTACAAGGTGATTCATCAGACTTCACGAATGTCATTGATTAGTGAGTTACTGTGAGTGAAAACAAATAGTAGGATACACAAGACTCTTTGAGAAGTTGAAGATAGTGGTGAAGAAATTCTCCACGGATGATAAAAATTGTTACTTTGTAATTTTTTAAGCCCGTTAGAAAGTGCATTGCAGACATTGTTCAGGAGCATTTAGCAGGGACCTTTGCCAAAGAAAGGGAAATTTTAGTAAACTGGTCCCACCTCACAGGATAAAGGACTATTTGGTCAGCAGCTGAAGGATTTCCTGACTCTGCTTAGCTGAACATTTGGCCTCAGCTGATAGAAGCAGGTAGAGCTATATCCTGGTCAAATTGATAGAGATGAGTGTTCTCTCTCTCTCTCTCTCTCTCAACTCTTTCACAAAAAGTGAATTTGGCTCAATCAGCAGGCCTGGGTGTGTGAACTTGCTCTAGGCAAGGGAAGGAAAATATGGGGTGAACTGCAACACCCACAGCTCCTGACACTTGGCAAACATCACGTGGCCGCAGCATGCTCCTCCCCACGGTCCACACCAGCCTTCCTGCCTCCTCAGCTCGTCATTTCACACTGTCACTAACAACTGACTGGAGCAGATACACAAGTTGACATTCAGTTTTCTGCTCTCAGGTCACTTTGCATCTGGGTGTTAGTTTGTTGGAATTGGACCCCTTTCAGCAGTTTAACCTTGTGTTGTGATGCTTGCATGTTTTTCATCATATCAAAGCAGATTAGTTCTGTTACTATTAGCTTCACCTTCATTTTATTCCTTTGAGAAGAATGAGAATGAAAAACAATCATATAACCAAAGCTTACACATATAAGGTTACTACGTGCCAGAGACTGTCAAAATGCCTTCTATATCAAGGCATTTAATCCTCATAACAATGCTGTCACGAAGGTACCATTATTATCCATATTATACATATAAGGAAAAGCCCAGAGAAACCAAGTTGTTTGTCCCACATCACATCGCTAGGACGTGGCAAAGCCAGTGGCAGAATCCAGGTAGTGGAGCCTGTGTAATTAAACACTACCCTATGCTGTCTCTAAGATTCATTCACTCGCTCTGTAAGCACATATCATTTAAGACAGTATACATAGGGCTGTTACAGGTACATAAATTCTACTTCCACAACTTTATGGGTTTGATTTATAATGCTTGCCACAGCACTTTATTACAAGATGGTACATAAGCCTATTTCACACAACCCCATATTTTAATATTATGAGAATTTCTCTACTGTCCCTCGTCCTTTTGGTGTTAATGACCTGCATTCAGCTGTAATAGAATTTTCATTCTTCACCTATTTCCAAAACTACTAGACTGATGCCTCTTTTATTTTGTTGCTGTAAATTTACCTAAATTACTACATATGGAGAATGTTTTATGGGGTTTTTTTCAATGAAAACTGAAAAAGCTGTTTCCCAAATATAAAAACTTTTATTTCAAATATCCTTAAAAATATCCAAATGTTATAACATTTGGCCTTATTGAAGAGAGGAGCCATTGAGGTGTTTGTCGTATTATCTAGAAATGATGAACATCAACACATTGGCAATAAATGAAGAGGAGAAGAAAAAAGCAAATTATGCTTGTCTTTTTAAAACAGAAAAAGGTGAGTTAAGATGTTAGGATGATATAATTGCTCACATATGTCTTAGAGCAGAAGCTCCAGACATTAAAATAAACAAAGTTTGTTTATGCCACTGATGACAGAATAAAATAATGAAAATGGAATATTTATTTAAAACTATTCCGCATTTAAGGTCATTTAAAAATGAGGTATAGAACATGCTGTGTGCAAGGGTTGTACCTCACTTTTTAAAAAGAAAATGTGGAGAACATTCTTTCACATGCAGCTGGTGGGATAGAAATTAATCCAAATTAGCAGTAAATTCAGAGTAGCAGCTTCTATAACTACCATGAGAGAAGTACAGCTCACAGATTTTATTTGCTAATTGGTTTCTTAAAATACAGCTTTATCAATCCCTTTACATTATATATACACAAATGTAAACCCAAAAGTGCACTTGTCAAAGTACTCATTTCAGCTAAATGTTGATTTGTTGGATATTCTAAACATTTAAACTAATTGGCCATTTTTTTAATAGTCAGTTTCATGTGTATGCCTTACATGCCTACCACTGTGATGATTTATGCTATTATAAGTTAACAAGCTATGCAATAATTCTCTAAAAGCAACACAGTCACCAAAATGTTTTCCAGAAACTGAAAATTCAATCTACTAGCTGTTTAATGAGAGTTCAGCTCTGCCGGGGAGTTCAAAACCCACACCCACAAGTCATGTGACCTTGAGAAAGCTACTTAACTTTCCTGAGCGTCTCAGGGAACTGCTCTATGTAGTAGGGATAAAAACAGAACCTGGTCTATATCTCTGTTTTGGTACCAGTACCATGCTGTTTTGGTTACTGTAGCCTTGTAGTATAGGTTGAAGTCAGGTAGTGTGATTTCTCCAGCTTTGTTCTTTTGGCTTAGGATTGTTTTGGCAATGCGGGCTCTTTTTTGGTTGCATATGAACTTTAAAGTAGTTTTTTCCAATTCTGTGAAGAAAGTCATTGGTAGTTTCATGGGGATGGCATTGAATCTATAAATTACCTTGGGCAGTATGGCCATTTTCATGATATTGATTCTTCCTATCCATGAGCATGGAATATTCTTCCATTTGTTTGTATCCTCTTTTATTTCGTTGAGCAGTGGTTTGTAGTTCTCCTTGAAGAGGTCCTTCACATCCCTTGTAAGTTGGATTCCTAGGTATTTTATTCTCTTTGTAGCAATTGTGAATGGGAGTTCACTCATGATTTGGCTCTCTGTCTATTACTGGTGTATACGAATGCTTGTGATTTTTGCACATTGATTTTGTATCCTGAGACTTTGCTGAAGTTACTTATCAGCTTAAGATTTTGGGCTGAGACGATGGGGTTTTCTAAATATACAATCATGTCATCTGCAAACAGGGACAGTTTGATTTCCTCTTTTCATAATTGAATACCCTTTTTTTCTTTCTCTTGACTGATTGCCCTGGGCAGAACTTCCAACACTATGTTGAATAGGAGTGGTGAAATAGGGCATCCCTGTCTTGTGCCAGTTTTCAAAGGGAATACTTCCAGTTTTTGCCCATTCAGTATGATATTGGCTGTGGGTTTGTCATAAATAGCTCTTATTATTTTGAGATACTTTCCATCAATAACTAGTTTACTGAAAGTTTTTAGCATGAAGGGCTGTTGAATTTTGTCGAAGGCCTTTTCTGCATCTATCGAGATAACCATGTGGTTTTTGTTTTTGATTCTGTTTATGTGATGGATTACGTTTATTGATTTGCGTATGTTGAACCAGCCTTGCATCCCAGGGATGAAGCCCACTTGATCATGGTGGATAAGCTTTTTGATGTGTTGCTGGATTCGGTTTGCCAGTATTTTATTGAGGATTTTTGCATCGATGTTCATCAGGGATATTGGTCTAAAATTCTCTTTTTTTGTTGTGTCTCTGCCAGGCTTTGGTATCAGGATGATGCTGGCCTCATAAAATGAGTTAGGGAGTATTCCCTCTTTTTCTATTGATTGGAATAGTTTCAGAAGGAATGGTACCAGTTCTTCTTTGTACCTCTGGTAGAATTCGGCTGTGAATCCATCTGGTCCTAGACTTTTTTTGGTTGGTAGGCTATTAATTATTGCCTCAATTTCAGAGCCTGTTATTGGTCTATTCAGCGATTCAACTTCTTCCTGGTTTAGTCTCGGGAGGGTGTATGTCCATTTCTTCTAGATTTTTATCTAGAATTTATCCATTTCTTCTGAATTTTCGAGTTTATAGTATTATCTGATGGTAGTCTGTATTTCTGTGGGATAGGTGGTGATACCCTCTTTATCATTTTTTATTGCATCTATTTGATTTTTCTCTCTTTTCTTCTTTATTGGTCTTGCTAGTGGTCTATCAATTTTGTTGATCTTTTCAAAAAACCAGCTCCTGGATTCATTGATTTTTTTGAAGGGCTTTTGTGTCTCTATCTCCTTCGGTTCTGCTCTGATCTTAGTTATTTCTTGCCTTCTGCTAGCTTTTGAATGTGTTTGCTCTTGCTCCTCTAGTTCTTTTAATTGTGATGTTAAGGTGTCAATTTTAGATCTTTCCTGCTTTCTCTTGTGGGCATTTAGTGCTATAAATTTCCCTCTACACACTGTTTAAAATGTGTCCCAGAGATTCTTGTATGTTGTGTCTTTGTTCTTATTGGTTTCAAAGAACATCTTTATTTCTGCCTTCATTTTGTTACGTACCCAGTAGTCATTCAGGAGCAGGTTGTTCAGTTTCCATGTAGTTGTGCAGTTTTGAGTGAGTTTCTTAATCCTGAGTTCTAATTTGATTTCACTGTGGTCTGAGAGACAGTTTGTTGTGATTTCTGTTCTTTTACATTTGCTAAGGAGTTCTTTACATCCAACTATGTGGTTTATTTTGGAATAAGTGCAATGTGCTGCTGAGAATAATGTATATTCTATTGATTTGGGGTGGAGAGTTCTGCAGATGTCTATTAGATCTGCTTGGAACAGAACAGAGTCCTCAGAAATAATACCACACATCTACAACCATCTGATCTTTGACAAACCTGACAAAAACAAGCAATGGGGAAATGATTCCCTATTTAATAAATGGTGCTGGGTAAACTGGATAGCCATATGTAGAAAGCTGAAACTGGATCCCTTCCTTACACCTTATACAAAATTAATTCAAGATGGATTAAAGACGTAAATGTTAGACCTCAAACCATAAAAACCCTAGAAGAAAAACCTAGGCAATACCATTCAGGACATAGGCATGGGCAAGGACTTCATGACTAAAACACCAAAAGCAATGGCAACAAAAGCCAAAATTGACAAATGGGATCTAATTAAACTAAAGAGCTTCTGCACAGCAAAAGAAACTACCATCAGAGTGAACAGGCAACCTACAGAATGGGAGAAAATTTTTGCAAGCTACCCATCTGACAAAGGGCTAATATCCAGAATCTACAAAGAACTTAAACAAATTTACAAGTAAAAATCAAACAACCCCATCAAAAAGTGGGCAAAGGATATGAACAGACACTTCTCAAAAGAAGACATTTATGCAGCCAACAGACACATGAAAAAATGCTCATCATCACTGGTCATCAGAGAAATGCAAATCAAAACCACAATGAGATATCATCTCACACCAGTTAGAATGTCAATCATTAAAAAGTCAGGAAACAACAGGTGCTGGAGAGGATGTGGAGAAATAGGAATGTTTTTACACTGTTGGTGGGACTGTAAACTAGTTCAACCATTGTGGAAGACAGTGTGGCAATTCCTCAAGGATCTAGAACTAGATATACCATTTGACCCAGCCATCCCATTACTAGGTATATACCCAAAGGATTATCAATCATGCTACTATCAAGACACATGCACATGTATGTTTATTGCGGCACTATTCACAATAGCAAAGTCTTGGAACCAACCCAAATGTCCATCAATGATAGACTGGATTAAGAAAATGTAGCACATATGCACCATGGAATACTATGCAGCCATAAAAAAAGGATGGGTTCATGTCCTTTGTAGCAACATGGATGAAGCTGGAAAACATCATTCTCAGCAAACTATCGCAAGGACAGAAAACCAAACACTGCATGTTCTCACTCATAGGTGGGAATTGAACAACGAGAACACTTGGACACAGGACAGGGAACATCACACACCGGAGCCTGTTGTGGGGTGGGGGGAGGGGGGAGGGACAGCATTAGGATAAATACCTAATGTAAATGACGAGTTAATGGGTGCAGCAAACCAACATGGCACATGTATACATATGTAACAAGCCTGCATGTTGTGCACATGTACCCTAGAACTTAAAAAGTATTACAATAATAAAAAAAAAACAGAACCTGCTTCATAGTATCAAGGTGAGGATAAAATAAGATCATTCATGTAAAGCACTTAGTACAGTGCCTGGCACATGAACAGCATTCAATATTGCTGGACATCACCAGCATCAACATCATAATCATCATCACCATCATCATCATCATCACCAGCACCATCACATCACCATCAGCATCATCATCATCATCAACAGCATCATCATTACCATCGTCAGAATCATCAGCAGCAGCAGCAACATCATAGTCGTCGTTAACATTATTGTCATCTTTATCATTATTACTGAATCATCATCACCATCAACATCATCCAAAGATAATATATATTCCTTTGCCGTAACCCCTGCTTTTGAGATATTTACAACATAATAGACAAGACAGGTAAGCCAATAAACAGTTGTAATTCATCACAATAGATCCTGTGATGTGATAAATATAATGAATAAGAGGAACAGAGTCAGAGGGGTCTATCCCAGCCTTGGAGAACAAGATCTGACTTCCAGGAGGAGAGGATGACCAAAGTTGGTTGGAAAAATTCTTATCTAGCAGCTACGTGAAGATTTTCAATGCAAAGGGAGAAACGTTATACAAACAACCAGGACTGGTAGTGTGTGATATCTTTAGAGATTGTACTGGCATGGTGTTCAGAGTAAGAAGTGAAGAAGACTGAGTTTCCTGGTCTGAGAAATGAAGACACTTAGGAACATACAGAGAGAGCAAGAATAACTTACAAAACAAAGCAGGAATGCTCATTCAGCAGTACATGAATCAAAATTGGAACAATACAGAGAAGATCAGCATGCAGGGATGACATACACATTTGTGAAGTATATTTTTAATGTCCATCAACAGATAAATGGATAAATAAAGTATGGTATATGCATACAATGGGCTTTATTTGTCCTCAAAAAGGAATGAAATTCTGATACCACATGCTACAACATGAATGAACCTTGAGGACATTATGCTAAATGAAATAAGCCAGTCACAAAAGGACAAATACTGTATGATTCCACTTATATGTGGAACCTAGAATAAGTAAATTAATAGAAATGGAAAGTAGAATAGTGGTTGCCAGGGGCTGGGGGATGGAAGGGTAAGGAGTTATTGTTTAATGGGTACAGAGTTTCTGTTTGGGGTAATAAAAAAGTCTGGAAATGAAAATAGAGATCATAGTTGTACAACACTGTGAATGTATGTAATCCACTGAATTGTGTACTTTAAAAGGGCTAAAATGGTATGTCATGTATATTTTATGACATGTATGTTTTACCACAATTTTTAAATTGAGCAGGAGAAGCCAAAGCAGTGGTTCTGCATATCAGAAGGGCACGCAGATCATGAATCCAGGGAGGGAGTGCATCTGGCAGGGATTGGACAACAATGTTGGTTCTGCTGAGAGGTCAGGCAAGGAAGCCACTGGATGTAGACACTGTAGAGTCACCTCAGTCATCGGGGAGAAGAGTCTCCAGGGGGCAGAAAGGCAGAGCCCAGATGGCAGTGGAGTGAGGAAAAATTGGGAAATAAGCAGTAAACAGGAGAGATGGACAAAGGTTCATGATGTGTGTCTCTGTAAGGAGGTGGAGGAAAGAAAGCTGGATGGAAGTGGGGATTTGAAAGCGTTTTCTTGGTAAAGGGTAAGTTTAAATGCTGAAGGGAAAAGCCACGTTAGAGAGGAAGGTAGAAAAGCCCGGAGTGAGAGGAGCAGGGTAGAATCCAATACACCTGAGGAGTTGGGGAGAATGAGGGCCTGAGTCCCAGGGACACGCCTTGTCCTGGGATGGAGACCCGAGTGACCACAGAGCAGTGCCAAGGGCCCTTTTGAAGCTGGATACCATGAATCTATAATGATAGCCAAGGTGAGAGGTGGTAACAGCAGAGGTAAATGCCATGGTTAAAAGTTAGTAGTAGCCGGGCACAGTAGCTCGTGCCTGTAATCCCAGCACTTTGGGAGGCCAAGGCAGGCAGATCACTTGAGGTCAGGAGTTCAAGACCAGCCCGGCCAACACGGTGAAACTCCATCTCTACTAAAAATACAAAAATTAGCTGGGTGTGGTGGCACATGCCTGTATTCCCAGCCACTCAGGAGGCTGAGGCACAAGAATCACTTGACCCTGGGAGGTGGAGATCACGCCACTGCAGTGAGCCAAGATCATGCCACTGCACTCCAGCCTGGTTGACAGAGTGAGACTCCATTTCAAAAAAACAAAAAAAGTTAGCAGTAAATACAGGTCTCAAGAACTTTAAACTTTCTCCAAAGAGAATAAAAATATTTTTAAAAGAAAGAAAAACAAACACCAAGGTGTAATTCTGTTACCCTTTTAAAGTACTTTCTCTGGATTGAAGGTAGCTAAAAAGCATTACCTTTGCTGAAGCAGCCAACTTGACATTCTTCTGTGTCTAGCATTATCCTGGATATTCCTCAATGCCAACAAGAGTTCAATTTGCAGAGGCAGCTAAGAAATTTCAGTAAACTGATTCAGCAACCACCACTGTCCAATATTTTTTTCTTTTTCAGTTGTCTTTACAATGAATAATATTTATTTCCAGTGTAACTGCTGAGTGGACAATGTTTGTAAGAGTAATCTATCTGTCTTTCTATGTCTTTCCTGCCCATGAAAATAGTTCATTCCTGGATTTTTTTTTTTTTTTTTTTGAGACGGAGTCTCGCTCTGTTGCCCAGGCTGGAGTGCAGTGGCTCGATCACAGCTCACCACAACCTCCACCTGCCGGGTTCAAGCAATTCTCCTGCCTCAGCCTCCCGAGTAGCTGGGACTACAGGCGTGCACCACCAAGCCTGGCTAATTTTTGTATTTTTAGTAGAGACGGGGTTTCACTATGTTGGCCAGTCTGGTCTCGAACTCCTGACCTCATGATCAGCCTGCCTTGGCCTCCCAAAGTCATTCCTGGATCTTGAGAACTGACTGACAAATATCTACATTTACCATCCTCCAGCCATATCAAGATTGTTTTCTGTCTAAGAAAGAATATACATATAAGCATATAAATAGACACAGAGAAGAATATAGATCTAAAAGGATATCGATATGCAAATATATAAAAGATCTTTACATATATCCTTTTACATATAACCTTTTATGTGTATGTGTGTATATATACCATATATGTATATACATGTGTATATATACCATATATGTATATATGTGTGTATACATACACACACAGAGTTTTTTATATATTAGGTCACTGGAACTTAGACTAAATTTTTAAAGGAAACTATACAAAATTTTTGAAACAGACATCAAAATAATAGCATACTTATGACATAGATTCTAATCTAACTGTTTTAACTTTCAAGTGTCACCAACCCATGTATTTCTCCCATAGGCTCTTCACCTCATGTTAAATTATCATTTATATAAGCGTGTGATAAGCACCTATCACCTCTCTCTCTCAAAAAAAAAAAAAGGTGGCTATTTCAGCTCATTCCCTCTGAATTGCTGTTCTAGATAGCACAGAAAATTGTAGAGTTGCATGACTGCTAATCAGATACTTTTTTTTTTTTTTTTTTCAAAGATTGCCAGTGGGGCTTTGGAAGAACAAGCTACACAAGTATGTGTTACATGAGGGTGAGGCCAGGCTGGTAGATTTCCTTCAAATTCTGAGCGCACACCAACGTGTTGCACATTTCTCAGCTTAGCAAAGAAGGGTGCCAAAGTTAATAGAATGGACTCTTTGTTGGATCTCAAAGGCTACAATGGTTGGCACTTTAAATATACCACGAAGCCATTGCATTTGAGACGGCACCCAGGAGAAGCAGTCTTCGACCGGGAACATGCTTCTTCCATAATTACTGCCCTAGAAATTCAAGTCATCCCCTATAGAGAATAATTTTAAAATTCCAACGTTACTCCTGACTTCAAGGAAACAGGGAGGTTGAAAGTGCCCAAGGCCAACAGTCATCAATGTTTAGTGCAACTTAATAAAATCATGACCTGCTTTGATAGAGCACTTGGCATATCCTCTCATCAAATCTCACACTCAGGGTTCTTCATTCTTCCTAGGGGTATAAAATTTTTAGGTTAGACGGGAAAGCCAGCAACAACAGTCAAAATGGAAATACGATTAGTGAGGAAGTATCGGAATACTAATTGTATTATATCCATGTCGCGTAGAGTTTAAATATGTCACATATGCTATACACAAAGCCTCCCACCTCCAAATCAGACTGTCTCTTTCAAGAGCTGAAGACCAAGTAAATACCACTCCTACTCACGACGCCCAAATTTCTTAATTCCAAAGTAATTGCAGTTTTTCACAGTGGTCCAGTGTTGCATCAATTTTGCAACCAGTGTAACTTGAAAATAAATTACTCAGAGGTTGTTATTTGATTCCTAACTGCAATGTAAGCTGTTCATTGGCCCCAGCTCCTTTGTTTTCTAGCCTCATTTTTGAGCAGCTAGGCTAATTTATTGCCCATTTCATTACTGACAATCCTTGTGTCTTTATGGATAAATTAGATTTATAGTTCTACTCAAAAGTTCCATGTCATACTTACACTGTTTGTCTCCTCCCCTTCACTTTTTTTTTTTTTTTTTTTGGAACTGTAACATATTGTTTTGGTGAGTCCATGCAGCTTACCCTTTCTCACCAGCTAGGCTAATGACTGGCATGCTAAAACTCACCAAGAAGAGTTAAAATATCATGTTTTCCCCCAATAGCTTAAAAACCATTTTCCTGAGAGCCCATGACTGATGCTGGTAAATGTCTAGGTCAGTATTGGCAGTGGAGATATCTTACAAGTGGGTCTAAAACATAAAATATAAGTTAAATTACATCATTAAACTTCTTTCATGTAGTTGCCATGTCCTTTGGGGGGACATCTGACATAAAAGTAATAGGGATCCACTAGGCTCACAGAATCTCAGGAGACGTTATTGGCCTCCCAGTGTCTGGAACACCTTGGGGAAAGACTGGGGCTCACCTTATGCCAGGATTAATGAAAAAAGAATGTCACAACAATTATATAGAGAAGATTATTTCTAGCCATGGTGGCTCACGCCTGTAACCCCAGCACTTTGGGAAACTGAGGCAGATGAATTGCTTGAGTTGGAATTTGACACCAGCCTAGGCCACATGGCAAAACCCCATCTCTACAAAAAATACAAAAATTAGCTGTATGTGGTGGCATGCTTGTAGTCCCAGCTACTCAGGGTGCTGGGGTGGGAGGATTGCTTGAGCCCAGGAAGTCGAGGTTGCAGTGAGCTGTGATCATGCAACTGTACTCCAGCCAGGGTGACAGAGTGAGACCTCATCTCTCTCTAAATATATATATATATATATATATAGAGAGAGAGAGAGAGAGAGAGAGAGCGAGAGAGAGAGAGAGAGTTCACCCCAGCCCAATATTACAATATTTTCTCTTCCAGATTGTTTCTAATTCTATTCCTTCCTATAACCATTATAGTCCATACCCATGAGGAAAATAACATGAAAGACTTTTGATATTTTTGTTTTTGCAACCTTATCTTCTCTTCGCTTATGGTCTAAAATGAACCTGTTGAGTCCTCGCTTCTAACCATTCTGTATTTCCATGATTCAGCTTACACTTGTGTTTTGGAGATCTTGTATCTGAAACTCACAAATTTCAGAGAGGGAAGAGAGAGACATTTTTAAATGAGGTAGACATGTTTAAACTGCCCAAGAGACTCTCAGGCCGAGGCGGGTGGATCACCAGGTCAGGAGATCGAGACCATCCTGGCCAACATAGTGAAACCCCATCTCTACTAAAAATACAAAAATTAGCTGGGCATGGTGGTGCGTGCCTGTAGTCCCAGCTACTCAGGAGGCTGAGGCAGGAGAATCACTTGAACCCCAGAGGTGGAGGTTGCAGTGAGCCGAGATGGCGCCATTGCACTCCAGCCTGGCAACACAGCAAGACTCCGTCTCAAAAAAAAGAAAAAAAAAAAAAAGAAAGTCCCACAGGCATTTCTATCTCAATCTGCTTGGATGCTGGGAGCATGGTTGTAGGACCCAGGAACAGAGAGAGGGTTACAACCCCTGCCTGCCTCATCCTGGTCTTACCCATTCGCTGGATGGTAGAGGTGGAAACTTGCCATTTCGAGCTGCCGCTAAGCGGCATCCTAGATGTGGGGCGGGAACTTTAGTAGGGTGAGGTCACGGGTAGAGGTGAGCGAAGACAGGGCAGGGCTGCTGAAGGGTAAGACTTGAGAATGGGATTTCCAGGATGGGAAGAAGGATGAGGACTCAGAGTGATGACAGGCTGAGCAGCAAGTCCAGAAGTTGTGGCATGAGGAGCACCTCGTGTGTCTGCAGGACAGGCTGAGGGGACACCCTTTAAACCAGGTCCTCTGTTTCTAGTTTGTCACTCACTGGCTCACTGCGGAAGAGAATAGGTTCACAAATTCCCCCTTATTTTTCTGATAATTTGCCCCCTAAATTAAGCCCAATAGAAGTCTTCTTTCTTTTCTCTCAACACAGACCAAATAGGGAAAGTCTGTGTACAAAACACATTTGTTTCTGATGAAATTTCTACTTCCCACACATTAATCTAGGGATTGAGATTTTCTAAGCTTTTGATATTTATTCATTTATTCAACAGAATAGTTGATCATGCATTTCTTATGAGCCAGGCACTATGCTGGGTGTCAAGGATATAAGGGTGAATATAATAGACATGAGCCATGCCTTCATGGTGCTTAGAGAATGCTATGAAGAGCCAAACCATGAAAATTCAAAGTAAAACACCCACACAAAATTATTACAATGGTCACAAACACTATGGTAAGGCACAAAGATGCCAGGATCGAAAATACTGGGGGAAATCTACTATATAGATATAGATATAGATATAGATATAGATAAAGATATAGATATCTGTATCTATATCTATATCTATATATATATGTGTGTGTGTATATATATATATATATAGTGATCATGAGGGGCTCCCAGAAATGTAAGCTGAGAATGTGAAGAGATGATGAGAGAGGTGCAGGCAGAGAAAGGGCTTATGTGCCAAAAGTACTGAGCAAGGAAGATGCCAAGGCTGGATTAGATCACACAGAGCCATGCAAGTCACATTCTGTGACTTGGATTGTACTTAACCGCCATAGCGAGCCATTTGAGGATTTATGCAGGGGCATGGAAAGATACAACTTACATGTTTAAAACATGACTCCAGCTGATGAGTGCAGAATAGATAGGGTGTCAGGAAAGAAGGTAGGGAGTCTGCGGAGAAGGCGTTGAAAGAGGTGGCGATACAGACAATAGAGATAGAGAAGACTAAGGAGAATCAAAGTACATTGTGGATGCAGAATCAATAGTAATTGCGGATAGATTAGTTCATGGAGATTGCAGGAAGGAGAAATCAAGGCTGACACTTGGATTTGGGCTAGAGCAATGGGTGGATGGTGGAATCATTTCCCAAGATGGGAAAACAGGGGCACTCAAAATCAAATGTTAAGTCTCAAACATTAAGACTGCGATGCCTGTGGAAATTTTAAGTAGAGATGTGAGATAGACTTGCAGGTTTATGTCTCTGAGGCTCGGGGGAAAGGTCCTGGCCAATGTTTACATATCTGGAAGGTGTCACAACAATGAGACAGAATGTGACTGCTTGAGTTGCCTCACAGCGTGGTGGTCTCAGAGTAGTTACCCTTCTTACCTGGTAGCTAGATTCCCCCAGATAATGGGCTCCAGAAGATTCAGGCAGACATTACAAGGTTTCTTACAACTTAGTGTCAGAAGTGACAAACTTTTCCTTCCACATATTCCTCCAATTTCCCATCTTGTACAGTCCAGTCCTATATACCATATGGTGAAAATTCACTTTCCTAAATGGAGGCAGGCTGGATAATGTGGTGGTAGTGACTGGGAGTGTGTCTACAATAAACATACATCAAAAGCAGAAAAGGGATCTGTACCATCTCTTGCCACAGCTCACAGCATTAGCTGTCACTATCTATTTACCCTGATCCAATAGGATTGAATTAATTAGTAAGAATTTTGCTGATTAAGACAAAATATTTTTTAACATCTTTAAAGCTAGATTTTACTATAAACCTCCTTTGATTTCACATTCAATTGGTCAAAGCGGTCACTGAGATTCAAGGGACCGGAGGCTTGATTACCCCTCTCAATGGAGGAATGACCTGCCCCTGCAGGAAGAGAAGGAATTAATGGCACCATGTTAGGGACAAGTTACCATGCAGGGCCTTGCCTTATTCCACTACATTTGCTTTGCAAACCTGAGTTTCTCTACAGTAAAATTCTACACTTTGATTGAGTTTTTCACTCTGCAGACCACAAAACAGTCTGAAATCTTTGAGACTCTAGATTGAAGCTGGGATTGTTTTCTTACTGGATCTATATTTAAACCACATTCCAAAATATGAAATTTATATTTGAAAACATCTTAATAAACTAAAAACCAAAAGAAAGGACATAACTGCAGAGACCTCCTTTTTGGAAGGGCTGCAGAAAAGGGAACACTGAAATCACGAGTCAATGAATAAAAAAGGGAAAAGCCATTTTTCAAAACATATATGTTACCACCAAACAGAAATCTAACACAGACTCAGTTCCCAGTGTGTATTACAGAATAATCACTAAAAGTGGTTTCACAGATATAACAGCCTCTAGCCACATTCTTCATCCCTCTCTTTTACCCAATATCTGGTTTCTGGAACTGACATTCTTTCTTTCTCTCTTCATAGGCTTGTTCTTCTCCAAACCACATCTTCACAAACAAGAACCAAAGCCATCCAGTATTTTAGCCCTTTTGGAAGTTTTTTAAAAACTTTAATTAAATTCCAGCTCAAGATATCCTATGAGTCTGTCTGGACAGCACTGAATTTTGATTGAAATAGTTGTGCACATAATTACATCAGGAGCGTGTTAAGGTTATTGAGACTGTAGTATTTAATTATGTAAACTTTTTATAATTAACATTTTTTATAGTGAACTTCTGGCCCTGGTCCTAATAATGCCTTGGGAAATGTGTCACACCAATTTCTACACCGAGTTTTATTCCAAGGAATTTTTTAATGGTAAATTGCCTGAAGTTAAGTCATTTTTTTCTTTTCCTATAGTATCAAAGTGTGAAATGCAATGAAGTTAAATATTGGTGGAGAGATTGTGTTTCAGAGACCAGGAGAGAAAACACAGTATGGACACTGAGGACCAATCTGAGGTGACTCCCTCTGGATAGCTTCTGTGGTTCTCCTCCAGGGGTGGCAACTTGGAGTTAGGAACAAATAGTAGATGAAACACCCTGAGAAAGAGCCGAATGCTACAAGACACATCTAGGGAGCTTTCGAGGCATGTCACCATTTTTTTAAAACAAAAAGAAATTTTTTTAATTCAAAGAGAAACAATAAAACAACTTTGACAAACAACTTTGACATTCTTTCAGTTCGGGAGAGAAAAGATTTTAAGATGACCAGAACTATTGAAACGTCAAAGTTTCGCGAGCATCTGTATTGCTCAAAATTAGACATACTATGGATGTTTATTGAGTCTTCTAGTGTTCTGTAGAAGACTGGTAACACATGTCTGAAAAGCTCCCATGCTAAATTGTCATGGCCATACTCTTTGGCAGAAATCACAAATTAGATATCCACAAGCCAAATCCAGCCCTCAGATGTGTTTTGTTTGACCCACACTATGTTAAAAAATAATTGAGAGATTTCTTCCAAAATTATTCATTCATGTATTCAGCAAATATGTACTGAGACAATTCACACATGCCAAGCCCAGTACCAAATGCTAGAAAGAATACCATGAAAGAGACATGTGATCCCTGCTCTTATGAGACTTATACGCAAGAAGGGAAGACAGTGTGAAACAAAAGCAGTTAGATAAGCATGGTAAATATGATAAAGGCACCACTGTATGTGTATAACAACTGGTACATACTGACCATTTACTATGCACTAGAAATTGTATTATGTACTTTACTGCATTGTGATGGCAAGAGAAGTAAGTACTGTTATTATCATTCCCATCTTTCAGATGAATATTCTGAACATAATGGATGGTTTTGGTATTGGAAATTTTTCCAATATCATAAAGCATTTACCCTTTTGAATTGAATATTTTGATCGGTCTATTCTGGATTATATTCCCAAATCATTTATTTTAGGAAGGGAACATGGGTAGTTTCACAGCATGAGCAATTATTCATATTCTATTGGGGATCCTAAAATATTTTCTAATGTTATTCTTATTTTAACCCATGAATATTCATGGTGTGATGAATTAATACAGATTTGGAAGCTAGTTAGACCTTGATTAGGCTCTTGAAGCTGCTGCTTTCTAGCTTTATGGTTGTAGTGGGTAGAATTTTGGCCCACATGACTTCAGCCTCTATTGTTACACCCATACTTATGTTGTGCCACGTGGCAAAAAAATTTTACAGATGTTATTAAAGTCCCAAGCTAGTTGACCTTAAGGTTACCCAGAGGTTATCCAGGTAGGCTTTCTCTAATCAGATAAGGTCCCTTAAAAGAAGAGAACTTTCTCTGGCTAAAGAGAGTAGAGATGCTGCAGAAGGGGAAGCCAGAGAGATTAGAAGAATAACTCTGCCCTGTGCTGACTTATTAGGTGCCTAATATATGTCACACAGTATCGTAGGCATTCAGTAAACGGTGGGTTTTGTTGTGAAATATCAATGAGAAAACACTTTCATGATGTAAAATTACTTACAAATATACTATCAGAATATGTCTTATAGTTATGATTCTCTGTTCACTGTCCACCTTATAGATAGAACCATCCAAAGTCTTAACTCTTCATTCTCTATGCAACCACTGGACACCCATGTTCTCTACCCATCCTAAGCCCACCTTATTTATTTATTCATTTTGGTTGTAGAAAATCTTATTGCTTATTCTGCCTCTGAATTTATTCATTTGTGCATCTCTAATATGATGCATTATAACGTGGTAAACAGTGTTACAGAACAACATTATTATCACCAGAAAAGCTCCGCGTGGTTACCACCCATGGAAAGTTACATTTTGCATTATGATTTAGCAGTAAACAACTTCTAATCCTTTGGGAAAAGGCAGAACATAAATCAAGCATCAATGAACTTTCCCTTCCCAGCCAAAAAAAAAAAAAAAAGGTGCAAGTGGAAATAGACAATTAAAATGTAATAGATTTGTTAAAACAAAACCTCTGCCAAGCCAGACAATGGTCTCTGCTTTAAATTATTTATGATAAAACTTTACCAATAGATCAGTCACTGAAAAGCCGGCTATAAAATGAATTTTTGAAACTGAACTTTATGCTGTGGGCAACTTTTTTTTTTTTAAAGACAGGTCTCCCTCTGTCATCCAGGCTGTAGCACAACAGCACAATCACAGCTCACTGCAACCTCAACCTCCTGGGCTCAAGAGATACTTCCACCTCAACCCCCTAAGTAGCTGAGACTACAGGTGCGCACCACCATGCTTCGCTAATCTTCCAATTTTACAGGGTCTCACTATGTTGCCCAGGCTGGTTTTGAACTCCTGGACTCAAGGGATCTTCCCACCACCGCCTCCCAAAGTGCTAGTATTACACACGTGTCAGCCACCACACCAGGGCCACTTTTATTTAAAGTAAAATACCTATTTTGAGCTGACCTGTTTCATACATTCAAAATACATATAAGGTTTTATTTTCTTATTCAACGCACATTAGCAAGGCAATATTAGTAGGAAAACTCAGTATGCTTCATAGTTCCATCATCTACCCTTGCTTCCATCTGTCCTTTTACTCTTATTTATCAATAGCCTGGGTATATATTGAGCTATGCTCTAGGCAAGGCTCTGTTCCCATTTTTTTACCTCCAAGAGCTTCCAATCCTTTAGGGAGATAAGAAAGACTCAAATAACAGTGGCACAAGGAATATAAGATAGATGTTGTATTGGTCACCTCCCATTGCTGAATAAAGAATTATCCTTCGTCAAGTAAGACTTAGAAGCAAACTCTAGACTGAGCAGCAGAGGTGGAAGGCTAACCAGACTGGGAGGCCTTATCATTCATTCTTCGAGTGACTTCAAGCAGGTAGCTTGGAATTTTCCACATAAAACCAGAGTGGTCACATGATGCCCAAGACCTTACAGCCAGTCCACGTGCCTCTCACCAAACTAAGGAGTCAGAAACAAGAAAGTAAGGAGAACTGAGAGACTTGGGAGGAAGCAACACAGCCTCTTTCTCTCTCCAACTGCAAGGTAGAAAACTGAGAGGTTTGCAAATGAGAAAGGAAAAACATAATGCAGAAATTTCACCAAGAAACCTCCGCAATGACACAGGAATTAAAACCTGGGGCTTTCTTGACTTTCAAATCAATGGTCACATGGATTCAGAGCAAAAGTTGTGTTATCAAGTCTGATCTTGACATCTAAAGAAATCCCCCAACACTTGATCTAGCTAGAGCTATGCTTACTAGAATTGATAATGCTGTATTCTTCTAATGTGTGACTCTGTTTCTCTGCATGCTTTCAATGAGTGGAAACCACGTATCCACACAGAAGTCCAATTCAAATCTCACCCTGTAAATTGAAGGTCAGTAACTTCCTTGCTCCTTTCCTAAAACTATGAGCCACCTCTGACATCTCTATTCTGTGACATAAGATTCCAAAACATACCAATGTCAGATTACATATAAACATTATTTTAAACTGCAAATAAAATAATTTTAAAAGAGACTTTTAGACTCCCTATTAATCTTAATCCCTCTGAAATTATCCACCGATCTTGAAAATTGGGGCAATTTAAAAGGAAAGGCTACAAATATGCTAGAGACTTCAAATAAGACTTGAGGACTTCAAATAAATGAAGCAGAAACACAGAAGACCATCGCATCATGTTTATAAACCACTGGGGTTCAGAATGTGAGCTCAGAAGTCAGACAGTGTGGGTCTGCCCTCCACCACTTCCCAGCCACGTGTCCAGGACAAGTGACTCTACCTTCCTCTGCTTTATCTGCTCATCTGTAATGAGGATAATAATAGTACTTGCCTGTATTAATTCTCTATTGCTGTGTAACAAGCTACCCAAAACTTCCCTGCTAACGAAAACAAATATTCATTATCTCACATAGTTCCTAAGGATCAGGAATCCCCAAGTGGCTCAGCTGGGTGGCTCTGCCTCAGGGTCCCGCATGAGGTTGCAATTGAGCTGCCAACAGGGGCTGCTGTCATTCCTGTTTCTCCTGGTGCTGGGGAATCAGCCTCCAAGATGGCTCCAGCAGCTGTTAGCAGACTTCGTGGCTATGGGCTGGAGATTTCAGTTCTTCACAAAGTGGGCCTTTCCACAGGACTGCTGCCTGAGTGTCCCCAGGACATGGCAGATAGCTTGTCCCAAGTGAGTGGGGAGGGAGAGAGAGAGAGAGACAGAGAGAGAGAGAGAGAATGAACAATCAAGATGGAAGCCATAGTCTTTTTATGACCTAGGATCCAAAGTCACACATCATTTTAGCTTTGTTCTACTCACTAGAAACAAGTCAAGTCCAGCTCACATTCTAGATGAGGGGAATGACACCCCACCTCTGGAAGGGAAGTATCTCAAGAATTTATGGACTTATTTTCAAAATTAACACACTGCCTCACAGGATTATGGTGGGGCCAACGAATCAATACATGTAAAGCTCCTAGAACTTGCAATGAGAGCTTGATAAATGCTGGTACTTCTCATGATTGTGATTACTCATTGTATGTTCACTGTATTCCAGGCACTGCAATCTGTCAAGAAGACATGGAGCCAGAAGACAATGAGTGGTGGTGAGACAGACAGGTGGGAGGGGCTCCCTGGCAAAACTCCAGCCAACCTGGGCACTGGGGTGGAGCCTTGGGAACTTCACCCCATTTGCACCCAGAAGGAGCCTGGACCCTCCTCTTCATGTGTGGAACCTGGGATTCAAGCTGTGAGGTAGGAAACACACCAGCAGAAACTCTGGCCTTGTGGAACATCCCTGTTCCCTGTTTTCTTTCCCTTTTGCCCAATAAATCCCATAATTCTCATCCTTCAATCATCCGTGAGCCTAAATTTTCATGGCCGTGGGACAAGCACCCTGTCTTTAGCTGAACTAAGGAAAAGTCCTGCAACGGTGGTTTGACTTAGGAGCCAGGGACCAAACTGAGTATGGCACAAAACATGGAAGGGAAGAATGAATAAGGGGAAGTAAAGCTAGAGATCTAGCTTACATCAGCCCTGAATGCTGCTCTCCTTCTGGACTTCTTTCTTCGTTTAAATTTGTTCAAGTTTGTTATGGTGGTGGTGGTTGTTATTTATATCCCCAAAGCATCCTCACTGATAAATTCCTAAACATCTAAACATTCTCTGCTGTACTTTACATGCTTGTTTATTCTGTGATCTAAATAACCATGGCTGGGTGGTAACTTTTGTTATGGAAAGGAATCGGTAAAAATCTATTTCATTTGTCCAAGGTTTTAAGGTATACATTCCAAGTGTCCAGTGGTTCACTTTCTTCTTGTGGATTAAATATAAAGTACAAATTGAGGATTAGCATGTGGCAGTATGTTATTTTCACTTTGTAATATTAGTTTCATCATTTAAAGAGTTAGTATTAGTAGGAAAATACAATCTAGTAGCTCCTAGCTAAGTATGCTCCTTAAGCATATTTTCATTTATTTGAGAATATTTAGTTTGGAAAAGGAAAGGAAACAGAATTTTTTAATAAATTAAGGAGGATTCCTATGCAGAGTTTTAGTTAATTGTGGGAACTCACACACTGCTAATTCTTAGCCATTTGTCTTCAGGCAGACTCTTTAAATTTCTTATTGGAGTCAGGATATTTTCTTTGGTTTGACATTAGTGATAGCTAAAAATTAATTTTTCACCCACAGGAAATATTAATCTCTCATTTGAGAGTCAATAATATTATTTTTCTCGGATAAATCTTCAATGAGTCAGCCAGCTCTGAAACTCAAGATTCATAAATCATAAAATCATGAAGTTGAAGGCATCATAGAATCTTTAATCCCTGTCCTTATATGGATAAGAAAACTGAGCCCTGGAGCAGTGAAAAGAACTGCCTACAGTCTTAAAAGTTGAAAGCAGGCAGGTCCAAACCTAGGTCTTCTGACTCCCAGGGCCCTGATTTTTCAACTGTATTATTGCCAGAATTAGAAATTAATTCCAATGTTTATTTCAATCTAATTATGAATTAAATTTTAACCATTAATCACTAATCAGAATAGAAAAGAAGCATAAACTGCCATGCTATTTCCCTGTATTTCATATATTTGACCTCCCCATATGACCTAGGGCCATCTTGACTTATCCTACGTTTGTGTCCCTCAGAAAGGATCTGTCACTTTTTACCTTCCTGAGTTGCAAGTTCAAAGTTAGAAAAGTCCTATATTCTCAAGTAAATGTCCCTGGCTTATAAGTCAGCTGTTTAATTAACCACCAGATCTGCCTAAAAATGATTTGTGTTTTAAAACTTCACCCACTCTCCTCAGTGGGTTTCCTCCCCAGAAAAGAGGATCAGGGTTCCTCCTATGTTCGGCTGCAGCTCAAACACATCCGAAGACAACAGAGGATTTTGTAGCCTTATTCCTGTGCTCTTCACTCTGTTGATCTGCCCAGGGAACGCCGTAAATAGCACTTATTAATCTTGTTGAAAGAATTTTGGCGTTGCATATATAATGTGTACTTCAGGGAAAATCAGCTTTCACCTCTGTGCGTCCTTCTCAGCATTTCACCACTGCATCTTAAAAACAGGGTTTTCTTTTACAAAGAAGGGCAATTTTCTTGTTTTACATCAGCTTATTGAGTTTCTCTCTGGAAACTGTTGCCCCAAGTGTTTCTCATTTGTTGCTTCCCATTTCTCAGTTAATCATCCAGTCAACAGAGCCTCAAGTATATTTTTTCATATTTCAGGGCATCTTGGACTTTCTAGAATAGAGACTCGTGTCTATACCTTGGAGATAGATAGTTCTTCTTTTTTTTTTTTTTTTTTTTAGATGGAGTCTCGCTCTGTCGCCCAAGCTAGAGTGCAGTGGTGCGATCTCTGCTCACTGCAACCTCCACCTCTCGGGTTCAAGCGATTCTCCTGCCTCAGCCTCCCTAGTGGCTGGGATTACAGGCGTGTGCCACCACACCTGGCTAATTTTTTGTATTTTTAGTAGAGACGGGGTTTCACCGTGTTAGTCAGGATTGTCTCAATGTCCTGACCTCGTGATCCGCCTGCCTCAGCCTCCCAAAGTGCTGGGATTACAGGCATGAGCCACCGCGCCCGGCCTATACCTTGGAGATAATTGTTGTAATTACAGAATGTTGCACTTTTATGAAACCATCACCAAATGGTGTTTATGCAGGCACAAGGCTATGTCTCTGCTCTATAGCTATTTAAATGTTAAATTGACCAAGTCCTATTTTAGAATGTCACTGTGGAGTTAACAGGAAGCATACACTACATAAGTTCTTCAAGGAAGGGGTGAGAGGACGTTTACAGAAAACAAATATTGACTTGGAGAATGTAATAAATAAGGTTATTGGTAAAATAAAAGAAATGCCATAGTCTTAGTCTGTTCTGTGCTGCTATAACAGAATATCTGAAACTGGGCAATTTATAAAGAAAAGAGCTTATTTCTTAGAGTTCTAGAGGCTGGGAAGTCTGAGGTCAAGGGGCTTATATCTGGTGAGGATCTTTTTGCTGCATCATCCCATAATAGAAGGCAGAAGAGCAAGAGAACGTGCACGAGAGAG
This sequence comes from Nomascus leucogenys, assembly GCF_006542625.1. Taxonomy (NCBI): domain Eukaryota; kingdom Metazoa; phylum Chordata; class Mammalia; order Primates; family Hylobatidae; genus Nomascus; species Nomascus leucogenys. The sequence goes on along the minus strand of NC_044386.1, from coordinate 14,167,253 downwards.
AGGAGAAGGGAGCCAAATTCATCCTTGTATGAGGAGCCCACTCCTACAATAACTAACCCACTCCCTCATAATGGTATTAATCCATTCATGAGGGCAGAAAATTTTTGTGACTTAATCACCTCTTAAAGGTCCCACCTCTCAACGCTGTTGCACTGGGGATTAGGTTTCCAACACATGAAGTTTGGCAGACACATTCATACCATAGCATTCCACCCCTGGCCTGCAAAGCTTGTGTTCTTCTCCCATGCAAAATACATTCATTCCACCCAGTAACCCCAAAAGTCTTAACTTGCTCTAGCATCAACTCAAAAATCCCAAGTCGAGTCTCACCAAATCAGATTTAGGTGAGACTCAAGGCAAAATTTATCCTAAGGCAAATTTGCCTCTAGCTGTGAGCCTGTGAAATCAAACAAGTTTTCTGCTTCCAAAAATACAATGATAAACCATGAATAGGATAGACATCGCCACTCCAAAAGGGAGAAACAGGTAAGAAGAAAGGGATAACTGGTCCCAAGTAAGTTCAAAACCCCACAAGGAAAACAATAGGAAGTCTTAAAGCTGGAGAATATTCTCCTTTGACTTCATGTTCCACATCCTGGACACACTGGAGTAGGGAGTGGGGCCCCAAGACCTCAGGCAAACCTCACTCCTATAGCTTCGCTGGGCTTAGTCTATCCAGCAGCTCTCACGTGTTAGAGTCTTATTCCTGCAGCTCTCCCAGGCTGCCATGGCAAGTAGTAGCTCTACATTTCTGGGATCTTGATAGCAGCCTGATTCCCACAGCTCCACTAGCCATTGCCCTAGTGTTAACTCTCTGCAGTGGCTCTGCCTCTTCAGTCCACTGGGCAATGCCCTAATGTGGGCTGTCTGCAGTGGCTCCACCCCTGCCATAAATCTCTACCTAGGCATTCAGGCTGTCCATGGCATCCTCTGAAATCTAGGTGGCGGCCACCATGGCCACACAGCTTGTGCACTCTGCATGTCCATAGAGTCAGCACCACATGGATGCCTCCAAGGCTTACTGCTTGCACCCTGCGGAACTGTGGCATGAACTGCACCTGGGCCCACCAGAGCATGGCTGAGATGGCTGAGCGGCACTGCACCACCATGAGAAGAGCAGAGTCCCAAGACTCTCCCAGGCGGTGAACACTGAGGTCCTGTGAGTACCTCTCTGAAAATCCTTGCCCTCAAAATCCTAGATTGCCTAGAAGATCTCTGAAATGCCTTTGGAGTCATTTCCCATTGTCTTGATGAATAGAACTTGGCTTCCTTCTATCCATATTCATCTCTTTGGCAAAAAAAATCACTTGGCCACACCCTTAATATTCTCTCCCAAACAGGCTTTTTTAAATTCTTTACCTGGCCAGGCTGAGTTTTCCAAATCTTTCCGTTCGGGTTCCCTTTTAATTACATAAATTATGTCTTTAAATCATTTCTCTCTTCTCTTATTTTACTTTAAGTGACCAAAAGAAGCCTTGTAGCACTTTGGATGCCTTTCTGCTTAGATACTACTTCTGCCAGATATCCCAGTTCATCACTCTTAAATTCTGCCTTCCATAAAGCCACAGGGCATGGACACAATTCAGCCAAGTTCTTTGCCACCTCATAACAAGGATGGCCTTTAATCCAGTTTCTAATAAGATATTCCTCTTTTCCATCTGAAATCTCATCAAAATGGTCTTTACCATTTATACTTCTACCAACTTTCTGATCACAATCAGTTAAGTAATTGTTCAGAAGTTTCAGATTTTCCCTATAGCTCTCCTCTTCTTCTGAGCCCTCTCTAGAGTCACCCTTAATGTTCTGTTTATGGCAATCTAGGCTTTTTCTAGCCTGCTCTTCTAAATTCTTCCAGCCTTTATTCATTACCCAGTTCAAAAGCCACTTGGACATTTTCAGATATTTCTTTTAACAATGACTCCATTCCTGGTACCAATTTTCTGTCTTAGTTTGTTTGTGTGTTACAACAGAATACCTGAGACTGGATAATCTATAAGGAAAATAGATTTATTTCTTACAGTTCTGAAACTAGGAAGTCCAAAGTCAAGAGGCCCATGTCTGTTGAGGGCTTTCGTACTGCATCATCCCATGGCAATAGGTGAAACAGCAAGAGAGCATGCACAAGAGAAAGAGGAGAGAAGGGGAATGAACTCATTCTTTCATCAGGAACTCACTCCCAAGATAACAAACCCACTCCCATAATAACAACATTAATCCATTCGTGAGGGCAGAGCCTTCATGACCTAATCACTTCTTAAATGCCCACCTCTCAACACTGTTGCATCAGGGATTAAGTCTCCAACAATGAACACTGGAGGACACATTCAAACCACAGCAGCAATCCACTTGCAGAACCCTTATGCATGGAGGCATCATTCAAAAATGAAGATGTGAGAGTTGTTCTTTTCTTCAAGCATCATCTACTCATTGTGCTCAAAACATAAAAACTTGGGGGAAAATTGGAAAATGCCACTCCTAAACAAGGTTAACAGGGATATCCCCATGCTATGCATGGGCATGGCAATTCTTCTCCAGGGTTCTTAAGGTGACTCTTACCATTCAAGAAACTACCTCACTCAACACCCACATGTCATGCAGCAAATGCAACTCTGGGAGACCCTGGTGCCTACCATAATTTTGTAACACTTTTATTGAGATGCAATATACCATGCAATTGACTCATTTAAAGTGTGAAAGTCAGTTAGTATGGTTTTTAGTATAGTCACAGAGTTGTGCAACCATTACTGCAATTAATTTTGGAACATGTTTATCATCCCAAAAAGAAACTCCATACCCATTAGCAGTTACTCACATTTCACATCCCCAGTCACCAACCTGCTTTCTTTATCCATCAGTTTGCCTATCTGGACATTTCACATAAATAAAATCATACAATATGTTGTCCTTTATAAATGAGTTTTTCACTATCCATACTGTTTTCAAAGTTCCAGAGCAAGAAAGAATGTCCTAGAAATTCTAGCAAAAGTCCTCAAATTCATACTTATTGGCATTGCTCCGGATTAATGCCTGACTCCAAACTAATTCCTGAATGAAATATACAAATGGACCTTGTCCAGGTTATATGTTTCTTCCCTGGAATTGAGAATGGAGATGGCTTGTCCAGAAACCCCTGTATTCCTAATGAAAATTGGGAAAATAGAAGCTGAGGAGGTATCCACTCATATCTTGAAATATTTATGGATTCACTGTTAGCATGCAAACTATGAATAATTATGCCAGCACAAAATATGACTGCATTGCATATATGCAAAATAAAATGACCATTATGAATACCCTTGTTCATGTGTACAAAAAAAGTTATTAAATGAAAGCTATTTTATTCTCTTTTTTTAGAGGAGTAAAAATGTTAAGCTTAATCTATTCTATCCATTTCTAAATTTCTTAAAAAATTAGCGAGAAATTTCTAAAAAAGATTTTAGAAACAAAAACCTCAACCCGGTTTGGGAAGCATTAGTATTCTATTCAAACATCATTTGAAAACCATTGATTCAACTAAATTATATTAATCAGTTACAACCATAGTAATTCTGAGTCACAAATTACCCCTCAACTCGTTGATATATTAAACTGAGCATTTATCCTCACATTCATACGCCTGAGGTCAACCGCAGTTCAATGGAGCTAAACAGAACGGCTCTACTTCAGGCTGATGATGAGTAGGATTACTTCAGGCTATAGTTTAGGTTCTAGTCTGCTGTACAAGTGTTCATTCTGGAGCCCATGGGTTAGGGGCAGAAGTACCTGGGCATGTACTCCTCATGGAAAATCACTAGGTTGCCAGAGCCAAGCCAAAAACACACAAATATTTTAGACCTTTGCAAGCGTCATGTCAGCTAACATTCCACTGGCCACAGGTCACACAGCCAAGCCCAACATCAGAGTAGCAAGGAAGTGTACTCCTCCTACAGTGAGATGGGCAGGGCAGTGAATATTTGCTGAACTCCAACTATCACATGCATGAAGCTTCAGTACAGTTTTAGAACTTAGAGAGTTTGTGACCATCATCTAATGAAGTTATATTTGCTCATTTTGCAGATGAGAAGATTGAGGCATAAAGAAATGTCTTTCCCAACGTTATACTGTAAGTGAGTGTGTAGCTGTGTCTAGATTAGAAATCTACTTTTTTGTCTCACAAAAGCAGCCTCCTGCACACAAAAAAGTCTTGGTCTCCAGTTTCTTAAAAGATGGCAAACAAGCTTTGACTGCTGACATTCCCCCAAAATCAACACTGATGAAACCAGAGAAGTGAGAGGAAGTTATGGATTCCATGAACTTTTGGGAAAACTGAAGGCTGTGTCAAATGTGTGTAAATTGAGGGGTTGGAGAGTTGAAAGTAGGCATGTCTACAGCTTGGTTTCTCAACTGATTAATAAGCTAGACAGACCTCTGACAAACTCCTTAAGGAGGAGAAAGAGAAGATGAAAATAAACAAAATACAGAATAAAAATGTAGTAATATTTCCAAGCATTATGAAAAACTGCACATAAATAAATTTTTAAATCTAGTTGAAATGAGTGAGTTCCTAGAAAAAAAAATCCTGCCCAAATGGTTTCACAGGATTTTTCAGGGAATAGTTAATTTCTATTTTATGCAAATTGCTCAAGAAAATGGAAAAAAAGTAACAGTGAGCATAATCTTGAGTCTAAAGTCAGATAAGGATAATACAAGAAAAAAAATCATGGATCTATTTTTAGTGTGAACATGTATGCAGACAATCCCAACTAAAGCATTAGGTAATATTAGCAAATCCAATGGTGTATAAAAGCACAAAATGAGGAGGTGGGCTTTGTCCCAGGAACATTAAGCATCAGAAGATCTAATGAAGTAATTACCACCTCAATAGATTACAGCAGAAAACCATAATATATTATCAATGCAGAAAAGTATTTTGGTGAATGTCAGCACACACTTCTAATTTAAAACGAGGAACTGGTGGAAGTTTCCTTAACTTGATGTGGTAACATTGCTAGTGTTCAACCCTAACTGGCTTTGTTTTTCTTACAGACACACAACCAACTGCACATCTCAGTCCCTATGTAGCTGGGCAGCATCACATGACCAGTTCTGACCAATGGACTGCCAGGGGACAATTACTTGTCACATATGTGCAGAAGCAGTGAAACACTATGCATCATTTTTTGGTCTCTCATTCCTCCTTCTCCATGGAGGAGTCCTCTATTGAGACAGCATGACCCAAATTTTCAAGCCATCAGCAAGTGGAGGACAAGTGCCCTTGAAGGTTTCCCAGTTCCACAGAGGACTATGTTGCTGGGATAAGCCACTGCTATTAGGGCATTGCATTGTTTTTGTTTTTGTTTTTTGTTTTTGTTTTTAACTGCAGCATAGCCTAGCCTATCTTGATAAACATACTTGGTAAAAGTTGTATTCAAAACACCTAGAACAAAGTTATTCTTAATGGGAAAACTTGATTTCATCAATGCCTTTAAGAGCAGAATTATTTTTTAAATGCCCAATGTCTCCACCACTATTCCATATGAGGTTTTGGTCATGACAATAAGAAAGAAAGAAAAGATCTAAACATTGGAATGAAAGATAAAACTATCACTCTTTGACAATAATAGGTTAACAGATAAAAGATCAACTTATAAAAGTCACTATCTTTTCTCTCCTGAAATTTCTTAAATCTTACTTTTGAAATATCTATCAGAAGAGCAACAAAAAGTTTAGTTCCACAGAATACTCAAGATTTTGATAGAAAAAACTTATAAATATTCATTAAACACACAGTAATAATGATCTGAGTAAATGGACAGACATTTTGTGCTCTACAATAAGACAAGATTTTTTTTGTAAAGTCACTTCTTCCCAAATTAGCCCATAAAATCAGTTAAATTTCAATCAGAGTTGCAGGATATGTTTTTTAATGCAAGAAATTTATTCCACATTAAATATGGAAGATTGAAGGCCTATGAAAACGTAGGTCAAATTTGGGGAAAAAAACTGTAAAGAAGTAGGACTTCCTCTAGAATATATAAACACAGACTATACAACTGCAGTGCTTTCTTTAAACTGAGTTTTGGCACACACACAGACAAATATACAATAGAATAATAGAATAGAAGACTCAAAAACATACCTGATGATGAAAATGATGTCATTGAACAATGGGAGGAAATAAAAAGAGTAAATAGTTTTGGAGAAACTGTTTCTCCCATAAAAAAAAGCAAAGCAATATTTATCTAAAACATACAAATGTAGATTCCAGAAATATTAAAGATCTAAACAAAAAAAAAATACAAAATCAACAGAAGAAAATGTAGAATTTTTTTTACCTGTGTCACAAAATCATAACTCACTAGCTAAAAATGTCATTCATCACACCAATATTAAGAAATTATATTAACTGAAAGTTACCCTGAGCAAAGATAACAAAGAGGAGTGGCATTGGAATGTATGTGTAATACCTGAAATCAACAAGGGACTAATGGAAAGATGAGTTCTAGCAAATTAATAACAAAACGTCGGGAGCCCCATTTGGAGGGCAAAAAGGCCTAAGTGTGAAGAGGCAAATGATGGATAAGGAAACTTAAAAGTTATTCAGTCCTATTAGTTACAAAATAAATGCAAGTTGGAAGAGTATGAGATACTCTTTACATTCATTAGTCTGGCAAAACTTAGAAAGCTAGCTAATGCCCAGTGTGGGTGGGGAATGCAGATGCCAGATCTCTGGGCCATGTGAATACAGCCATTCTGGAGAGCAGAAATAAGTATATGGCTCCAGAGAATCAGAATCAACAGGGCCATACGTGTGTGTGTGTGTGTGTGTGTGTGTGTGTGTGTGTGTGTGTGTCTGTGTGTGTGTGTCTGTGTGTGTGTTTAAAGAAAGAGAGAGAGATTTATTTTAAGGAATTGCCTTAAATAAATGTGAAGGCTGGGAGTCCAAAATCTGATTGGGGAGGCCAGCAGGCTGGAGACCCAGGAAAGAGGGAAAGAGTTGCTGTTCAAGTCCAATGGTCCAATGGCCATCTGATAGCAAAATTCCTTCTTGCTCTGGGAAAGTCAGTCTTTATTCTGTGAAGGCCTTGAATAGGTTAGATGAGACCCAACCCCATGATGAATGGCAATCTGCTTTACTCAAAGACCACAGATTTAAATGTACCTCTCATCCAAAAACATCTTCACAGAAACATCCAGAATAATGTTTGACCAAGCATCTGGGCACCATGGCCCAGCCAAGTGGACACATAAAATAAATCATCACACCACCCTATAACCCAGTAGTTTCACTGCTAAATATGGATCCCATAGAAATGCTTACAGAGCTATCCACAAGTGAGTATGCATGAGGATGTTTATTGTAGGGGTCTCGGTGGTAGGAGTAGCCTCCCAAAAACCTCCCTTCTTCCTGTCATTTTCTCCTTAGACCCATTCTGCACACTGGACCTATTGAAATTAATTTAAAACACAAACATGTCCACATCATTTTTCTAATACAAACCCTTTAGCACCTCCACATGTGTTGTACTAAGAACAAAACCACAAGTTTTTCAGCATAGTACTCTCCACGCTTGATACCTTTAGCCCAATCTACCCCTTATTCCTTGTTCCCTGAAATTCCCCACCTAACCTTTCACAGGCAGCTGGTAAGAAACTGACTGAGTTCCCAAACAAGTGTGCTGTCACGCCCTCCTGGCATTCTCACCACTCTGCTCCCTCTGCCTGAAATGCACACCCTTCTCTTCATCTTCATTTGACAACTCATTTCTCCTCTCTTTTCCTGAATCTCCTGGAATCTGACAGCAAGCCTGTGGATTCTACCTACAAAATATACCCTGCATCCAGCCGTTTCTCAGCTCCCTGGACTGCAGATGCTTTCATCCAAGCCAGTACATCCCTTACCTGAAGACGCAGAGCTTCCCTGCTCCCCGCCACAACCTAAGTCCCATGCAGCAGCCAGACTGACCCATGTAGAGCTGTGTTGTCCAATGTAGTTGCCACTAGCCCCATACGGCTGTTTAAATTAAAATTGAAAAGCAGGTTCTTAGTTGCACTAGCCACATTTTGTACACTCAATAGCCACATATGGCTAGTGGCTACCATATTGGACAGCATAGATATAGAACTTTTCCATTAGTGCAGAAAATCCTATTAGAGAGAAGTGATTTAGAGCATGTCACATTCTCTGCTCATACACCTTCTTGTGTTTTCATTTTACCCACAATAAAATCAAACGTTGTTACCATGGCCTATGAGACCATTCATGACCTAAAACTCTGCTTATTTCTCTGCCCTAATATCCCACAACTGCCCCTAATGCTCTTTACTCTGGCCACACTGGCCTTCTTGTTAGTCCTTGAACATGCTATGCACATCCTCACCTCAAGCCTTCTGCCTGCTGGTGCTTTACCAAGACCTCTTTTCTGAGATCACGGGATCTCTGCTCCTTTCTCCTCAGTCAGGTGTTAGTTCAAAGGTCGCCTTCTGAAACTCTTCAGCTTTTGAAAATTGTCAGAATCAAAATGGAGTCACTTGTGTTAAATCCTGACAAGTAAAGCCTGGGAAGGTCATGAAGGGAGGGCTGTCACGTACAAACGCCTGATAAAGAAACTATCACAAAAGTCTCTGCCAAAACCATAACCTTGCACAAAGATCACCACCACATTACATAGAAAAATACTTCTTTGAGGACATTTGCCCAGCAACTTCCTGTCCAGCCTTGTTATTGATCCTTATATCCAATGGTTAATTGTCTCAAAACAACTTATGTAACCCTCCTTATTTTCCCTTTAAAACCCCTTCTCTACCTGTACCTCCTTTTACACACCCACATGTATTCCTATTGCAATGCCCATTTCCAAATAAACGTCATTTTTTTAAGAGTTTCCCTCTCAGTCTGTTCTTTAGATTTGACGTAATTTGGTGTCAATCTAAAGAAACGTCACACTGCCTGGCATTATCCCATTAAAGTATGTTATTTTCATCAAAGCATTTATTGTTGTGTGAATTTACATGACTTGCTTGTCTATTGAGCACCATCACTGCTAGAATAAGAGAGCAACACGAGCATAAAGCATCTCTGTCTTGTTTACTTTTTCATCCCCAGAGCCTAGAATAGTGCGTAACATTCAGTAAATGCTCACTAAGTGTTTGTTGACAGGGAGTGAAGGAACTATTACTCATCTTTCAGGAGCCAGTTCAGACATCTCCTCCAGCAACTCAAGGGAAAACTCATGTAGATTTGGAGAAGTAAAAAGTATGCCTTCCTCCGACACAGTTTTGAAACTTCCCTATACTGGACACAAGGGCACCCTCCCTTCCCCACCTCCCCACAGAAATCATTATAATCTATTTGTTATGGGCTTAATTGTGTCACCCCAAAATTCATGTTGAAGTCTTTCACTACCTTAGAATGAAGCCATATTTGGAGATAAGGTCTTTTAAAAAAGTGATTAAGGTTAAGTAAGATCATATGAGTGGGCCCTAATCCAACCTGACTGTTGTCCTTATAAGAAAAGAAAAGGACACACAGAGAGACACCAGGGATGCACGAACACTCAGAGGAAAGACCATGTGAGGACGCCGCAGGGAGGGGGTCATCTGCAGGCCAAGGAGAAAGGTCTCAGAAGAAACGAGCCCTGCCAATACCTTGATCCTGGACTTCTAGCCTCCAGAATTGTGAAAAAATAAGTTTGTGTTGTTTAAGCCAACCAATCTGTGGTATTTTATTATGATAGTCAAATACAGTATACATGGTGTTTGTATTGGCATGCCACTTTAAAAGACAGTACTACAACAGAAAGTATGTTGGTATTCACTGTGTTTATTTCTACGATGTTGCATTTTTTCAAAGTATGTAGTACAAAATTTTTATTAACTCTATGTGTGGTGGTTAATGTTAAGTGTAAACTTGATTGGATTGAAGGATGCAAAGTACTGTTCCTGGGTGTGTCTGTAAGGGTGTTGCCAAAGGAGATTAACATTTGAGTCAGTGAACTGGGAGGCGCTGACCCACCCTAACTCTGAGTGGGCACCATCTAATCAGCTGCCAGCGTGGCTAGGATAAAGCAGCCAAAGGAACGTGGAAAGATTAGACTGGTGTAGCCTTCTGGCCTACATCTTTCTCCGGTACTGGATGCTTCCTGCCCTTGAACATCAGACTCCAAGTTCTTCAGCTTTTGGGCTCTTGACCTTTGACCACAGATTGAAGGCTGCACTGCTGGCTTCCCTACTTTGGAAGTTTTGGGACTCATACTGCCTTCTTTGCTCCTCAGCTTGCAGACAGCCTATTGTGGGACTTCACCTTGTGATCGTGTGAGTCAATACTCCTTAATAAACTCCCTTTTATGTACACATCTATCCTATTAGTTCTGTCCCTCTACAGAATCCTGACTAATACACTGTGGCTGTTACTTTTTTCTTATTATAAATCGCCTATCATATCAATTCAACAGTTGTAGCTTTGACAACCAGGAATGACCATGGGCTGTCCTTGAAAGGCAAGCCTTTACCGCTCAGGGCGAAAACAGCCAAAAAGACTTTCCTTAAAGATCTTTCTCATTGAGTTCAATGCTGAGCTTCACATATTCAGATAAAAAGGCCGGACTCCTGAATTCTTTTTCAAGCTCTATAATATTGAATAACCATTAAAATCTAAACTTTGTTCTTCACCTGTTGCTATCTGTTGGTTTCAAGGAGTGTTTTCCCCCAAGATCAGGTACTGGTGGAAAATCAATGCTGAGGGATCCATGAATGCAGTAGTAACGTCTCATTCAATAATAGGTTTTGTATTGAGCAATGAAATCATCAAATAATAAGCAGATACATTTTCTACCAGTTGTCATTACAAAGAAATTCCCTGTCCTTACTCCTCTCAAAAGGAGTGTGTTTGTATGTGTTTGTTTTGCCATCTTTCACTATAAATTCACTGGAGAGAATGCCACTTAATAGAACCCAGTATGTAATGGGACTATACGATATCAATATCCAACAGAAATTGTGTGGAGTTCAGTCAGTTTTCCAATTTCCTCCAATTCCTTTTGCCTGATTTGCCATTTCCTGCTCATAACATGGTCCTGCATTCCATTTTCCAACCTTCTGCTTTCTTCATGGTTATCCAAACCTATTGGCCACAATGATCTCTCAGCACTTCACCTTCTTGGGTCTCAGCCCCATGTTTTGGTATCACTGTCCACTTGCATACCTCTTTACTAGTTTCCTCTTCTCCACTTGTGGAGTCCCTGGTCTAGCAATGACAAACTCTTTGCCCCTTTATTTAAGCCCTCGCTTCCTGGCCCAACATTCTCACTCTTCATAGGCATCCTTGCCTCTTACTTGAATGAGAAACATCAATGCTGCCTGAATCACAGCATTGTCTACCTCCTCTGAATTCTTCTCCTCTATCTGTCCTTATATACTGTCCTGTACTGTTATACATTTTTAATATATGTTGCGTCTCAATCTGAAATGTATGTATATTAAATCAGATCGTATCTTCAGCATTTGAAGCAGTTTTGTACCTAACTAAAAACTAAAAATTATTACTGAGGTGGAAAGATTATGGGGTCAACTGAGATTGGCCTGGCTCAGAGTGCTGGCCCCATGATATAGTTTGGCTGTGCGCCCACCCAAATTGCGTCTTGAGTTGTAGTTCTCATAATCCCCACGTACCGTGGGAGGGACCCAGTGGGAGGTAATTGAATCATGGGGGCAGTTACCCTCACACACTGCTGTTCTTGTGATACGGAGTGAGTTCTCATGAGATCTGCTGGTTTCATAAGGGAATTTTCCCCTTTTGCTCTGCACTTCTCTTTCCTGCTGCTATGTGAAGAAGGATGTGTTTGCTTCCCCTTCTCCCATGATGGTAAGTTTCCTGAGGCCCCCCAGCCATGCGGAGCTGTGAATCAATAAAACCTCTTTCCTTTATAAATTACCCAGTCTTGGGTATGTCTTTATTAGCAGCATGAGAATGGACTAATACACCCAGCCATCTACCAGCTATGACACAATGAAGATGTAGATTGACCTCTCTGAACAAGTATTTTATACACATATGTATGTGTGTATAAAATACTAAGATACTTTGTATATGAAATACTTACATACACATATGTATGTATATAAAATACTTATATACATATATGTATGTATATAAAATATATACACATATGTATGTATAAAAAAAAAAAAAAAAAAAAAAAAAAAAAAAAAAAAAAAAAAAAAAAAAAAAAAAAAAAAAAAAAAAAAAAAAAAAAAAAAAAAAAAAAAAAAAAAAAATAAATGACATATTATAAAAATACTTACATCAATATGTATGTATATAAAATACTTACATGCACATATGTATGTATATAAAATACTTACATGCACATATGTATGTATATAAAATACTTACATGCACATATGTATGTATATAAAATACTTACATGCACATATGTATGTATATAAAATACTTACATGCACATATGTATGTATATAAAATACTTACATGCACATATGTATGTATATAAAATACTTACATGCACATATGTATGTATATAAAATACTTACATGCACATATGTATGTATATAAAATACTTACATGCACATATGTATGTATATAAAATACTTACATGCACATATGTATGTATATAAAATACATACACATATGTATGTATATAAAATACTTACATACACATATGTATGTATATAAAATACTTACATACACATATGTATGTATATAAAATACTTACATACACATATGTATGTATATAAAATACTTACATACACATATGTATGTATATAAAATACTTACATACACATATGTATGTATATAAAATACTTACATACACATATGTATGTATATAAAATACTTACATACACATATGTATGTATATAAAATACTTATATACACATATGTATGTATAAAAAAAAAAAAAAAAAAAAAAAAAAAAAAAAAAAAAAAAAAAAAAAAAAAAAAAAAAAAAAAAAAAAAAAAAAAAAAAAAAAAAAAAAAAAAAAAAAAAAAAAAAAAAAAAAAAAAAAAAATAAAAATACATACACATATGTATGTATATAAAATACTTATATACACATATGTATGTATATAAAATACTTATATACACATATGTATGTATATAAAATACTTATATACATATATGTATGTATATAAAATACATGGTATTAGCATATCAATATACTTTTTTAAAAATTGTTATGATTTCTCTAGACTTTTCAGTTAACATTAACAACTAATCTAAGTCTAGATTCAAATAATACTATACCACTTCATGGATAGTTCAGGTACCTTATAACTGAGTATTCTCAATTCCTCCCATCTGTCCCTTATAACATTGCTATAATTCATTTTATTTATTTATAAGACAGAGCCAATCAATACATTGTTGCTATTATTATTTTGAATAGTTGTCTATTAGATCAATTAAGAATAAGGAAAATATTATATTTTCTCTTCACTTACTCCTTCTCTAATGCTTGTCCTTTTTTTATGTCCAAGTTTCTGACCTACATAATTTTCCTTCCCTCCTAGGAACACCAAGCACTGGTGGATGTGGAACAATTGCCACTGGGAATGCAAAATGGTACAGCCACCTTGGAAGACAGTTTGGCAGTTTCTTAGGAAACTAACATAGGCTCACTATACAATGCAATAATCACACTTTTTGGTATTTACCCATGTAAGCTGAAAATGTATGTCCACATAAAACCTGTATACAAATATGTAGAGGAGCCTTATTCATAATTGCCAAAATCTGGAAGCAACCAACATATTCCTCAAAAAATAGATATGTGTCAAATGGATAACAAATTAACTTTAATGTCTCATAAGAGAAATCTGTTAGCAGTAAATACATGAAAGATTAATTTCAAAGCAATATTTAAATCAATCATTAAAAATTGTTAGAATGTAATCAGAATTGTCTGCATCTAAAAAGACAGAAATCATTGCTAGGGTGTCTACAAGGAAATGTACAATTTTAAAAAGCAAAAAAATTTGTAGGACCTTTAAGCCAATGTTAGCAATCCATTAAAAGGTGAAACTCAAGTAAGAGGAGAGATTTGATACAACTCTTAGATGTCAATATTTTCAGAAGTGCTTTAGGTCAAAAAGAGAGGACAAATATAAAAGGTGTCCTTACCAAGCTAAACCTGAAAATGGCATAATTTAATGTGCCCAGAAGACATATTGAAAACCTGATTGAGAAACTGAGCTTCTCTATTCACAGCTGACTGAACATATAAGTGTTCAATATTTAATAATTTTAATGGTGGCCTTCTGTGAAAACATGTCAATTTTCAGCATACTTGAATGGAAAATAGCCGATGAGGAAATTTTAAAAAATCAGTGAGTGTTTTAGTGGATATGGGGTCAACGGGAAAAATTGACTAGAAAATCAAGTGTGGAGCCAAATCAATGAAGGCAAAACTGCTGGAGTGGTGGTTGTCATACCCCAGCCCATTAAGAACAAGGAATGCATCAGTATTCATTTCATCATTCACCGAGAATGAAGTGCTTGCTTCTTGATTTTCTCACTGTGTTCGATGGGGTGCAAAAACAGGCAATTTGATAGAATAAGCAAGATGACAAAAAATGAGTGCTTCAAGACATTTTCCATGGAATGGGAAGGAGCTTTGAAAACTAACTCTGGACGACAACAACAAAAAAAATGGATTGGGAAATGTCCATTGATTAGTATGACCTGAGGAAGTCAAAGCCAGGAACACATATAGAGGAGTTTGCAGGAAAGAACGATAGGAGGTGATTAATGACTCCAGTCGTGGAGGAGAAGGGATAAGAATGAGTGACAGGGGTGAAAAAAAGGAGCCTTAAAACAATGAAGGTCATTGATATTGTTTCTTCCGTTCTTGCTCCCAGCCAAAAAGAGAACAAAAGGATGGAGAACTCCAGAAGACAGTATCCAAGGAATGGGACATTTCAGAAATTTGAAATATTGGTACAGTGTGTAGCAGTTTCATTCTTCACAGTTTCCAGGTGTGTCATTTCACTACCCAGGAGCCTCTTATGTGAAAGGGTTTGAGAAATCTTTGAGAAACCTTTAAGGGAGTTTGCTGAAACCCCCTCCTCATAGCCGACCACCAAGGACTGCAATCATTTACCAGGATGAACTGCTCTGCAAATCACCTCCTTCCTTTGTTGGTCTATTTTTATCCAATGGACTCACGAACAAAGCAGCTATGACAGCATGGTGGACATTGCGTGGCCTTGATAATAATGAGTCTCCCCTCAAAAGCCAACTTGGCTACAACCGCTGCAGATTTCTGATATTCCAGCAACAGTGATTGTATTAGTCAGGGTTCTCTAGAGGGACAGAACTAATGGAAGGTATATACATATCTATAGAGAGAAGTTTATTAATTATTAACTCACACGATCACAAAGTCCCACAATAGGCCATCTCCAGGCTGAGGAGCAAGGAGAGTCAGTCCGAGTTCCAAAACTGAAGAACTTGGAGTCCAATGTTCAAGGGCAGGAAGCATCCAGCACAGGAGAAAGATGTAGGCTGGGATGCTAGGCCAGTCTCTCTTTTCACATTTTTCTGCCTGCTTTTATCCTACCCATGCTGGCAGCTGATTAGATGGTGCTCCCCCAGATTAAGGGTGGTTCTGCCTTTCCCAGCCCACTGACTCAAATGTTAATCTCCCTTGGCAACACCCTCACAGACACACCCAGGATCAATACTTTGTATCCTTCAATACAATCAAGTTGACACTCAGTATTAACCATCACAAGTCTACCCCTTGTCAACTTGAACCCATACACATTTCCTAAGATCATACATAATCTTCAAATAAAGACAATAATAAGGTCATAATTATACCTAACATAATACAACTATACTTTGTACAACCAGAAACACACCAATCCCCAACCCAAATACTATTACATAAAGTTAACAATACTTAAATGCTGATGTGAAGTCAATAAATCTTATGTCACATGATAAAGGAGAAAGGAAATAAAATGAAGATATCTTCTTAGCATAAGTGTATACATGCATAAACATATTTTTAACAAAAGAAGAAGGAAATACTCATGACAGTTACAGTCCTCATTTCTGCAGCTGGTCACGTGGTCATAACTGGTATTGATGATTACCTTCTTCTACTACCCATTCTGTATTCACTTTGCCTTCAGCAAGCACCTCAGCAGGTCATGGTTTTTTCCTGGTGGAGTGACCCAAACCTTCATTCCTAAAGGCTCTGGGTCATTTGTAGTTCTGCCTGGGTTGGGCTGTTGTAGTTTCCCATTGACTTTAATCACAGGGCATGGTAATACTAAAAGATGCCCTAATCGATCTCCTGTACTCCATGCATAATCTTCCTTACCTCCATTGTGGAGTAATAGACTGATTTCATCTTGATAGTCCAGGTCAAGCACCCCAGCCAACACTGTAACTCCCTTAGCCTGTTGACTTAAAGATAAGAGAAGCCCAAAGTGTACAAGTAGCAATCTTAACTTCCAGTTTAATGGAATTGTGTCTCCTGGTGGCAGTGTTTCTCCCTCTGGAGCCAGGACCCTCTAGGCCAGCAGAACGTAATGTCAAGGGAAAAGGAAGCAAAAATTTTGCTAGTGGATCACTAGGGGTGATGGTGAGTGGTGCCACTTCCACTTCCACCCCATGATTCCTGGACCTGTGAATCCTGGCTATGGGAGAAATGGTACCATGTATTGGACACTGATTCAGAGCATACATGGCCTTCTGGAGAACTTTGCCCTAGCCCTGCCAAGTATGGTCACCTAGTTGGCATTGTAATTGTGACTTCAAAAGGCCATTCCACCGTTCTATCAATCCAGCTGCTTCAGGATGATGGGGAACATGATAAGACCAGTGAATTGCATGAGCATGAGCCCACTGCCACTCTTCTTTAGCCATAAAGTGAGTGCCTTGGTCAGAAGAAATGCTGTGTGGATTAGGCATTCTGTGAGTCCACAGATGGTAGTCTTGGCAGAAGCATTGTGTGCAGGATAGGCAAACCCATATCCAGAGTATGTGTCTAGTCCAGTGAGGACAAACCTC
Organism: Nomascus leucogenys; assembly: GCF_006542625.1. Lineage (NCBI taxonomy): Eukaryota > Metazoa > Chordata > Mammalia > Primates > Hylobatidae > Nomascus > Nomascus leucogenys. The sequence continues at coordinate 14,150,235 of NC_044386.1, read as the reverse complement.
TGCCATTTCCATGACGGAAGAGGTCCAATATAATCAACCTGCCACCAGGTAGCTGGCTGATCATCCCAAGGAATGGTACCATATAGAATGCTTTGTGGATCTCTGCTGCTGGCAAAGTGGGCACCCAGCAGCTGTCAGAGCCAGGTCAGCCTTGGTGAGTGAAATCCTGTTGCTGAGCCCATGCATAACCTCCATCCCTGCCACCACGGCCACTTTGTTCATGGGGCCATTGGGCAATGACAGGGGTGGCTGGGGAAAGAGGCTGGGTGGCATCCACAGATCGGGTCATCCTATCCACTTGATTATTAAAATCCTCCTCTGCTGAGGTCACCTGCTGGTGAGCATTCATGTGGGATACAAATATCTTCACAGTTTTTTGACCACTCAGAGAGGCCCATCCATATACCTCTTCCCCAGATTTCTTTGTCACTAATTTTCCAATCATACTTCTTCCAAGTTCCTGACATCCAGCCAAACCACTGGCTACAGCCCATGAATCAGTATATAATCGCACATCTGGCCATTTCTCCTTCCACGCAAAGCACACAATCAAGTGCATTGCTCAAAGTTCTGCCCACTGGGAAGATTTTCCTTCACCACTGTCCTTCAGGGATGTCCTAGAATGGGGCTGTAGTGCTGCAGCTGTACACTTTTGGATGGTGCCTGCATGTCATGCAGAACCATCTGTGAACCAAGCCCTAGCCTTATCTTCTTCTGTCAACTGGTCATAGGGAACTCCCCATGAGGCCATGGGTGCAAGATAGGGGAGAGAAGGTAGGGTGCCAGGAGTGGAGACCATGGGCATTTGAGCTACTTCCTCATGTAACTTACTTGTGCCTTCAGGACTTGCTCGAGCCCAGTCACGTGTATATCACTTCCAGTTGATGATGGAAAGCTGCTGTGCATGACTCACTTTATGACCAGATGGGTCAGAAAGCACCCAGTTCTTGATAGGCAGTTCAGGTCGCATGGTGACTTGATGACCCACAGTCAAATGTTCAGTTTCCACCAAAGCCCAGTAACAGGCCAAGAGCTGTTTCTCAAAAGGGGAGTAGTTATCTGCAGAAGATCGCAGGGCCTTGCTCCAAAATCCTAGAGGCCTCCGCTGTGATTCATCTATGGGGGACTGCCAAAGGCTCCAAGCAGCATCCCTATCTGCCACTGACACCTCAACCATTGGATCTGCTGGGTCATATGGCCCAAGTGGCAGAACAGCTTGCACAGCAGCCTGAACCTGTTGCAGAGCCTTCTCCTGTTCTGGACCCCACTCAAAACTGGCAACCTTTCGGGTCATTCAATAAATGCGCCAGAGTAACACACCTAGATAAGGAATGTCTTGTCTCCAAAATCCAAATGGGCTCACTGTTTGCCTCTTTCTTAGTTGTAGGAGGAGCCAAATGCATCTTATCCTTCACCTTAGAAGGAATATCTCAACAGGCCACACCACTGGACTCCTAGAAATTTTACTGAGGTAGAAGTTTCCTGAATTTTAGTCAGATTTATTTCCCATCCTCTGGCACACAAATGTCTAACCAATAAGTCCAGTGTGTTTACTACTTCTTGCTCACATAATGGATCCAATCAACATAATGTCATCAATGTAATCGACCAATGTGATATCTTGCAAAAGTGAAAAGCAATCAAAGTCTCTTCAAATAAGATTATGGCACAAAGCCAGAGAGTTTACATGCCCCTGAGGTAGGACAGTAAAGGCATATTGCTGGCCTTGCCAGCTGAAGGCAAATTGCTTCTGGTGGACCTTACGGACAGGAATGGAGAAAAAGGCATTTGCCAAGTCAATGGCTGCATACCAGGTACCAGGAGATGTGTTAATTTGCTCAAGCAATGAAACCACATCTGGTATAGCAGCTGCAAATGGAGTCACAACTTGGTTAAGCTTCCAATAATCCTCTGTCATTTTCCAAGATGCATCTGTCTTCAGCACAGGCTGAATGGGAGAGTTGAATGGGGATGTGGTGGGAATCACCACTCCTGCGTCTTTCAATTCCTTGATGGTGGCATTAATCTCCGCAGTCCCTCCAGGAATGCAACATTGTTTTAGATTTACTATTTTTCTAAGCAGAGGCAGCTCTAGTGGCTTCCATTTGGCCTTTCCTACCATAATATCCCTCACCCCACCAGTCAGGGAGCCAATGTGAGGGTTCTGCCAGCTGCTAAGTATGTCTATGCCAATTATGCATTCTAGCACTGGGGAAATGACCACAGGATGAGTCCAGGGACCCACTAGACTCACTATAAGTCAGAACTGTGCTAAAACTCCATTAATTACCTGACCTCCACAAGCCCCTACTTTGACTGGAGGAACATAATGACGTTTTGGGTCCCCTGGAATCAACATCAGCTCAGAGCCAGTGTCCAGTAGTCCCCAAATGTCTGATGATTTCCCCTTCCCCAGGGCAAAGTTACCCTGGTAAAAGGCCAGAGGTCTCCTTGGGGAAGGATGGGAGAAAGATTCACAGCATAAATTGTCTGTAATGTAGTGGGGTCCTTCCTCAAGGGGACCAGTCCTCCCTTTCATTCAAGGGCTTCTGGGTCTGTAAACTGGCTCAAGTCTGGAAATTGACAGAGGGTCGTTGATCCTCTGTTTTTATAATTCAAATTAGTCTTTTATCCATTTGAACTAGAAGTTTTCTGCTTATACAAAGTAAGTAGGAATGCGATAGGCTTCCTAACAATTTCACTTCTAGGAACACCGTGACTAATTAGCCAGTGCCAGAGCTCTACACGAGTCAGACTATTCTGATTGCCACTTTGCCTCTGCTGTCCATTACAGTGGCTACACCCACCTTGCCTTTCATGGTTGAGCGCTACCACTTGGTCCCTGACGCCTCGGGATCCAATTATTCCCATTGTATTTAAATTTTGTAATTGAGTGACTGCGGTTCCCGCTGCTGCATCTGACATACAGAGAAGAGCAGTTACAAGGCTCTTCGGAGACGCAGGTGCTGCCCTCACAAATCTATTTTGCAAGGCATTGATCAAGGGTATATCTTCTGGACCCTCCCAGCTGGGATGAGTAGGTCTAAAGTGACTAATCCACTCCACCATCCCAATCTCTCTAAGCCTTTTGATCCCTTCCTCTACATTAAACCAAGGGAGATGAGGCATTCCAGCTTGTTCACAGTGGGCCATCTTTTAGTCCGTATGTCAGCTAACCGAGCAAATAAACCTTTAACTCCCTGAGCTGCAACATTAAATATAGAGTCCCTATTTAGTGGATCCAAATCAATAAATTCAGCCTGATCCTACTCTGTGTTCCTTTCACCATTATCCCACACCCTTAATATCCATTCCCATGCCTGTTCTCCAGATTTCTGTTTATATAAATTAGAAAACTCAAGCAGTTCTTTCCAAGTGTAGTACACCTCTTCATGGGTCACACTGTCACCCTCACCTCTAGGGGCCCACCTGGACTTTAGTCTAGTTATAGGTCTAGAAGCAAATGGGGTGTTGGGGGTGGCTCCTGAGGAAAATCAACATTATCTTGCCTGGCAGCTGCCTGAGGGGAGGCCATCACTGTTGTCTCAGGCAGCGCAGGGTTTATCTCCTCAGACAAAGGTGGAAAGGCTGGTGGCAGCATGGGTCGAGGAGGGGATGTTGCCAATACTGGGGATGGGGAAGCTGTTCCTTCTGGCAGAAAAGGTTCATCAGCGTTTACAAACTCAGTGTCCCCAACTTCATCAGAGTCCTCCCTCACATTCCCATTCCAAGTTTCAGGGTCCCCTTCTTTTCCAATCAATGCCCTCACTTTAATAGTAGACACCTGGTGAGGCTGTGCATGCACCTTTCATTGCAGGTCAGCAACTCGCATGATAAGAGCTTGTGTCTGTTTTTCCACAATGTCAGCTCTTTCTGTACAGGAGATAAGACTCTCACTCAGGGCAACATTAGCAGATTTGAGGCTCAGTATCTTCTTCTGAAGCCAGGAGATAGAATTCCTGAGTTCATCATTTTTTTTCCTCACTTTGTCCACTGAACTTAGGAGCAACCAACCGGCTTTATTATATTCCTTTGTTCTCCACATATGATCAAAGGTAGTATTATAGAGTCAGTAAACTCATTGCTTCTCATGAGTGATGAATCAGGAGTATCAAATGCATTTGTTTTGCATAACTCTCTAAACAGTTCACGCCAAGGACTATCAATGTTCTCCATACCATTAGAAGTAGAGTCCTTAGCACTTTTGGGTCTAATCATATTAAGCAGCCAATTCTAGAAACCCAAAAACCAATGAAAGAACTCTATCCTTAATATTCTGTTCCTCTAGAACCACTCCTGCCAGTCCGAGTTTCAAAACTGAAGAATTTGGAGTCTGATATTCGAGGGCAGGAAGCATCCAGCATGGGAGAAAGATGCAGGCCCGGAGGCTAGGCCAGTGTCTCTTTCCACATTTTTTTGCCTGCTTATATTCTAGCCATGCTGGCAGCTGATTAGACAGTGCCCACCCAGATTAAGGGTGGTTCTGCCTTTCCCAGCCCACTGACTCAAGTGTTAATCTCCCTTGGCAACACCCTCACAGACATACCCAGGATCAATACTTTGTATCCTTCAATACAATCAAGTTGACACTCAGTATTAACCATGACACTGACCTACCCAGGCCTGAGATAGAGACCACACAGCTCAAGGGAACAAGTTCTCCTGGCATGTTAAATAATAGTTTTTCTGAAGTGGAGGGAGAGCCATTAATTGAGAGAGCCAGGCTCTGCGCTCCAAAAACCTCATCCCATCTTCATATCAAGTCACATTTCCAGTGGGCTTCTCCTAGCCAATGACTGAGCATGGCAGGGATGTTTTAATGGCATGCATGCATCGTCCTGATAAAAGTTATAAACTTTAAGAGGAGAAGTCAGCAAGATGGCCAACTAGAAGCCCCTAGCATTCATCCCCCCAACAAAGGCAACCAAAACAATAAATAAACAACTGCACTTTAACAAAAATAACTAAAAGACAGTGCTGGAATACATCAAATGAGTAACACAAACCTAGGTGACCACAGAAACTTAGGATAACAACATAAAGAACAGAATAGAGAACACCTGACCTCCATCACCTCATCCCCCCCCCAGCCAAGATCAGCTGAGAACCAGGGGCAACTTCTTCCTGCAGGGAAAAGGTAAGGTAGGCAAGAGGATCTCAGTGCCCCTGGCAACACCTAGGGCTCTTCCAGTCCTCACCATTGGAGTCCCCTGCAGTTCTCACAGGCATTAAGCCCAGCTGAGAGAACTGCCTGGAGTCCACAAAGCTGTGGTCCCCCAGAGAAGAAGCCCACATGTGACTCATCCCGTGTCCTGTGGGGCTACCGCACCATACAATCTCAGAACTGGAACTATGGCTGGGGTGTGTCTTGTTCCAGGATGAATGCCCAGAACCACCCCCTACCCTGTGGCCCAACATCCGCAAGCCCAGCTGCAACCAGCTGTTACACCCCTCCTTGTGAGGCCAAGAGGTGCTGGAGCCACTCCACTTACCCGGCCTGGGCCCCAGGCTGTGGTGGCACCTTGCCCCCTCAGGTCCAAGCTGGAGCTGCATACTCGCTTCTGGGGAAACAGTGCTTTGGCAGACCCGCTCCATCTGCCTCTCCAGTCATACCTGCATCCTACACCTAGGGGCCTGAGCTAAAGCTGTGTGCTGCCTCCTGGGAAAACGGTGCCTCCTGGGAAAACGGTGCCTCAGCAGAACTATTCTATTGACCCCTCCCACTGGCTGCTATAGCACCCTGCAACTGGAGACCAGAGCTAAAACAGAGCACTTCCTTCTGGGGAAACAGTGCTGAAGCAGAGCTGCTCCATCCACCTCTCCTAGTACTGCAGAACCCTGTCCCTGGGCACAAGCTAAAGCTGTACACTCCTTCCTGGAAATGGTGCTTCGGTGGAGGTACTCCATTTGCCCTTCTCCGCGCATTGCTGCACCCTGCGCCTAGGGGCCTGAACCTAAGCTGCACTCTGCCTGCCAAGAAAATAGTGCCCTGGAAGAGATGCTCCAAAAACCCTTGCCAGTCACTGCTATAGTTTGCTTCCTTGAGCTGGGGAAGAAACAACACCAGGCATCCAAGGGAAATGGTGCTATGGCTGCCCAGGTCAGTCCCACCCCTCTGGGTCTGAGCTGAAGCAGTACCCTGTCTCCTGGGGCTGCCCAAAGCAGTCATGTACCCTACTACCTAAGCTGAAGTGGTGCTTTGCCTCCCAGGGAAATGATGTCTGGGCTGCCCAGAACAGCCACACCCCTAGGCCTGAGCTGAAGAGGCACATTACCCCCCCACACTCCAGGGGGAGGTGGTACCTTGACCAAGCTGAGCAACGACACATCCTGGGGCTTAGTTGATGTGGTACTTGATATCTCAGGGAAACAGAGCATATGTCCTGGCTGAGCTAGGACATCCCACCTTACAGACCAAACACTCTAGTACCCTCCTTCCCTAGAGCTAGACTAGCCCACTAAGATCAGAGCTGCTAAGACACTCCTCTCTCTAGGTAGTAAAATCATTGCTGTGCCTGCTCCTTGCCCCTCAGGATGCAAATGACAGCAGTGCTCAACCATCCTGGAGTACTTGCCGCCACTGCACCTGGTCTCACAGAATCTGGGATACAGCTGAGCCCCATCATTCCAGGGTCTAGTCACCACTGCAAGGTGCCTCATACCCTGGGACCTGAGATTCCACTGAGTCCTATTGGCTGAGGTTCCCAAATTGCAACCATAACCTTCTTTCTGTTTCCAAACATCCAGAGCACCCCTTCTTCCCCAGAGTCAGGTCAGTGTTGTGCCCTGCCCCCATGGGCCTGAGCTGCTAGGGGGTGGCTCAGAGTCACAGATCGTAACTTTCTGGGCAACCTACATCCAACCATACCAGAGAGCAAACCTGCACCCAAGATCCAGGTGCCACAAGGTTCATGAGACCCTGAGCCTAGGAACCCAGCCCCACAGCCTCCCCAAGCACCTGCACCTGGAACCCAGTACCATTACAGCTGCTTGTTGGACATGTCAGAGCTGACAGCAAGAGGAATCCCCTGAGCTAAGCCTGCCCACTATGGAGAAATTGAAAATAGGAGGACCCCAAAAGCCCTTGCCACCAAAGACCCTAACAACCTACAATCCCATCACTGCTGCCACAAATGTCTTCTCCTGGAATTCCCATAATATAAACTTTTGTTCACTTAATGGTGGCCCATAATTCTTGAAGGCTTTCTTCACTCATTTTTCATTCTTATTTCCTGTTTTATGAGGCACCCACAGTTATTGCTGCCATTGAAGGCAGTTGAAAAGCTGCATGAAGACTATACCACTGCATCTACCCAGAAAAGAGACACTGCACCCTTCCCAACTGGCAAACTTAGACCTAAATGCAGGTGAAAGTATTTCTCTATGAAAGGATCTCTGAATTTGAAGACACATTGTTGGAAATTACCCAAAGGATAAAAATCAAGAAATAAGAATGAAAAAGAGTGAAGAAAGCCTACAAGACTTATGGGACACCATTAAGTGAACAAAAGTTCATATTACGGGAATTCCAGAAAGAGAAGAGATGGAGAATGGCATAGGAAACCTATTAATTGAAATAACAGCTGAAACTCCCCAAGTTTTAAGAGAGATACGAACATCCAGACCCAAGAAGCTTAAAGGTTCCCAAATGGATTCAACTCAAAAAAGTCCTCTCTGAGGCACATTAAAGTCAAATTGTCAAGAGACTAAGAGGGAATTCTAAAAACAGCAAGAGAAAAGTGTCAAGCCACATATAATAGAACCTCCAGTAGGCTAACAGAAACTTTATAGGCCAAGAGAGAATGTGATAATACATTCAAAGTGCTGAAAGAAAAAAATTTCCAGCCAAGAATAGCTATTCTTCAGAAATGAAGGAAAAATAGTCTTTCCCAGACAAGCAAAACCTGAGGAAATTCATCATCACTAGGCCAGCCTTACAAGAAATGCTCAAGGGAGTCCTATATCTAGAAATGAATGACAATAATAACCATCAAGAAAATGCACAAAAGTAGAATGCTCACTAGTAAAGCAGATACACAAAGGAGAAAGACAAAAAAATCAAATCTTATCACCAAAGAAAACCAACAAACTGCAATGATAAACAAAAGACAGGAAGAAGAAAACACAGGATACACAAAGCAACTAACAAAACCACAGAAGTAAGTACACACACATGAATAATAATCTTGAATATAAATGAATTCAATTCCCCACTTAAAAATCATAGACTGACTGAATGGATTAAAAAAAAGCATAATCCAACATATACTGCCTATAAGAAACTCACTTCACCTGCAAGGACACACACAGCCAAAGTGAAGGGATGGAAAAAGATATTCCACACTAACAGAAAACAAGAAGAAGCAGGAGTAGCTATACTTATATCAGATAAAATAAGACTTTATATCAAAAAACATAAACAAAGAGATGCCATTAAATAATGATGCAGGAATCAATTCAGCAAGAGGATGTAACAATTGTAAATATATATATATACCCAACACTGGAGCACTCAGATATGCAAACTAAATATTATTAGATGTAAAGAGAGAGATAAACTCCAATGCAATGATATCTGAGACTTCAACACCCCACTCTCAGGACTGGAAAGATCATCTAAATGGGAAATCAACAGAGAAATGCTGGATTTGAAGTGCACTTTAGATAAAATGGACCTAACAGACATATACAAAACTTTTCATCCAAAAAGTATAAAATACACTTTCTTTTCATCAGCACATGGAACATTCTCAAGGAGAGACCACATGTTAGGCCGCAAAATAAGTCTCAATGAATTTTAAAACTTTTATATCAAGTATATTTTCTGACTACAATGGAATAAATAAAACTAGATGTTAATAATAAGAGCAACTTTGAAAACTGTACAAATGCATGAAAATTACAAAACATGTTCCGGAATGACTAAAGAATCAATAAAGGTATTAAGAAGGAAATTTAAAAATTTCTTGAAACAAAAGAAAATAATAACACAACACACCACAATCTATAGGATACATCAAAAGCAGTACTAAGAAGGAAGCTTATAGCAATAAATGCCTAAATTCCCAAAAGTAAAAAAGATTTCAAGTGTAAAATATAACGATGCTTCCCAAGGAACTAGAAAGTCAATAACAAACCAAATCCAAAATTAGTACAAAGCAAAAAACAATAAAGATGAGAGTAGAATTTTTTTAAATAGAGACTGAAAAAAAATACAAAAGACCAAGAAAATGCAAAATTGGCTTTTGGAAAAGATAAACAAAATTAACAAACTATTAGTTACACTAACCAAGAAAAGAGAAAAGACCCAAATAAACTCAGAAACAAAAGGGAGACATTTCAACTGATACCACAGAAACACAAAACCAGGATCATTGGAAACTACTACAAAAAACCTACATGCCAACAAATTGTAAAGCTAAGTGGAAATGGATAAATGCCTGGACACATACAACCTATCACGATTAAACCAAGAAAAAATAGAAAGCCTGAATAGACCAATTCAGAATAGTAAGACTGGATCAGTAATAAAACGTCTCTCAACAAAGAAAAGCCTAGGACCTGATGACTTCGCTTCTTAACTCTACCAAACATTTAAAGAAGAATTAATATCAATTCTTCTCAAATTCTCCCAGAAAACTGAAGACAAGGGAATTCTTTCAAATTCATCCTATGAGGTCAGCATTACCCTGACACCAAAGCCAGACAAGGACACAACAACGAAAATTTAAAAAAAAAAAAACAAAAAACCACAGGCCAATATCCCTGATAAACATAGATGTGAAAATCCTCAACAAAATACTAGCAAACTGAATCCAGCAGCACATTAAAAAGATTACTCACAACAACCAAGTGGAACTTATCCCAGAGAGGCAAAAATGTTTTAACACATGCAAATCAATAAATGGGATATATCACATCAACAGAATGAAGAACAAAAGTCATATAATTAGCTAAATCGACACAGGAAAAGGCATTTGATAAAATTCAGCATTCCTACATGATAAATATTCTCAACAAGAAACATACTGCAACACAATAAAGGCCATATATGACAAACCCACAGCTAACATCACACTGAATGAGGGAAAGCTAAAAGTTTTTTCTCTATGAATTAGAACAAGATGAGGATGTCCACTCTCATTATTTCTATTCAACATAGTTCTAGAAGTCCTATTCAGAAACATTAAGTCAGAAAAACAAATAAACGACATCAAATTGGAAAGAAGGAAGTCAAATTGTCCCTGTTTGCAGACAATATGATCTTATATATAAAAAGACCTAAAAGCTCCACCAAAAATCTTTTAGAACTGATACACAAATTAAGTAAATTTACAGGATACTAATTAACATACAAAAACCAGCAGCATTTCTATACACGAATAACAAACTGCAGAAAAAGAAATCAAGAAATCAATCTCTTTACAATAGCTACAAAAAATAAAATAAAAATACCTAGAAGTAAATTTAACCAAGGAAGTGAAAGGTCTCCACAAGGAAAACTATAAAACACTGATGAAAGAAACTGAAGAGGATAGAAACAAATGGAAAGACATCCCATGATCATGGATTGGAAAAATCAATACCATGAAAATGACCATAGTACGAAAAACAATCTACAGATTCAATGCAATTCCTGCCAAAAAAACAATGACAGAAATAGGGGGAAAAACAGTACTAAAATTCATATGAACCACAAGACCCCAAATAGACAAAACAATCCTGAGCAAAAAGAACAAAGGTAGAGACTTCACAGTACCCAACTTCAAAATATACTACAAAGTTATAGTAACCAAACAGCATGGCACTGGTATAAAAACAAGTACATAGGTCCATGGGACACAATAGATAAACCAGAAACAGATCCATATATTTACAACCAACTGATTTTTGACAAACGTGCTGAGAACATTCATCAGGGAAAGGGCAGTCTCTTCAATAAACGGTGCTGGGAAAACTGGATATCCATATGCAGAAGAATGAAACCAGACCCCCACTTCTCACCATACACAAAAATCACACAAAATGGATTAAAGATTAAATGTAAGACCCAAAAATACGAAATTAGTAGAAGAAAACATGGGGGAAACACTTCAGGACATTGGTCTGGGAGAAGATTTTATGAATAAGACTTTAAAAGCCCAGCCAACAAAAACAAAAACAGACAAATAAGATTACATCAAACTAAAAAGTTTCTGCACAGTGAAGGAAACAACAGAGTGAAGAGAATGGTAGAACAACCAGTGGAATGGTAGAATATATTTACAAACTAGTCATCCACCAAGGATGAAAATATCTGCAAACTGTCTATCCACAAATAATTCATTATGGATTTATACACAAAGAACTCAAACAATTCAACAGGAAAAAATAATAAATGCAATTTTTAAATCGGCAAATGAACAGGTAGACATCTCTCAAAGAAGATATACAAATGGCCAAAAAGTATACAAGAAAATGCTCAACATCACTAATCATCAAAGAGATATCACTTCGTCCTAGTTAGAATAGCTGTTATCAAAAGATAAAAAATAGCAAATACTGGTAAGGATGTGGAGAAGTGGAAATTATTATACACTTTTGGTGAGAATGTAAACTAGCACAGCCACTATGGAGAACGAATATGGAGGTTCCTCAAAAAACTACAAATAGAATTATCATGTGATCCAGCATTCCCACTACTGGGCATTTATCCAAAGGAAAGGAAATCAGTACATTAAAGAGACATCTGCAACCCCGTGTTTATTGCAGCACTGTTCACAATACCTAAGCCATAGAATCAATCTAAATGTCCATAAATGGATTAATGGATAAAGAAAATGTTGTGTATGTGATATACATATTCAATAGATATACATATTCAATGGAATACTATTTATCCATAAAAAAGGATAAAGTCCTGTAATTTGTGACAGCATGGATGAACTTAAGTGAAATAAGCCAGGCGCAGAAAAAAAAAATACCACATTTTCTCACACATATGTGAAAGCTAAAAAAGTAAATCTCACAAAAGTAGCAAGTAGGATGGTAGCTACTAATGCCTGGGAATAAGGGAGAGGATAGCCAGAGGTTAGTTAGTTAATACAAAATTACAGTTACGAAGGAGAAATAACTTCTAGTGCTTTGTAGCACTGTAGGGGAGACTATAATTTACAACAATTTGTTGTATATTTTCAAATAGCTAAAAGAGCAGATTTTGAACACTCCCAACACTAAAAGAAATGATAAATGTTTGAGTTGAGGATATGCTAATTACTCTGATTTGATCATTACACATTGTATCCATATATCAAAATATCACAATGTACCCCATCCCCATAAATATATACAATTATTATGTCAATTAAAATAATAATTTTAAAGTTATAGACTTTAATATAAATTTTTTTAACAAAGAGAAAATTTAATTTGAGATTTAGGTAAGAAAGTAGATCAAGGGAACTAAGAATTGAGACTATTGGTTCAATTTAATCTGATTAAAATTATCATTGATAAAATGCAAGATCAAAAACATTCACTTCTGAAAAAGTCTTCTGAGAAGTGCTTTCTTGAGGCAATAAAAGAGATTCAAATCATAAATCAAAAATGTTTTCATCTGCACATTATTCAACCCTTGTGCCTGTCAGGGAGGTACTCATCAAAATGCCTACCAATAGCAACTGAAATCCTTACTTGTCACCACCTCTCTGACAAAATATGGGCCTCTCTCTCCAGGGATTACACTGATGAAATTTCTATAGAATGAAAAGAGGAAATGCTAATTATATTCATGTATCTTTTTAAGTCTAGGTTATTGAAATATTGTGACATCAAGAGGGAGCAAAGAAATGGCCTACTTGGCAAATATATTAATAATGCATCATTACATTGCTCTTGAACTCAGCACAATTTTCTAACATTGATAAATTCAGTACAATATTTTATACATAAACCAACCACTCAATGAAACAGGAATTCAGGCAGGAAAATTTTTTGTCAATGTTTGTTTTTTCCTGATAGTATTTTTAAATATTTGTATAATCAGAGAAACACAGATTTAATATAGAGAAATACACATTGAATGTGACAATCATGTGAATTTTTAAGATTAAACACAAGACTTCTAAAGAGTGTCCCACTTGCTGCAGTCAGCTTCAAGCCACTCCCCAGATTTTCCAGGGTTGAAGTTCATGTCTCTACCATTGGGTATACTTCACTGGAAACTGAGAAGCAGATGTTTTTGGAAAGTGTCTTGATTTTGCAAGCAAAGAGGAGCCACTTAAAATTCAAAGTAGAAGAATTAGTTCAGCCTATGAGGAGAATCCACCGGAGGAGAGACATCCTGAAGTTGCAATGATTTCAGTTTATAATGAAGATTCCTTGTATAATGGCATGTTCCGTGGTGATAAAAGAAGAAATTAAACTTTTACTCTATGAAATTTTTTTAATAATCTTATTTCTACTGTATGCCCACTAAGCTAATACCATAGCCTCTTACAGGCTGTTACCAAACTGCATTCTACCCGTCAATCCTTTCCTACTACACTGTCTTTAAAAGCTCTCTTCCCTCAATTCAATGTCATTACAAAAAAAGAAAAGCATCAGAGTTACGAAAAGTGAACCCAGGACTCAGTTATCCCAAACATTGTTTTCTTACCTTGGTCTACATATTGCAAAGCACAGTGTTAGCAAAGATTGAAGGACCTAGAAATCATTATTTCGAAATCATGAATTGGAGAAAGCATAATTGCTTCTAGAGAGCGTATGATTTCAATTTTCCAAATGCATGCTGAAGCACTATGGAAGCTAATTTGCCCTCATGAGGCATCAAAAACTAAACAAGGTGGTTGCTCACACTTTTCTTATGTTTGCTTTTTTAAATTTTCTCTTTTTGGAAGAAATCATGATAATTCTATCTTTGAAATTCATACAAATAACTTTCATCATATTTTTTCTGTCCTACAATAGTTTGCATTTCCCCTCCCCCTACATGTTGCAAAATGTACTATTGAAAACATTCAATACATAGATGGACAAATAGATAGCTGGATAGAGAGAGAAAGAGAGGACAGATAGATGGATATACAAGTAGATAGGCAATAGATTGATAGGCAGGTAGACAGGCGGATAGGTAGGTAGACAATAGGTAGATGGATAGATAGACAAATAATAGATAAGTAGATAGATACAGAGGCAGACATAGCTAGAGATATATAAAATGCTTTTGTACATGCATCTATACATACCAGGATTGGAGATAAAATGTGGATAAATTACTATGCTTACTTGACTTAGGGCAAAATAGAAATGTTTACATTTTCAGTCCTTCTGTATTATTTAATACTGAACAATTCAAGTTATCTTGGAACTGTACTGTCTGAAAGATTAGCCACCAGCCACAAATGGTTGTGTAAATTTAAATTTTAATTAAAATTATATAAAAATTAAAATTAAATTCCTGTCACACCAGCCACATTTCAAATGCTAAGCACTCCTGTGTATCTAGCAACTACTGAATACAACAGCACACACATAGAACATCTTTATCCTCACAGTTGTTTTGGACAGCTGCTGTCATGGAATTTTTTTCTCAAACACATTTTTTTCTATCATTAAATGAAGGTTTAGTTGGACATTCAGGGCTGAAACATTCTTTTCCCAAGAGGAAAATTGCTTTCCTCAAACTCATATAGAAACCCTAAAAAGGTCCTACAGATCAATTTTGAATCACCAGATTAAATTACAGAAAGCAAAGCTCAAAGCCTCTGCACTTAAAATTCAAGATTCTCTCCTGTAATCATTGAACCTCGGGGTTGAAATGGAGCTTAGAGGTTATCTGATTCAATCATTCTTTTCATATTTACAATTGCCCCTTCAAAATCTCTACAAAATTGCAATCTAGCTCATGCTTGAAAACCATTAATAAAACTAAGCCATGCCTCCAGGCTAAACCCAAACTCAAAGAAAATGCACAAGTTGTTAAATCAACAACTGATTATAGATCACAGATCCTAGTTGTTCATGGCTTTGCTGCTTGTGATTTTATTAAATTGCCCCCATGCTGGGGGCAGTGAGACTCTTCCTTTTGTATGTTACTTAAAGGAAAATTAACAGTTTCTGCCCAAAATGCCGTTTGGCAGCCCTTCTTAAAAAAACATAGCTGGAGGGGAGAAAAAACATAGCTTGCTTTTCATAAAGCACTTCTGTTTTGACAAAGTGCTTGATTACTCAACAAAAAGCTCCTGTCACTTTGCTAATTCTCCCAGCACATGGTCAAGACCCACTCTAGACCTTCAACCCTGAACCCAGCCATTCTTTATGTTGAACTAGAGTATATCCAGTTTGGGCAGATGCTGCAGGAGTCTTCCTTTCTCCTGGTTTCATTGTTGTCATTTTTTTCCTGACCTGCCAGGTGGACTATGGCTATGAGGAATAAGGAGGGCTGAACTTGACTTGCGTATAATGCCCTCAAAAGTAAGAGAAGCAATAAAGCATTCACAGATGGAATATGAACAGGGTTTGAGATATTATTAAAGGGATGTATTAGTTAGGGTTCTCTAGAGGGACAGAACTAATAGGATATACACATATATCGATATAGATATGTATATATGTGTATCCATAGATATATATGTAGATAGATATATCATATATATCTATACATATGTATATATATATATTTGTGTGTATATGGAAGTTTAATAAGGGGCATTAACTCACATGATCACAAAGTCCCACAATAGGCTGTCTGCAAGCTGAGGAGCAAGGCAGCCAGTCTAACTCCCAAAGCTGAAGAACTTGGAGTCTGATGTTCAAGGGCAGGAAGCGTCCAGCACGGGAGAAAGATGTAGGCTGGGAGGCTAGGCCAGTCTACTCTTTTCCCATTTTTCTGCCTGCTTTATATTCTAGCCACGCTGGCAGCTGATAAGATGCTGCCCACCCAAATTAAGGGTGGGTCTGCCTTTCCCAGCCCACTGACTCAAATGTTAATCTCCTTTGGCAACACCCTCACAGACAAACCTAGGATGAATATTTTGCATCCTTCAATCCAGTCAAGTTGACACTCAGTATTAACCCTCACAAGGGGGTAATATCATTTTGTACTTTTGTGTCTATAAAGTCCCAGCCATTATAAAGATACTATTTGGTCTTCCTAGTGGAATTGTCATGGTTTAGTTACTTTATGCCAATAAATCTGCCTCCACCTTGGCATAGCAATCTATAACATTTCTGGTTAAGAGAAAAATGGAACTAAGCCTATTTTGCAGTTCCTAGATCATGAGTAGTATTTGAAAGCCTATAAATATATAGGCTTAGGTATAATTTCTTCCAAAAACAGCAGTAATTCATTCAAAACTATAATCTGTTCTCCACAAGGTTGCCAGTGTTGACTCTTTCACGATGTACATCAGATCATGTCACTCCTCTGCACAAAGCCACCTCACTAGAATAAAATCCAAGGTCTTTTCAATGGTGTGGGAGGCCCCACATGCTCTGGTCCCAGGCTGTGTCTCCAGTTATTCTCGTTGCCTCTTCGACCCTTCCTCTCTGTGCCTGACTTCTCGCCGGACCCCTTGCTATTCCTCAAACGTGCCAAGCGCACTCCTGACTCAGGATTTTGTACTTGCTAATCCCTCTTTCTGGAATGCTTCCCACTACATATTCACAGAGTACCCTCCCTTGCTTCCACCAGGGCTTAGATCAATTGTCATCTCTTCAGAGAAGCCTGCCATGGCCACTGTATCAAAAGTAATGCCTCTTTTTCCATCACTTTCTTACCCCTTACCCTGCTTTCCTGTATAACTTATCCCACTGACAACACCTTCACATGTTATTGGTTTTCTTGTTTTAATAAAAACCTGTAGGGTATAGATTATGTTTTCTTCATCGCTACATTCTAGTAAGCAGATCAGTGCCTAGCACATAGTAGGTGTTCAATTAGCACATAGTAGGTGTTCAATTAGCACATAGTAGGTGTTCAATTAGCACATAGTAGGTGTTCAATTAGCACATAGTAGGTGTTCAATTAGTATGTTTTGATAAATGCACAAATGCGTAAATGAACAAGCAACACCTGTCAAAGGCACTGTCTCTCTCTCCCTCCCTCTCTCACTCTGATGAGTACTTATATTTGCACTTTATACCACTCATTACCCTTTTAATTGACATTTTTATTCGCTACTAGATTATGGCTGTTTCATTCACTGCTGTGAGCCCCAATGCCTTTCAAAGTGTTCTTTAAATATGTACTGAGTAAAAATAAATGAATGAACTTCCTACTTTGATTATCCATAGGACCTGTCCTGATGTCAGATTTGCCTCTCATCCTCAGGTAATAAAGGGAAGCAAGAAAAATCTCATAGGTTCATTGGTATTGTCATGAGCACTAGCTCAGGAGAGTGAGAGTGTGGGAATCAATGGCCAGATCAAGTGAGGGAAAGCGATGCTCTACCAGACGAGATAGCCTTTAGTACCCAGGAAAGGTGGTCACAGTGCCCGACAGGCCTGGAGACCAATGGCCCTACTGACCACCAGGCTAGTGGACAGGCTCCAAAGGAATTGGTCATGCCACACACCAATATGGAAAATATGCTTAATCCATAGACTTCATTTAGGGAATATACGACCCTGGGAACATGTTGGGAAATAAGGCTATATAGTATGTCCCTTGTGATGGCCACCATACTTCTCTTCCCATTCTAGGTTAAACTGCCTAGGACAGGTGTGAGTCTCTGACCCATGGCACCCAGATACCAAAGCAGAGGCCTTGTGTAAAATGAACCAGGACAATGGTAATTAATCAAGTCAACTGACTGGTTTCCTCAAGATATTTCATTAGAGGTTAAGGAGGGGATTGGCTAGTGGTGACAAATGGAAACGGAGTAGACTCACAGAACAAAACAGAGACTCCACCAGAAAGAGAGATCATGTGGACCATGAGAAAGATAAGGAGACCAGCAGGGGACCGAGAGGGTTACAGTTCCTGATGTCCTGATGAGTTTCATGTTCTAACCTGAGCCCACTTGCATCCTCAAAACAAACAACCGTTAGTGAAGCAGTCTGTGAGTATCATTTTCAATTCCCTAAGACAGAGAAGACTGCTAAGGTGCAGACTCTGAACCACAAGTCCTCCAAAATGAGCATTATCATCTGAAGTAGATGAGGGTTGTGAGGTAGAGATCCTTCCCACGGCAACACGGAAAGCAAACAGTCCATGCCTTGCCATGCAAAGCAAATAACAGCTGTTGCTTCGGATCCCTTGAGGTAAAGGGCAACTCAAAAGGAATAAGAAGCACAAGCAAGGGTAGAAGAGAGCTTCTCACAGCATCAGGCTGTTTACACTGCGAAGAAGAGAGCTGGTTCCAAGTTGCCCAGAGGGAAGCACAGAAGGAGACAGGGCTGGCCATTGCGTAGTTCCGCTGCAGGGAAAACTCTCTGCTCCGTTAGACATCCAAGGAGGCAAACCAGAGCCACAGGCTAAGGATAAGCACTGCTGATTATCACAGTCTTTTGGATTCACAGATGTTCAGGGTTTTGATTAACATTAATATTCTAACTGGCAAAAAGTATGATCTGAGAAGTCACAATGGAAGAACCCCAAACTATGGAATGCTCCAGACATTTCCCATAAATCAGCAAGTGTGTCAGTCTGCCCAAGAGGGTAGGAACAGTAAGTGTGTCAGTCTGCCCAAGAGTCATATGACTTAGGAATATGTGAAGAGATAGGATGGAGAAGAATTCTACTCAGAAGTTATAAGTATTGTGCAGGGAAGACTGTTGAAGACTAGGGAGAGGATATGCTGCTAAGAAATTTACAGGAGCTTATCGAAGGAGGACAAAATATACTTTCAGACCAACTCAAATTCATTGCAATGAAGACCGCTTACTTAAGATGCACATTTAGTGACTGGAGGTTGAATCAAACCCTGAATGATGATGACTGATGGTGATTCCTTTGATGCCTGCAGAAGACAGAAAGGAAATACCGAAAGGAAGGAATGCCAGCCAGCCCTACCTTTTCCATTAAGAGACTATGGATAACAGATACTCTCTGGACATGACTTGGAATATAAAAATAGCAGAGTGTAACCAAAATGAGATTATTAGCAGCAATGAGATAGTTGGTACTGGAGCTGACTGATCCCAAGAGGCAGTAATTAAATGCAAAGAATGCTACCTTGTGAAGATATCTGCACTCCCATTCATTGCAGCATTATTCACTACAGCCAAGTAGAAAACAGCCCAGTGTCCACTGATGGATGAATGGATAAAGAAACTGTGAGATATATACATATATATACAGTCATGTGCTGCATAATGACTTTTCAGTCAATGAAGGACCATATATACAATGGTGACATATAACATTATAATGGAGCTGAAAAATTCCTGTCACCTAGTGATGTTGTAGTTGCCACAACATCATAGCACATGCATTACTCATATGTTTGTAGTGATGCTGGTGTAGGAAACTTACTGAACTGCCAGTTGCATAAAAGTTGAGCGCATACAAATATGAACAGTACATAATAATTGATAATGAACAACTGTTACTGGTTTATGTATTTCCAATGCTATCCCTTTTAGAGTGTACTTCTTCTGCTTACTTTTTTAAATTAGCTGTAAAGCTGACTCAGGCAGGTCCTTCAGCAGGTATTATTCCAGAAGGAACAGTGTTATCATGAGATGATAGCTCCATAGGTATTATTGCCCCAGAAACTTCTGATGGGACAAAGATATGAAGGTGAAAGACAGTGATGTTGATAATTCTGACCCTATATAAGAAACTAATATGCATGTTTGTATCTTTGTTTTTAACAAAAAGAAGTTTAAAAAGTAAAAATTTAAAAAAGCTTATAGAATAAAGATATGAAAATAATATTTTTGTATAGCTTTACAGTATGTTTGTGTTTTAAGCTGTTACTACAAGAATCAAATGTTTAAAAAATTTAAAAGTTTATAAGGTAAAAAAAGTTAAAGTAAGCTAAAGTTAATTTATTATTGAATAAATAATTTTTTTTTTCCGAGACGGAGTCTCACTCTGTCGCCCAAGCTGGAGTACAATAGTACAATCTCAGCTCACTACAACCTCCACTTCCTGGGTTCAAGTGATTCTCCTGCCTCAGCCTCCTGAGTAGCTGGGATTACAGGTTCCCACCACCATGCCTGGCTAATTTTTGTATTTTTAGTAGAGACGTTGTTTCACTATGTTGGCCAGGCTGGTCTCAAACTCCTGACCTCATGATTTGCCCACCTCAGCTTCCCAAATTGCTGAGATTACATGTGTGAGCCACCGCACCTGGCCCAATTTTTTAAAATAAATTTAGTGTGCCCTCTTTGTAGAGTGTTTATACAGAGAATGTGAACATCCAGGACCTTCACGTTCACTCACCACTCACTCACTGACTCACCCAGAGCAACTTCCAGTCCTGCAAGCTATGCTCATGGTAAGTGTTCTATACAGGTCTACCATTTTTTATCTTTTATACTGTATTTTTACTATATCTTTTTCTATATTTATATACACAATACTTTCCCTTGTGTTACAGTTGCCTACAGTCAGTACAGTAACATGCCGTGCAGGTTTGTAGCCTAGCGACAATAGGCTACACCATATAGCCCAGGTGTACAGTAGGCTATGCCATCTAGGATCGTGTAAGTACACACTATGATGTTTGCACAATGACAAAATCACCTAACAGTGATTTCTCAGAACATATCCCTGCTGTTAAACAATGCAACTCTATGTACAATGGAATATTATTCAGCCTTAACAAAGGAAGGAGATCCTGCCGTTTGCCACAACATGGATGAAGGAGAACATTATTCTGAGTGAAATAAGCCAAACACAGAAATAAAAATACTGTATGATCTCACTTTTAGGTGGAATCTAAGAAAAAGAAAAAGCATGAAAAAAAGTTGAACACACAGAGGTAGCAAATAAAATGGTTATCGGGGTGATGGAGGGAAAGGAAATAGGAAGATGTAGGTCAAAGGATACAAAGTTGCAGGTATGTAGGATGAGCAAATCTAGATATCATAGGTACAACATGAAGACCACAGTTAATAATATTGCATTGCATTGTATTGGAGATTTTTGTTAAAAGAGTAGATTATAGGTCCTCTTGCCACACAAAAAAAGCAGATTACTATGTGAGATAGTGGATGTTAATTTGCTTGACTGTTGTAACCATTTTACTACGTATATGCCTATCAAAACATCATGTTGTGCACCTTAAATATATACAATATGTAGAAAGCAAAGGAGAAATAATAGAAGGCTTCAGCCTAAAGTAAATACATACATATATACATACATTCATGCATACATGGAGGCAGTCAGGTGAGATGGGAATCCCTGTGATGACTGAAGAGGTCCCACTCAAGCACATGAGGTTTGTGAGAATAAAATAGAAATAATGCCCACTAAGAGTCTGATGAATTTTTATGTTTGCTATTTTTGTAAAACTCAGTGGTTTAAAAAAAACAGTCAATTGGTATCACTCATACATCTCCCTATCAGCTGGGAGTCTGCTGATCCAAGCTGGGATTGGCTGGGTGGCTCTGCTCCACATGTCTCTCACCCTCCTTGGGCCAGCCGACTAAATAAAAGGGCTTAAGAAATCTTTGAGAAACCTGTGAGAGAGGCTAACCTAACATTCTCCTATTAGTCCACTATAGGGAGACTGCCATCATTTACCAGGATGAACCAATTTGCAAATGTTAACCATTTGCCTTCTGCAGTCAGTCAGTTCCTGTCCAATGGACTCATGAATGAAGCAGCTATGTTGGCACAGTGGACTCTACATGATCTTGATAATGGTCTCCTCTCAAAGACTAATGTGGCTACAACCACTGCAAGTTCCTGTATTCCAGCAATGGTGACCTACCCAGCCCTAGGATAAGACCCAAGGGGACAAGACACCTCAAGGGGACAAGCCTTTGTGGCAGGTTAAACAAATAGAGGTTTTCCTGCCATGGAGAGGAGAGCTATTTGGATTTTCCTTTCTTACCTTCTCTGCCATGGCATCATTGTCTGAAGGCTTATGAGGCTTTGTACATCACATGGTATTCTATGCAACACTGGTTCTGGGCAAGGAATTTACCTGGAAGCTAAAGAAACAAAGCTATCAACTGACACATATGAGATGGGCTGACTTTACTCCCAATCTTCCAGAAATAAGTAGTGTCATTAAGTGCAACAACAAGCAACCATGACTAAGACATGTTTCAAGTAATTGCAGGCTGAGTTATTTGGACAAATTCCCCTGATAAAAAAAAAAATAATCTGGATAAAAGATAAAAACACTGAATACACCAATTATCAGGCCAAAATCTGGAAGAAAGTCTGAATCCAACATGTGCTGAATCCTGGAGTGTGAAAGCAACTCTTGTCCTGAGGACATCTGTCAATACTACCCACTTGGTTCTCAATTCTAAAGACTCAGGAGGAGTAAGAAGAGGAAAAGTCAAAGCGCATAGTTTTCCCAAGGTGAGGAGTCTTATAGGATACCCTCCCCACATTAAGCTGAAACTCCAAAAGGGTTATGTTCTCAGAGTAGTAATGAACCAAGATTAAACCTGCCCCTACTATGCCCCAGGAGACTGCAGAGAATTCTGCCTTGGCACTGAGCACAACAGGAGAAGAAAAATAAGGAGGAAAAAAAAATCTTCTTGAGAAATAGTGACCTCATAACTAGTCTTTCTGTGATTTTACCTGGACAAGCCAGAGAACCTCAGACTATGAACTTAGTTTGAGGAGAGGCCTCAACTAAGGTTGGTAGCTGCTTCGGACACCTGGTCTCAAAGCAAAAAGCTCTTTGAAGGAGGACATTTTGTTCCTAGCCCTTGGGGAATCCCAAAAATTATCTTTTCAAGGACAATGACCATCATACAGTCAAAAATAACCAGGCACACAAGGAAACATAAATAAGAATTAGCAGAGAAAAAAAATGGTAACAGATTCTCACAAACTTCAAGTATTGAAATGATCAAACATAGATTGAAAAATAACTATTAAATGAATCATAGGTTTGAAAATATCTTCAGGGATTACAAACAGAAATAAGTCACATAAAAGACTTAAAAAGGACCAAATAGAAGTTGTAGAAATGAAAAAAAAAATAGCCAAAATAAAAACACATAATTAAAAATAAATAGATTTATGTAGCATCAGACTGGACATAATAGAAGAAAGTTAATGAATTGGATGATAGAGCAAAATAAATTATGCAGAATGCAGCACAAAGAGACTTAAAAATAGATAATTCAGAAAAGAGAGTAAGAGATATGGAATATTTAGTAAGAATGTCTAGTAACATTTTATTGGAAACCCAGATGGAAGAGAGAGAGAGAAGCAACATGGACCTATTGGAAGAACCAACAGCTGAGAATCAGAATTGATGAAAGGCACCAACACCAAAATATAAGTCCTAACAAAGTCCAAACAGAATTTTTTTTTTAAAATCCACATCTAGACACATTAGAGTGAAAGTAAAAAACCAAAGACAAATAGAAAATCTTAAAAGCACCAAAGATAAAAGTAAATAGGGATTATAAAACAATACCAGCCTGTAGACAAGGTAACTAACATGTAAGCTAAAAGCCCATTGGACTTAGGCTAGAAGTGGAAATGGTGCTTTTCAGATTGCCTGGTTACTAAGATTTTGACCCTAGTTGACCCTAGTTAATAAGGTTTTGGGAGACAGGAACAGTAAGGACGGAACTTAGCTTGTACCAACCATTCACCACTTTCAGAAGATTTTCTCATACAACTGTGCACAGTGGCAAAGGTTAACAATAAACCTCTACAACCCTACGCAAACAGAACTACCAGGATGTAGCCCACTCAGGAATGATGATCAGGATCATCTGCTACACAAAGAACTCAGGGAAAACAGGGCTAGTGCATACCAACAGTATTTTCTTAATATGCTAGTTGTTTTTAGTGTATTACTTAATTTCTTCCCTGCTATCTATAAGAGGTTTTCTGGAGATGGATATATTTCTCATGTAGTCAATTGGTTGGATAATATCAAGAAGTTACACAGTATGATAGGCCAAATAATAGTTCCCTAAAGATGTTCACATTCTAATCCTTAGAACCTGTGAACCTGCTAGTTTACATGGTAAAAGGGACTTTGAAGATGTGATTAACTTAAAAATCTTCAGATGGGAGATTATCCTGGATTACCCCAGAGGGCCCAATGTAATTACAAGGGTCCTCATAAGAGGAAGGTAGGAGGATCAGAGTCAGAGAAGAACATGTAACAATGGACATAGAGATAGGAGTGATGGGGCCATAAGCCAAGGAATGCAGGCAGCCTCTAGCAGCTGGAAAAGGCTAGGAAATGGACTCTTGCCTGGAGCTTCCAGAAAGAACACAGCTCTGCTGACACCTTGACTTCAGCCTGTAAGACTCATTTCAGACTTCAGACCTCCAGAGCTGTAAAATAATATATTTGTGTTGCTTTAAACCTCTAATTTTTTTTGTAATTTGTTATAGCAGCAATAGTAAACTAATACACATAAGAATGGAATTGATTTAGAAGACAGATATATGTGGAGATAACCTGGAGATCTAGACTCTTAAGGAAAACAAAAAACCTTTAAAGTAATCCCGTAACAGCACCTCTACCTGAAGGCAGAACAAACTGGGGAGAGGGTGGTGTTATACGGCTAGATGTATGACAGAATGTGTTTGAATGAGGCATCTTTAGAACTGGATAAATAGGAACAGGGGCCCCTGTGCATGGCAATCAAGGGGTGGAATGCACTAGACTTATGATGCTTTGAAGACTCCCCTTAAATCACCCCACATATAATCCCCTATACAGGGAAACCATGGTAGGCGTTTTTTCTTTTTGGCAGAATTTCCTCTAATTAGTGCATTGATATATGTGTCTGACACAAAAAGTAACTCACTTAAACTTGAAGCTAAACATCTACCCGTGCTGTAGCCTAGTGCAAGGAGAAAACAAAGAAAGAAAAGACGGAAAGCAATCCAGTAAACTCACATAGACTCACATAGTTACTCTCTTTCCCATGAACATTGTGGAACTATATCCTAAGTAGTGTGAAAAGTAAATATTTGCTTTGGATCATTTCATAGACTACACCATAGTAAACACAAAGTAAAAAGTATAATACTTTTATCACTCCATGACTATCTGAAAAATTGTTTATGAAATGAAATCAGAGGCTATAGTTGCCCTCAAAAGGGATTTTCTTTCTTCCTGATCATTACCTAAAAATCCCCCTAGAGAACTACTGCATTAAAAGGCATTGAAATGGGCTACAAGCTGTACAATGGGGAAAAGTGCCAAGCTTCACTCCACCACTTCCAACAATGTCCTCAAAGCTACTGAAAATTACAGAACAAGAGAGTAGTGCTCAACAAGTGAATTTTTCCATTAGTTTGAGTGCTTTTCATGAGCCGACAATGTCTAACTTACAGATTTCAGTAATTTGAACATACAGTAGAGTACATGGTCTTCTAGGAAAATACCACCTGCTAGAAAAATAATCGATTAACCAAATAAAATTCTTCTTTGAAATGTATTCAATGAGTTCTCAACCGATGTGTCAACAGAGACCTAGAAGCTAGAAGGTTGGCCTTCACCTTTAGTGTGCAGTTGGGAATTTATTTGGCTTCACTCAAATACGAAAAAACAGATTCAATTTAGGAAAATTTCAGTGAGGTCCAAACATACACGTACACAGAGAGACAGAGAGCAACAAAGTGCTGGAAAAGACCCAAAAAATGGAACGGGGTTCAAAAGAAGTTCTTTGGTGGGAATTTTGGGGGATCTCTATCGCTCCCCTTATAAATTCCAATAGGCAGCTCGTGCCAGGGGCTTTAATGCATTCTCTCATTCATTTTTCACTACAACTCTTGTGGCAGTGGCTGCTTTGGCCCTCTTCATGTGATGCGCACTTCTGACCATACCCTTTTTCCTCTTGCCCACCACCCCAAGGAAGGAAGGATTTCCAATGTGATCACTCAGAGCCTAGGATATTCATGGGGACACGTTTCACTAATGGCCCTGAGCCTTCTTCTCTTTCTTAGACTTCCACTGCATCATACCATGAGCCTAACAGGCTGAACCAAAATTCAGGGTCTCTTGCCTCATATGCACATGCAGATGTGTGTATGCAGATCCCAGAACATAGATTCTGGGGCTGTTTAAGACGACACTCTTCAGCCTAAACCATTGCACGTTCCAATTCAGCTTTTTACCAGAGCTCTTTGTTGAACTGTCAGGATTACATATACAGGCCGGATGTGGTGGCTCATACATGTAATCCCAGCACTTTGGGAGGCCGAGGCAGGTGGATCACTTGAGGTCAGGAGTTTAAGGCCAGCCTGGCCAACATGGTGAAACCCTGTCTCTACTAAAAATACAAAAATTAGCTGGGCATGGTGGCGCACACCTGTAGTCCCAGCTACTTCGGAGGCTGAGGTGGGAGAATAGCTTGAACCAGGAGGCAGACGTTGCAGTGAGCCAGACTGAGACTCTGTTTAAAAAAAAAAAAAAAAAGGAATTACATTTATAGTCACTAATTATGAGGGGAGCCCAGTCTGCCATTGTTCCGGATGTCACAAACCTCTTAGGAGCACGTAGGCATGAGAAGAACACAAGCAGGGTAAAAAATCGACATTCTTAGTCCATGGCTCCCAGACCGTTAACTGCACTAAAATTCTCCCTTTAAATCCTAACAAGTATTGATATTTTCCCCGTGATACAGATGGAGAAACTGATGATTAGGTAAAATGTTTGAGAGTCATAGTTTTTTCCTCATAGTATAGCTGAATTTCAAGTTCGGTTCAGTCTCACTGCAAAGTCTATGCTGTAACCACTAGAAGATTTAATCATAAGTCCCTAGTTTCTTTGACCTGAAGGGGGTGAAACATCACTCTTTGGAAAATCCAAGTAAATAACTTGCTTCTATGACTTGTTCTATACCAATGTGTAAGAAATTGTAAATTATTTATATTATCCATGCTGAAAATCGTAACACAATTCATGAAATACAGTCAGATCAATTTCCCACTGTTGTCAACTCAATGCATCTTTATTTTACAACTGTTTATTTACAATGTGCTTATTGCAGGCCCTTGTGATAAGATCCCTTTTTGATTTAAGCAGGAAATAAAGCAGCTTCAGCTCATAAAGGGTAAAATGTGTTATGGATGGATTGCCAACTCAAAATATTAGCAGGCAAAGGGAGAAAAAGAAAATTTTCCCAACTCTGACTTTTTGAATATTCACGAAGAACTGAATTCTAACACGGAAATAGGACCGAAGACATTCAGACTTAACATAAAATAAAGAAGCATCCTAAGACAGAGAGGAGCAGCATCTTTTGTTCAGAACTTGAGGCCCCAATCATCTGTTATCATGGCACTGTGCAAGTCTTAATCTTTCCAAAGATCAGATTTTCCATCAGGAAAAAAGTCATCGAAATCTTCAGTCTTACCAATCACAAGATAAAGCAGTTATGAGTCTCAAGAAAATCATGCAGATGAAAAGGTTTTAAACAGTACCTGCTATGGTCTGCATGTGTCTCCCAAGGCTTATGTGTAGGAAACTTTTTTTCTTGCTTGCTTTCTTTATTGATTTTAGAGATGGAATCCCACTGTTTCCCAGGCTGGTCTCAAACTCCTGGCTTCCAGCAATCATCTGGCCTCAGTCTCCCAAAGTGCTGGAATTACAGGCGTGAGCCACCGTGGCCTGCCATGTGTTAGAAATTGAATCCCCAATGCAATGGTGCTGAGAGGTGGGACCTTTAAGAAGAGATTCAGTCATGAGGGCTCTACTGTCATGAATGAATTAATGCCATTATTGAGAGAGCGGTTTTGTCATACAAGTGAGTTCTGCCCCACTGGTCTCTTGCACTTTCTTACCCTTCTACCTTCCACCATGAGATGACGCTTTAAGAAGGCCCTCACCAGATGCCAGCCCCTCGGCTTTGGACTTCCCAGGCTCCAGAACTATAAGAAATAAATCTCTGTCCTTTATAAATTACCCAGTCTCGGGTATTCTGTTATAGCAACCACAAACAGACTAAGACAGTAGCCATAATGAAAACACCACGGGATTGTATCAGTATTGATTGGAGGCTCTGAGAGAATGAGAAGCTGGGGAGAGCAGGCAAGTGAAGGCAGTCTCCACAGACCCCGCCCTCCCGTCCTGCTCACATTCCAAGCTCCACAGGAAGCGCCCCTCCAGCCGTGCTGAGCTCACACTCCAGGCTCCTCCACTCCTGCAGATCCAAGGAGAGAAATGGGAGCCAATTTTTGCTCTTGAACTGCGTTTACTTTTCTAGAGACCCTTAGAGTCCGAGTTTATAGTTGCCCTCAAATGGAGATTTTATTTCTTTCTGGTCATTACCTAAGAATATTTCCCCTCAGAGAATCGCTATATCCAAGCCTGCCCAATTTAGACTTCTACCCTCCAGAACGGAGAGAGAATAATTTCTGTGGTTTTAAATCACCAAATGTGTGGTAATTTGCTACTGTAGTACTGGGAAGCTAGTTCAATATCATTTAAAACATTGAGAGTGGATGAAATCATCAAAGGAGTGAATATTAATAGAAAAGAGAAGAGGATTTAGGACCGAGCCCTGGGGCCCTGCAGCTGTAAAAAGCTGAGAAAAAGAGGATTCAGGAAAGGGCGGTGCTGTGGGAGGAAGCCAGGAAGGATGGTGTCCTGGAAGTATATGAGGAAAGAGGGTGAGCCAATGGGTCAGATGCTGCTGGGAGTCAATAGAATGAAGATCATGAAATGACCCGTGGATTTAGCAACATGGAGGTCACTGGAGACCTTGACAAGAAATGTTTCAGTGAAGCAAAACCTGATTTGGGTTGATTTAAAACAGAACTGGGGAAAGAAATCGGAGACTGCAAGTATATAGGCAAGTCTCCCAAGGTCTTGAGAAGAAAGCAGAGATGGGATGACAGCTCTGCAGGAAATAAGGTCAAGACAAGTTCTGTAAGATGAGAAGAGCTCCAACACCATGCTTAAATGCTGATGGAAATGATCAAGATGACACCAAATATGTATTACAAAACTGAAGAGGAAAACTGCCAAAATCATGTACAAAAATTTTTAAATTTTTTACTTCTATGTCTGCCAAGATAATAATTGTATAGTGAATTTCCATTAAGTTAATTTTTTTTTTTGAGATGGAGTCTCGCTCTGTGGCCAGGCTGGAGTACAGTGACATGATCTCAGCTCACTGCAACCTCTGACTCCTGGGTTCAAGTGATTCTCCTGCCTCAGCCTCCCCAGTAACTGAGACTACAGGAACGCATCATCACGCCCAGCTAGTTTTTGTATTTTTAGTAGATACGGAGTTTCACCCTGTTGGCCAGGATTGTCTTGATCTTCTGACCTCGTGATCCGCCCGCCTCAGCCTCCCAAAGTGCTGGGATTGCAGGCGTGAGCCACCGTGCCTGGCCAAAGTTATTTTTTCAATGCCTTTTTTACAGATATTATAGCTGATGAAATATATAGAGAGGTATAGATATATAGATATTCTTTTAATGATAGTTAACTGAGTAATACATACAGATCCAGAATGGAGTATTATTTGGATAAGGGTTCTGTAAGCAAAAATATCCACTATTTGATGATTTTATAAGTAACTCAATCCATTTACTATGAGATACCAAAAATGGTTAAATTCCTTGGCAACTGAATGGCCATTGTGGAGCACTATGCAATTCTGCTTTTGTGAAAGAAAAAAAAAAAAAAAGCTTTTTGTTTAACAATTATTCTTGCTCTATGTTCTGCTGTATTCTTAGTTGTTGCATCCTTAGCAAATGCTGGAAACTGAAAAGTACAGTAATTTTGTGTTGTTATTAGATATGTCAAGAAGTTAATTAGAACAGTGCATTGAAATACGTGCATTCAGTAACATGTTTTCTGATACAGAAAAAAGAGTTAAAGAGAAAGGAAGGGAAGTTTTTAGTTTCATCAATGGCCTCCTGAGTCAACCAGCAAACAATTAATAGAAAGAGTTCCTGATTTAACATTTTCACTTACAACTCAGGAATATATGACATTCACATTCTCTGGTTCTTAATTTATATTCTGAAAACTTGCATTCTTAATAATATCTTTCTGTTGCCTTTCCCATGAAGGACATCTCTATGCATCAAATTCTTGGATCACAGCAAGTTTTCCCTCCATACTCAGATTTTTCCCCATTGTGTTTCGGTCTTCAGAATCTGCGGAAGAAGAATATTTTTTGTTGAAATCTTGGGTAATTTTTTTTTATCAGCCCATTTCAAAATTTTAACCAGCATCTCCCTAAGTATGTATTTCTCTTTGGTTAAGAATGAGAATGTTTAAGGAGCATAATCAACTCTTCATTCTTCTCTCTTATATGGGGGCTTTGGTTACATTTATTCTAATTTACAACTATAATTTTTATGTTGGATGTCTCGCTCTACACTTTTTCATGTCACTATTTTCTCAGCTTCGTTCTTTTCCTTAGGACTTTCTCAAGTTTGTTTTCCACAATGCCATTTTATGTCCATTTGAATTTTAATCTAATATTAAAGGTTTAATTTATTAAAACTCTTTCTTCTCACTCATTTCCACTTTCAGATTCTCCTATTGTTTTTCAGTCTCAGCCTGTTTTGTTTTGTTTCTTTTTCCTTACAGTTACTGCTTCTGTTACATTAAGATAAATTCTTCTAACATCCTTTTGGAAAAAGAATATTCTAACATCTTTTTTCTGATTCTTTCAATAACGGATTTTAAGGTACTTATTTCTTCTTCCTTGAGTTTCTATTAGTTTAAGGATACTATTTTCTCTATTTCTCTATCCATTACTTCATAATAAATTAGACCATTAAAATTTAAAACTTCTGCTCATCATTCTGCCATCTATAATGTATCCATATAATAGAGTGTTATAGTCTTTAGTAATTATTATGTATATATAATTTGGAAAAATTATTCAGTAATTGTTAGCTGAGAAAAGGAAGTTACTAAAGAGAGAGAATAGTGTGATCCCATCTTTGCTTTAAGTATAAATGTACAATTTAATTATTCGTTGAATAAATATTTGTTTGGCACCTACTAATTGCCAATGATCTGTTTGCCAAACAAGACAAACTCCCTGCCCTCATGATGAGTACATTCTACTGGGGGAGAATGCTAAAAGCAAATAAATAATGTAAGCGTTTTAAATCATGAAACATGGAGATGATTCGTCTAAAAGAAACAAATAGGGTGGTAGAATACAGAATATAGTGACCAGCTCAAATAGGGTAAGCAAGATGACCTTGCTATGACTTTACCTTGGGAAAGATAGCTCAGTTGAGCTTGGCAGGAGGACAATAAAATGCCCGTTTTGTGCCCAAGGGAAGTCTCTCCACACAGAGGGAAAAACAAGTGCAAAGGCCAAAAGGTAGGGAGGGATTTGTTGTGTTTGAAAAGTAAATTAATAAATGGAGCTGTCTGCCTGGAGTGTATTTATAGGGAGGAACAGGGGCATGAGAGCAGATTGACATGCAAACCACATCCAAACTATGGAGGACCTTGGAGGCATTGCTAAGAAATTTAGATTTTTTCTCAGAGCTAGGAAATGAAAGGTTTTTGGTGAACCAAATTCACCAAATTGAAATTCAGAGTTTACTCCATTTTAAAATTAATATTGTATTTATTAAAGTTGCAAGTCATGAACTTAGCTCTACTGTAAGCTTTTAAGAAACTTTATTCTTCAATTTCAAATATTAACACATTTTAATAAGCAAAGAGGCTGATTAATATTTGACCCCATTTAAAAACTCAATTAATTTATTTCCTTGAAGCACTTTACACTGCATGTATAAGTTTTTTATTTTATTTCCAATTTTACAACTGTTTGAACTTTCCTAAGTATATGCTTAAGTAATTATAATAAACATATTACAAATATAATGATTCTTATAGTCTCTCAAATGTCCCAGTAATGTGTATAAACTTAGTAAGCTTTCAAAGAAATGCAAATTTAAATTAATTGTACTCATTTTTGTATTTTAAAACTGAAATCACAAGGTTAACTTATTGACACAATAATATGTCAGGTATTCTTAAATGCTACAGGTAATTAGCTAACAAATGTACATAAATTATGTCAAAACTATTATGTTTTTATTTTCTTTATGTCTACACTTAATTCTCAAATGTCCCTGGAGTTAAAGGGGCTTACACAAAGGGAAAAATTATAATGCCTCAAACAACTTTGAGCATGCTTTTCCAAGGGAATATTTAGAGTTTCTTGGCATGCTGAAACTGCTTAATAATCAGACTTCGTCTCTGGGTGTGATACTAGCTGCAGCTACACACATCCAAGGGCAATTCTTCCCACTCTGACTGCCAAGCCAAATGGCATTTTGTAGTCCTTTTTGTAGCTAAGATCAAAGTCACAGCATTGACTAATTTGCATGTCAGTTTAGTCTCTACCTCCCACCCAGGTGGCTTCTCCACTTGATTGAAGTTAACAAATCTAGTTACCGTTTCCATTCATCCTCAATTTTTATCATATTCTTTCTATCTTTTAGAACTATAATTTTTAGATATTAAGGTAACATCAGATTGAATTTGGGGATGCCCTGATGGCTTTATCTGACAACAACAGTAAGAAGTCATTGAAGCAGGGGTGTGATATGAAAAATATTACATTTTCAAAATACTACTCTGGCAACTCTGGGGAAAATAAGAGTCAGAGTGGCTTCAGAGAGACCAGCCAGAGGCTCTTGCAGCACTTCAGGTGAGAGACTGCCTTGTGATTCCAGTGGAGGACTGCATGGGCCTCTCCGTCCTGGACCCAGGTATGACCCTCCTCTTCAGGAAACGATGTCTCCTTCCACAAACTCCTCACAAAGCTATAGAGGAAGACATATGGGAAGGACAGAGGGAGCAGATCCCATCCAGCCAAACAGACCAGTCCGGTGATACCATCTCAATCACATCACCCTCCTTCCTGCCTGTGGGTGTTGAGGTGAAGAGAGATAGGAACTCAGCAAAGAAAAAAGCCAAGAAGGAGAGAAACCACCATGGAGGTAGAGAGACCTGAACTGGACTGGAAATAGGATCCCAGAATTGCAAATGTCACACTCTTAAATCTAAGGAGAGTTGGCCACCCTGGAAATGTTCACAGGTATTGACCTTTTCCAAGCTCTCCAGCTGGTGATGGGAGGAAGGGAGGGAAATAAAAATATCTTTTGCACCTACATTGCATCTACATTTTCCATCTACATTTCTTTTATTATTTCATTCAAATCTATGAGAGGAAGGAGACCTATTATTAATCATGCTTTGTATGAAGACATTGAAGCATACAGATGTTAAGCAGTTAGCCCAAGATAACATCCAAATGTGTATACACACACACACACACACACACACACACACACACACACACACACAGAACAGAGCTATGACTAGAGTTTCTTAATCCATTCCTTCCTTCAGGAATGAAACTTCTCAAAGCCACACTAACCACCCCATTTCTAGCTGATTTTTCACAAGATAAAAATAGTATTAAGTGCTCACTAGTGCTAGGCACCGTATGTAGGGAAAATAAAGCTTGTGAGGTTACTGTTTTGTTCATTGGTTTGTCCCATGTGCCAAGCACTGGGTCTGGCAAGTGTTAATTGTTTGACAAATATTTAACCGGATGTTTGTTGCTAGGTATGTCCCACTCATGTGGTTTGGCTCTGTCTCCACGCAGAATCTCATCTGGAATTGCAATCTCCATAATCCCCATAAACCCCATAATTCCTACATGTCAAGGGAGAGACCAGGTGGAGGGAACTGAATCATGGAAGTGGTTTTCCCCATGCTCTTCTTGCGATAGTAAGTGAGTTCTTACGAGATCTGATGGTTTTATAAGGGGCTTTTCCCCCTTCAGTGGGCACTTTTTCTTCCTGCTGCCTTGTGAAGAAGGTTCCTTGCTTCCTTCCTGGGGCCTCCCCAGTCATGCTGAACTGTGAGTCAATTAAACCTCTTTCCTTTATAAATTACCCAATCTTGGGCAGTTCTTTAGAGCAGTGTGAAAATGAACTAATACACCCAACTTTTCTCAGACAGAAGCATTTTGTGGGTACAGTAGATTCAAAATAAGAGTGGACTCTTGGGCTCAGTTCCTGCAGCATAGTGCTAGACTGGCAGCCCTAAAGCCCTCTGCTAGGGCCCAAGGGGCCTCTTGGTGCTTCCCATGAGAACCCAGGATCCCCTCCCTCTGCCCTGACCCTACAGGTAGATGGCACTCTGGCTGCTTCTCAGGCCTCCCCCAAATCCTGACTCTGTGGTTCCTCCTCTGGTACCTTTAATTAGCACATTGGATTGATCAGAAAAGCCCTCTTCCTTCCAGTGGAAATAAACAAAGACCAACCTAATGAGAACAAGCAAAGGCTACTTATCTGAGCTTGCTATAACAAGGGAGTAACCACCGTCACTTGGGCTTTGGCAGAGACTCAAAGGCAGGCAGAGGAGTGGAAAGCTTGATGGAAAAATAAGGAAAGGCTCAGACATGTCCTGACTGGAGGCTGTTGTCACGGAAAGCCACAGGTGGAATTAACTAGAAGTGGGACATCCTATGTGATTGGTTAGGGGGGCATTTTTGGCTTTCTCTGGTTGGTCCTAAGTTAGAAGTGAAGACAAAATTGGGGACACTGTCAGTTATTAAGCCCTGCATATTTAGGGCTGATTGTAATAGAAGTTGTTTGGCTTTCCGAGTTGTTTCTGGAGATAGGAATCTGACTTCCTGCAAGTCTGACATAGCAGACTGGGTTCCTAAGTTGTGGATAATGGGTTGGTGTCCTGGTCTGGTTGTGGTACATTGTGGGTCAGAGTTCTATTTTCATTTCTGCTCTGGCCATAGTCTGTATATTCAGTCTCTCTCTCCTGTACTGAATTCTGCTCTTAAGCCAAAATCAGAAGTGCCTTTTATCTTCATTTTTTAATGAGGCTTAGAGCAATACAGCTCCTGCATGTGACTTGCTTCCTACTATAACCTCTTTCTTCCTTAGAATCTGATCAGATAAGAAGGCTGAGCTGAGAAATAATTTAGGTATCATGAGCTCACAATTGTCCTACCCTTAGGACCCCTTACTCAAAAAAAGCTACCTTCTTTCTTCCCAGGATAAATGTTATCAGCTGCTCTACCTGAAGGGGGAACACACTCACCAGATCGCCCCTGGAGGAAGGACTTGCCCTCATTTGAGGGAGCCCCATCAGCAGACAGCCCCCAGCTGCAAGCTTTCTCTGCTTCCACCTCAGCTACCAGAGACGCCTGACCCTGGGTTCCAAACCACACCCAGCAACTGAGCAAGGCAGGAGCAAGAAGATGCCACCATTTTGGCCCAGGGAAGACAACTCTGGCCAGATTTCTTGGGCCTACAGCATCATTTCACAGCTTCCTCTGCTCAGATCTCACCCTTCCATTCATGGCTGCGGATTTCTCATAAAATCTTGCACCTCAAACTCCATGTTAACCGCTGCTTCTGGAGAATCCAACCTGTGACTCTCAGAGTCTGCTGCCACAGGCTCCAGGTGCTTTGCCCTGCAGGTGAGCCTCGTCAACATACATATGAATACACCCTCAGTTCACAGCTTCACGCCTCACTATGTAACTGAAATTTAAAAGTAAACACACACAGCAGTGTACCAGTGTAATTGTTGTTCTCTGGCTAACTGTGTGTGTAAACAAGACCTGACAGAGACAAGCAAGTGGCAGCTCATAGTCTGCCCCTTGGTCCCTGATATGCAAGAATCTAATTTCAACCCAGAGTCTCTCCAGCTCTTCTCTGCGGAAGTGATGGGGCAGCTGGGCATTCTCATAGCTCCCCTGTGCCCCATAATCTTAGGTATGAGTGTAACATTGAACCCACAATGTCCTGGTCAATAATCAAAGAATAGAAAAATAGAAGAATAGAAAAGTCAATTGAAAGAGGAAGATGATTGAATTTAGCAAAGTGTTGCTTTCAGTCATTCCTGCTTTACAGTTTAACCCTCAGGCTGAGAGTCTCAGGCTGGCGTAGGAATGCAGCACAAATCCTCTGAGCTCTGGGCTGGTTTGGGAGCAAGCTGTCTGGGTTTCAGTCAGTGCATACACAAAACCATTGGCAAGCACAGACTGTGGCTCCAGAGAGCTACTGGATTAAGGAGAAAACTTTTTCACTGGTGTTAAATTAAACATGATCCAAATCCTCACATGACTAATATTTTGTACTTTTTTTCCCATCAAAGGTGATTTATTGAGTAAAGGAAATGGACATTAGGAGTAAATAGCAAAGCCAATGAGCATGAGTATGTAGAGGGAGAAAAATGCACTAATTTGGCCTCCATTTGCTGGTGAATCACCCCCTACAGAATTATCACCAGCAATGAGAAAATACATCCATCAAGCCGACAGTGTACTGCAGGGTCTGCGAACAAAAGCCAAGGAACCAGCCACTGCCTCCTGTTTTCCCAATGTGAAAGTATTCTGAAATTCAGAGAGCAAAGACAAGAGTCCCCAGTTGTTCCTATTACGCTCAAATGAAACCTCATTACTATAAGGCATTATGTTCCAGTAGCTTTATCTCTAATGTCTTTAAGCTGCAAGACTGTGAATATTTCATCCGACATGAACAAGCCCAGGATAACTTATGGTTTGAGGCATTATAGAATAACAGACAGCAACCTGAATCACTTGAAAAACATCAAATCAAATTAGATCAAGATGGCAGACTGAGAACATAGACCTCTTCTTCTGTCCCAAGTGCCCAGAAATACAGGAAGATTGGAAAGAGTGTGTGTGTGTGTGTGTGTGTGTGTGTGTGTGTGTGTGTGTACAGGACAATAGTTGTTCACAAGCATTAGAAAATAATTATCAGTGGACCAGAAATCTGGCTAATTCTCCAAAAATTGAAAGCAAATGAGGTTGGTTTGATAGAGTAAACAGCAGCCCAAAACTCGCCCCAGGTGAAGGTAACTATGAAAAATATGAGCAAAGTTGGGTTTTGTTCTCTCAGCCTGGATGTCCAGTTCTATGGAACTAGGGAAGCCATCAGGGCTATGGAAACACATTTAGAGGATTTAGAGCAGCCAGCGGGGTCCATTCTGCCTTCACCATTCCCTCACTCCCTATCTGAAATCAGAAGAAAGGATTTTTCCCTAGAGTCTAGCAGTTAGTTTGAATGC
This sequence comes from Nomascus leucogenys, assembly GCF_006542625.1. Classification (NCBI taxonomy): domain Eukaryota; kingdom Metazoa; phylum Chordata; class Mammalia; order Primates; family Hylobatidae; genus Nomascus; species Nomascus leucogenys. Next base: position 14,113,069 of record NC_044386.1, on the reverse strand, counting down.
TTAGGTTGGAAAGACTGGTTTGTGCCAATAGTAACTTCTGACAAATAGGAGAAACAGGAAACTCAAAAACAAAGCACTCATATGCTCCACCTGAAAGCACATCCTACCCCTTTCTCCAAAGTCACTAGAATCAGGTTGCAGTCAACAGTAACACGATCACACAAGTGCAAACAGAGACTCAGTTTGAAAATGAGTATGTGGGCAAGAAACAGAAAATATTTCAGGAAAACTAACACTTCGACACAAAAGACAACAAATGGAAAAACTGATGCACAATGAAATTAAGCTAATGCAGCAAACAAAAGGGGATTTAAAGGAAATATGGTAATAATCTCAGTGTTATAGGAGAAGCTATCTCATCTACAAAATAAAAATGAGTTATTTGACAAAGAACCAATTAGAGACCTTGGAATAAAAGAGCATAACTTTCAAAAAAATCCTCAAGTAAGCCAAATATCAAAATAGGCACCACTGAAGAATAAGCTACTACATTGGAGGACAGAGTTGGAAAATTCCCTGGGAACTCTATACTTAAGGGCAAAAAGTATGAAATGAAAGTCTATAAAAATTAAGGATACTTGCAAGAGTTCCAAAATATATTGAATCAGAGAAATTCAGTGCAATGTAAATCAGAGTTTCCACAGATCTTTTATTGAACTTGACAAATTAATTATAAAAAAGAGAAAAATGTAGAATAAAAAAGAACAATAAGAGGAACCTGTCCTACCAAATATCAAAACATGCTATAAGTTCTAGCAGCTAACATGCATATACTGGGTCCTGGTACATCAGCAACCACAGATAAGTTGGAAAAAATAAAAAGCCCCATACCCAAAGGATTATAAATCATTCTACTATAAAGACACATGCACATGTATGTTTATTGCAGCACTATCCACAATAGCAAAGACTTGGAACCAACCCAAATGTCCATCAATGATAGACTGGATAAAGAAAATGTGGTACATACACACCATGGAATACTATGCAGCCATAAAAAAGAATGAATTCATGTCCTTTGCATGGACATGAATGAAGCTGGAAAACATCATCCTCAGCAAACTCACACAGGAACAGAAAACCAAATACTGCATGTTCTCACCCATAAGTGGGAGATGAACAATGAGAACACATGGACACAGGGAGGGGAGCATCACACACCAGGGCCTGTTGTGGGGTGGAGTGTGAGGGGGAGGGAGAGCATTAGGACAAATACCTAATGCATGCGGGGCTTAAAACCTAGATGATGGGTTGATAGGTACAGCAAACCACCATGGCACATGTATACCTATGTAACGAACCTGCACATGCAGCACATGTATCCCAGAACTTAAAGTAAAATTAATAAATTAAATATCTAAATAAATAAAAAGCCCATGATCCAATACATTACATATGGAGAGATGTGATAAATCTGGAGATTTAACTGCTCTCCTTTTGAAAAACAGCTTCTGGCTTCCTACTGGGCCTGAGGAAGGACTGAAGACCACACCTTGGGTGTCATGTGACCCAGCATCCTGAGTTTCCCATCATGAGCCAGGTGTCGTCTGACCCTCCCAGTCACACGACTGTGCTAAGAAGCAATCTACCAACATATGGGAATGGCATCACAATGGCTTTGTAACATATCACCTGGGTTAGACTGAACCACATTTCCCTGAAATCCCTCTCTTGTATGTTTCTGGTTACGGTGAGCCAAAGCGAGATTCTTGGGATTCTTGGAAGGTTGAAAAGAAGACATAGCTATTTGTACTACATGTACAGTTGTTGCTCATCCACTGACTCACCTCGTTAGCATAAAGCGCCATCTGGACCTGCAAATACTCTACCTTATCCTACATCCTTCCTTAGCTTTTCTGAGTTTGGGGCCAGGAATATGTGTTTATAACCCCCATGATAAAGGGTCATCAAGACCAGAGGTTTTCATTCATCCTCATAGGGTTCCAGCTCATGCTGGCAAGGTTGCAATCTACTCGTGATCTCCCCTTCCTGACACTCCTGTTCAGTGGACTTGCAAATGCAACAGCCTTACAGAGGCTGCTCAACCAGCTTCTACATCACATAAGCCAATTCCCTGTAACAAATCTCATATATGTTAAACTCCTACTGGTTCTTCTCTGGATGGATCCTCACGGACACAAATATATGAGACCAAGCTCAAGCAAATCCAGAAGATACAAATAAGCAACGTGAGCAGGAGTCTCAGGCTCCTTCAACACCAACTCCAGTAAAAATTGCATCCTGTCCCTCAATCCACACCAATGACCTCCTAGGGTGTTCCTTATGACCAACTGACTAAGGAAGAAAAACTTCAGCATAATATGCTGGTACCACCAGAAAGTGGAAAGCTGCAGCACTGCCACCCCACTGAGGGATGACACAAAAGGACAAGGTGAAAAAAGATCCTCCACCGGGCAGAGGAGGCCCACTCCACATTCAGCAGTACATGTCCACTGTGATGGAAGTAAGTGACAGATGGCCAGAGGTATAGATCAACACCGATTCATGGGCAGTTACTAATTGTTTGGCTGGATGGTCAGAGACTCCCATGTTTAGAAGACAGGTGACAAGGACATCTCGGGAAAGGTATGTATATGAACCTCTCAGACTGTGAGATATTTTGTCTCCTGTAAATGCCTACCAAAGGGCATTCACTACAGAGGAGATCCTTAATAATCAGGTGGATAAAAAGACATGGTCTGCAGAAGCCAGACACCTGCTTCAGATTCACAGTCATTTGTCTTTCTGTCTTTTCTTTTCTTTTTTTTTTCTTTTTTTTTTTTTTTTTTTTTTTTGAGACAGAGTCTCACTCTGTCACCCAGGCTGGAGTGCAATGGCGCGATCTCAGCTCATGGTAACCTCTGCCTCCTGGGTTCAAGCGGTTCTCCTGCCTCAGCCTCCCAAGTAGCTGGGATTACAGGCATGTGCTACCATACCCAGCTACTTTTTGTATTTTTAGTGGAAACGGGGTTTCACCATGTTGGCCAGGATGGTCTTGAACTCCTGACCTCAAGTGATCTGCCCTCTTTGACCTCCCAAAGTGCTGGGATGACAGTTATGAGCCACCATGCCTGGCCTGTCTTTCTGTCTTTTTTTCTACTGCTTCTTCCCCTTATAATAGTGCTTCTCAAACTGAGATGAGTTTATGCCCAGGAGTACACATTAGCTGCCCAAAGCCCCAACATAAACAGGGCTCACCTTCCTTGAGCATCAATTACTTTTTTCAATGATGAGCAGTAGAAATGTTATCTTTACATTGGGGAGTAAAATGCAATATTCATCCCAATGTTTTTAATTCACATAAGACTGGAAATAACATTTTCAACTGGTGCTGTGCCTTGCCCTCACTCCCCTCACCACCCCAACCCCAGCCCAGCACTGCTCTGCACCAGCAAGGCATCTGTACACAACCAACAATGGCCCTAGCCACCAAATTATTCTTAGTTCCAGTATTTACAGTAACGAGCAACACAACAGAATTACCTTCAACCCCCTCTAGAATACTGGATAAGCTGTTAGATAATATTTTATTGGGAATTTGGTCCATATGTATGTAATGATCATTAGATTCATAAAAGAAATTTAAAATTAAGTCTTCATTATTTCTGATTATAAGTTTTTAAAAACTAAGAAGAAAAGAAGAGCTATTAAGCAAATAATATTGCATAACATTAATTTTAGGCAAACTGATAATAAATATTAAGCCCATTCCTGATGGCAAAACACAGTTGGATTTCCTTATGTAGTCACTGAGTCTGCTATCAGAGAAGGTGCATAGTGAACGGAAGAAAAAGCGCCCTAATAGAGCAGGGTTTCTCAACAGCAGCCCCATTGCCATTGGGGCTGCATATTTGGAGGGAGTGGAGCAATGTCCTGTACATTGTAGGGCATTCAGCAGCATCCCTGACCTCTACCCGCTAAACGCCAGCAATACCACCCCTGCCCAGTGGTGACAACCAAACATGTCCCCTGGGAGGCAAAATAGCGACAATAGAACACAGATAACAAGAGACATGGAAGCTAATGTCTTTTTAAAGCAGACACACATTCTGCTTTGACTCTTTTGTGGCTTCTAAAAGAAAATTAATTCTACTGTAGAACAACTGCCTGCATCCTGCCAGCAAGAAAGTGCAATCCATCCTCACTGTGGCGAGGGTTGTTTTTAACTGCAACAAAGAAAAGGTGTGGGAAAATCTGCTGTTCCAGGAGCCTCTCACTTTTCTTGGATATGAATCTTAACTCCATTCCTCTGAAAGAAGTCGCTTGGAAGGGCTGCTTACATTTCTTTCCACATACCAGAGATTGTTTGTGGTAGATAAAGTCCAGCTGACACTATTCATTTCAGAACGCCGCAAACGGCAGCCTGGTCCCCAGTCGTCGCTGAGCTGGGAGCCATTTTCTTTGCTTTCGCAGCAGTGGCCAGAAGTGCTGACATGCTGAGAGTCTTAGATGGCATCTGAAACTGCCCAGTAAAGAGATCAGGGCTGACCTATGGACATGTTAACCGTGCACCTGAATGTCAGGAGCTGACCTAATTTCATAAGGAGCCGGTGACATCATATCAATAATGCATTCATTCGATTCCAGTGGAATGGATTGTGTTGAAAATATGTGTCCCCAAAGTCCAAAAGTCAAACTGCAATCCAATTGTAAGAACAGCTGCCAAACAGCCTCCGCCTGCTCCCCTGAAATCACTTTCACCTACATGATCTGCATTTTTTTTCATTGCTCAAGAGTGCACCCAGCCCTGGGTTGGCGGGGGTCCCCAGGTTCCCTTACATTCTCTTTCTATTGTTAGATCTTACTTCAAACCTGAGGAACCCAGCTCTCCTCAGGGAAGGATAGGAATTTGCCTTGTGGGTATAGGAAGGAGGGACAAAGGGATGATTTATGACAGAGGAAGTGTGAGTGCCTCGGCTCCACTAGAGACCCTCCTCTCTCTGCTTCTCCTTCACCTTTGCTTTTCCCATGAAAATGTTTTGTGCCTAGTAACCTAGAAAATGCAACAAACAATACATACATTTGGATTTTTTTTAAGGAGATCCCTTTTTTAAGAAAGCTACTGAGCTTGTTCATTAAATTCATCTGAAGATTACTCCGGGGTTATGCCCCTTTTTTTTTTTTTTTTTTTTTTTTTTTTTTTTTTTTTTTTTTTGAGATGGAGTCTCACTCTGTCACCCAGGCCAGAGTGCAATGGGGCGATCTCAGCTCACTGCAACCTCTGCCTCCTGGGTTCAAGCGATTCTCTCTCCTCAGCCTCCCAAGTAGCTGGGATTACAGGTGCATGCTACCATGCCTGGCTAATTGTTGTATTTTTAGTAGAAACGGGGTTTCACCATGTTGGCCAGGCTGATCTCAAACTCTGACCTCAAGTGATCCACCCGCCTTGGCCTCCCAAAGTGCTGGAATTACTGGCGTGAGCCACCGCGCCTGACTGCCTTTTTTTCATAAAACTCAAATCATGTCTACCTTTTGTTTTACCTGTCCTTTCTATACACAGTCAGATGCTGGGAAGCTGGGATTGCTGTTCATTTTTCTGTTTTACAAAAAGGGAAGCTATTAAATAAAAGGCCTCAATGGCATAATTCTAACTAGACCTCAGTTCTTCAAACTTTTGCCCCCAGGGTTCTCATCACTGCACTTAACGCAACCTCACTACTGCTCTCGATGTTGTCCAACCACTGTGAGCCACGGCATGGGATTTCCGAACGGTTCTATTTTCAAAATAAAGAACATACATGTGAAACAAGAATTCAAGGATTATTCTTTGACAAAGCTAACAAAAGTTCCTCAAAGCAAATCTTTACCAAAAGAAATATATAACATTGAGTAGATAAAAACTCAAGGTACAAATTACTGCCTGCAATCCCCTAAGTTGAATAAATGCATGACTCTTCAGTTAAAATATGTGATTATATGTGGGAAAGTGGTAAAATCTAAATTTAATTTTTCCATAAAAATCTTATAAAATCTGTTTAAGGAAAATGGGTCTTCAGTGGAAGATTAAGACCTCAGGAAAAAAAGCAGGTTGAAACTGTCCTAATTTATAGCCCATTTGAAGGGGCTGGTTTTTGTGAGGGAGTTTATTGGTACGTTAGGAATGCTGCAGAGATATAAAGTATGCATGCAATCAGCAGTGAACTGAATAGTAGAAAACGAGGCAAAGCCTTCGGATCTGGGTGGGGAGGGGGACTCCTTCTGGGCAAAAATATTGGCCACTTGGGTCATTCTGAAGCCAGGCAAATAGTCGATAGAGATTGAACTGACATCAGATCTTCAACTTCAACAGAGAACTTCGAACTGACATTAGATCTTCAACTCAATTTACAGGTACAATTATTCCACTGATGGAAAAAAAAGCTCAGATTATCACACTGTCTTTCAGAAAATGGGGGGAAAGCTGCTTTTATGCTTTTATTGTTATTACTGTTTTCTTCAGAGTTTGGGAACTCACAACAGAGCCTCAAATATTCAACACACTTGGAATCTCAAAAGTTAGGTAGAGTAAGACATTAAAGGCAAGTCACTGACCTCGAAAATAAAAAAGTCACTGGGTGCCAGGCGTGGTAGGTCATGCCTGTAATCCCAACACTTTGGGAGGCCAAGGCAGGAGGATCACTTAAGCCCGTGAGTTCAAGACCCCCCTTGGTAACATGGTGAGACTCCTTCTCTACAAAAAAAATTAATTAAAAATTTAAAAATAAGCAAAAAGAGAAAAGTCACTGGGTCACCACATTATTTATCTAGAACTCAAGGTTGTCAAGGGATGAAAATACTGGCACCAAATGCAGAAATTATTTTCCTACACGACCTTCATTCCTAAAGTCCAGCCTCAAACATGATGAGTAAGATGTTAAACTAAACACTGATAAAAATGTCTTTCCCAAGACCAAGTCAAACAAGGTTACAGGAGAAGCAAGGAAAACAGCACATGACATTTTTGAAAACTTGTAGGAAATAGAAAATAGAAACAAAAAGACTCAGCAATATAGTCTAGAAAACATGCACAAAGCCCTTATTAGCAGACAAAGTGAAATGCCCTTAAAAAAGAAGTGTGAGGCCAGGCGCGGTAGCTCATGCCTGTGATCCCAGCAGCTTCAGGAGGCCGAGGCGGGTGGATCAAGAGGTCAGGAGATTGAGACCATCCTGGCTAACACGGCGAAACCCTCTCTCTACTAAAAAATACAAAAAAAATTAGCTGGGCATAGTGGTACATGCCTGTAGTCCCAGCTACTCGGGAGGCTGAGGCAAGAGAACCACTTGAACCCAGTAGGTGGAGGTTACAGTGAGCCAGTATCACGCCACTGCATTCCAGCCTGGTGACAGAGCAAGACTCCATCTCAAAAAAAAAAAAAAAACAGAAAAAGAAAAAGAAAATAAGTGTGAAAATGTCATTTCCCTCTTGCCTCAAGGAATGAACTAGATTCTGAGCATTTGAAGGCAAAGGGGCATATTTTAACTTCTGCTGGTAATTTCTTCCCAGCTCACTTGGTCAAGACCCCAGACAACAATTCTATGTTAGTATTTTCTTATGAGAGGATGGCTGGGTCTTTCTTTTGTAGCTTCTGAGGGACAGCCAGCACATGGTAAGGTCAAAGTCATGGTTTTCATGAAAATGACGTGAATTCCCTCAGCAAAGTCTGAGTCCAACAGAAGAAGAGGTCTAGAAACAGCTCAAGCATGGGCAGAACCAGCTGCCCTGGCAGAACTGATTCTTTGTCCTCTGGCGATGACTAAGTGTAAAGAGCCCTTTGTAGGTGCAGAACAGGAAGGCCTAGGTGAAAGGAAGAAAATTTGGAAGAACACAAACCCAGGCTCTGGGCCAGCTTCAGGGGTACAGAACTGGTGCCATCACAGAGGACTCCTTTTCAGAAGGACTTCACACTTGGGGTTTTATGCTCTGTGGTCACCATCTTAAAATTCTTGAAAACTTTATCTCTGCATTTGCACTTTGTAAGTCCAATGGGACAATGGAGCAAGCATGAGGGCTTGGAGCCTCGGCTCCCCTGCAGTCCCACCTCCCGGCCTGCCCTGGCCAGGTCTCAGTAGGCCACTCCTGCTGATCCCAGCTTCCTGCCCCCCATTGGACCCCCACCAGACCCCCACCTCCCAGGTCGCAACCAGTGACTGCTACTGCTCTCTGCCCATAGCGGGCCCAGGTGTGGGAGAGTGCCCTGCAGAATCTCAGAGGACCATGGCTGCAGCTGTCCTCACCCCGGTGGCAGCACGATAACACCTTAGGCAATCTCTCTTACTCTCTTTCTCTCTCTCTCTCTTTGTCTCTCCCACTTACTCTCATCAAGGTATGAGGCACCTGGCATTGAGGTTATTAACCCTTAGAAATTGCCCATCGATAGGATTTGGCTGTGTCCCCACCCAAATCTCACCTTAAATTGTAATAATCCCCACATGTCAAGGGCAGGGCCAGGTGGAGATAATTCAGTCATGGGGGTGGTTTCCCCATACTGTTCTTGTGGTAGTAGATAAGTCTCATGAGATCTGATGGTTTTATAAATGGGAGTTCCCCTGCACACACTCTCTTGCCTGCTGCCATGTAAGATGTGCCTTTGCTTCTCCTTTGCCTTCCACCGTGATTCTAAGGCTTCCCCAGGCATGTGAGACTGTGAATCCATTAAACCTCTTTCCTTTATAAATTACCCAGTCTTGGATATGTCTTTATTAGCATCATGAGAACAGACTAATATACCCATTCATGGTGGATTGGGGCCAAGCACTGTGGAAAAAAAGGAGATTGACTTACCTGCTCCCCCTACCAGTGCTGGGGCATGGCATCTGGTCCAGAGGCTGGCAAATGGTTAGACAGGGAATCTGCCAAGTCACAGAAATGGACACCTGGGTGCCTGTGAAGGTCTAGCCTTGCCTGGCCAGTATCCCCATGCCCAAGGGAGCATGCCATTAAATACAAAATAAAAAACACCATGAATTGTGGACAAAGAGACCACGAATTAAGAAAATGAAAGGTTATATTTTGGTATCTTTCTTTTTCTTTTTTTTGAAATGGAGTTTTTCTCTTATTGCCTAGGCTGGAGTGCAATGGCATGATCTCGGCTCACTGCAACCTCTGCCTCCCGGGTTCAAGCGATTCTCCTGCCTCAGCCCCCCAAGTAGCTGGGATTACAGGTATGATATTTTAGTATCTTTAATGGCATTCATTTTTCCTGCTTTTTGAAGGCATGGGGTCCTGCATTTTCATTTTGCACTGAGCCCTATGAATGATGTGGCCAGCCTTGTCTAGCACATTCAAAAGCCAAAGATCTCCCATAGGCAGTGAGCAGCATTCTAGAAATGTCTGGGAGATGAACTGTTCATTCACAAAGCTGGAAGAGACCCAATATTAGATACATTGCTCTTCTGGAGACTGAATCTTAAAACATAACAATGAAGACAAAATTATAACTGTGTAGGCCATACAATGGACACGGGAACTCCTGCCAAACCCCAGATAGAATCCTGATAGTATTGTTTGAGTGCTTAGATCAAGATATCCCTAAAGTGATTTTACTGTAGACACAAGTCTCTGGAACCCACAGATTCCCTTAGCTGCTCAAGCTAATTGAAAGTGGGCTCCTGTAACATTCAACTGCAAGAGTCTTAAGTGGTGCAGAGTCACTAAGATCAGTGGCTGCTGGAAAGGATGATTTCCAGTCTCATTCCTCACCACACTAAAATCTCCATAATCTCCCAGAAAGAGGCTTGGTAGAAAAGATGCATGTTACATCATATCAGGCTGATAGACTGATACCACCTCCCCAACCCCCAGCCCGCATTGATTCAAGACCATATTCAAAGAAAAAATTAAGTTACTTGAAAGTTTATTCCAGCCAGGCACGCTGGTTCACGCCTGTAATCCCAGCACTTTGGGAGGTCAAGGCGGGCAGATCACTTGAGGTCAGGAGTTCGAGACCAGCCTGGGAACATGGCGAAACCCTGTCTCTACTAAAAAAAAAAAGTACAAAAATTAGCTGGGCTTGGTGAGGGGCGCCTGTAATCCCAGCTACTCGGGAGGCTGAGGCAGGAGAATCACTTGAACCCAGGAGGCGGGGGTTGCAGTGAGCCGAGATGGTGCCACTGCACTCCAGCCTGGGAGACAAGAGCGAGACTTCATCTCAAAAAAAAAAAAAAGAGAGAGAGAGAGAGAAAATTTGTTCCAACATCCATGGAAAATAATAAAGATAGGCAACACATCATGAGCCAACTTTGATGGGAAGATAATCCTAAACAATGGATCAGCTGGAAATTAAAAGGCAAAGGAGTTTCTAGAGTCAGGAAATATAATCATATTCATGAAAAAGGGGAGATCTACTGCTATAAAAGGGTCGACTCTGGATTGCATAAATGGTTCATAAGTTTTAGCAATAGTGGCAATTTTGGAAGGAACAGAAAAGAGTAAGTTGCTCAGTGCAGAGAACAAAAGTCATGACTGTTTTGCTCGCAAGAGACAGAATGAGGGGTTTACAGTTTGGGTTATAGAATTTGCTTTAGGGTCTAGAATGTATATTGATATCATTGCTGACAACAATTCCAAAGGCAAAAAATGATTCTTATTTTATCCTGGAGTACCCTTTTACTTGTTAGCAAAACTCGCTATTACAAACAATTCATTATATGTCATGTTCTCCTTTGTTAATGGTTAATGGATACTGAGCTAAATGCTTTACATACTTTACATACTTCATCCTGTTTAGTCCTCACATCTCTAAAAGATAAATTAGATTACTGTTTCCATTTTACAGAAACTGAGACTTGGAGGGTTTACATATCTTGCCCAACAGCTCAGCGAAAACTAGCAAATCCAGGGATCATCCAAGTATGTCTGGCTGCCCATGCTGTGAGCTTTTATGTTGCACAATTACACAGTTTTTCATGAGCCAGAGAGGCCTGGGATGTTCACAGCTTCTACAGGAAAATTTCAAGAGGGGGAGGGGAGGGTACACACTGCAGACTCTGCCTTTCTGTCACCAGTTTTGTTATTGTGGTGGTTGTTACTCTAGAGATGGAAATCCTGCAGTGTTGCCCAGGCTCGCCTCAAACTCCTGGGCCCAAGTGATCCACCAGCTTCAGCCTCCCAAGTAGCTGGGACTACAGGTGTGTGCCACAGCACATGACATATATTGCCAGATTTTTATTCATATAGCCCTTTTCCTCTAATGATTAACAAAGAATAGTATTACCATCTTGACTTCTACTTCTCAAAAGACAATCTCCTTATAAGTTCAAAATAAAAATTTATTTGACCATACTCATAGCAAGATGAGAAAAAAATTACAGTTAAAAATTATTTTATTTCAAAAAATTATTTTGAAAGAATGACTTTAATAAAAATCCAAATTATATATAGTGAGTATAAAGTTTTGCCACATATATGTCAGGTACCTAGCACTTGATGCTAAGGGAAACCTGAACATTTTACAAACACCCGAAAACAGTGTAAACTGTGTTTAGCTGTCGCTGGACATTGGGTTGGTTCTGACCCCATGTCAAAGATCTGCCAAGTACACAAGCTTTCTGCCATTGATCAAAATGGTTTTCTTCATGGTCTCTTCCAATTATTGGAATATTTATCGTAACCAAAAGAAAGCACTAATAATATTTTCACTTTTGTGAAAATGGAAAACCTCACTTATAAAAATGTCACTAGGACCAGAAATAAGAAGGCAGACTTGACTTTGCTGGACTCTTCTCTACTCTTCCCAGCATGGAATAAAAACATAGAGGTGAACACTAGAGGGCAACATTGTTCCGCAAATATATACTCCAGAGCAAAACTAGGGGTGTCTGAAATTCCTCAATATTTTTTTTTCCCTTTAAGAAGACTCTCTTTTGGAAGAATAGTTGTATTTTCCAGTGGCAAGAAATAATGCATCACATTCTGTATATTTCACCTTCAACCTAACAAATCCAAAACCAGGCTGGTTGTCTTCTGTCTTCTGGGCTTTCTGACTTAGTTGGTGGTCCCAGCAGATGCCAAGACAGAAATCTGGAAGGCATTCCACCATCTCATCTCTCACTCCATTGTATTTGGGTGTTTTGTCATCGTCCATCCTCACTTGACTTCAGTCCTGTGATAACAGGAACCTGGTTTGTCTCACCTACCATTGTGTTCTCAAAGTCTGATGCTGTAACTGTCATAGGGTGAAAGTTCACTAAACCCTGGTTAGATAAATGTCATTGAATACTGTACATTCTAGACTCTTTTCTTTCTCTCATTCTTCACTTCCCAACAGTCATCAAGCTTCTGATTCTATTTCTTTGTTTTTTGGGTTTTTTGTTTGTTTTTTGTTTTTTGTTTTGAGACAGAGTCTCGCTCTGTCTCCAGGCTGGAGTGCAGTGGCTCAATCTCGGCTCACTGCAACCTCTGCCTCCTGGATTCAAGTGATTCTCATGCCTCAGCCTCCCGACTGGCTGGGACTACAGGCACACACCACTACACTCAGCTAATTTTTTTTTTGTATTTTTAGCAGAGATGGGGTTTCACCACGTTGGCCAGGATGGTCTCCATCTCCTGACCTCGTGATCCGCCCGCCTTGGCCTTCCCAAAGTGCTGGGATTACAGGCGTGAGCCACCGTACCTGGCCCTGATTCTATCTCTAAATGTCTCTCTGATTTACCCCCTCTCTCGGTGGACAGTGATTCTTTGCTTGACCAAACTTTAGTCAGACTCCTGAACCTTCTCCTGGGCCCATTTGTGCATTTCCTTTTAAAATCCAGTTTTAACAAGAACCCTACTAAGTCACTTTAGCAAGAATCCCCCACCTTCAATATATGATCAGGTTCCTCATCCCCCACCATTCCCCAAGTGGTGTTTGATCACCCTGGCCTGTCTTCAGCAAGAATCCTATATGGCCAGTTTCGCCAGAATTCTTCTCTTACTCCTGATGTTACCTCTCAGTACTTTTCCATCCACTGACCTGGACCCCAATCCTTTGCTCTAAATTGCCACTTGCCTGTGCCATATTTGGAATTGAGTCCTATCTCTCTCTGCCACTGCAAAATCCCATTGCTGTGGTCCCTAAACCTATGGTGACAGTCCCGACTACAGTCTTCCTTATTGTGCTTTAGCAAGTTATCACTGAACAGCTTTCTCTTTAACACCATCTTCAACAATTTGTCCAAGCCTTCCTCATAATTCTCCTTAACTCTTGCAAGAACCTATTAGATAGCCTCTGTGTCCTCACTTACCAGCTGCTGTCCCCCTCCTGCACACCAGCACCTCTTTCTGAGCACCTGCTTTCAATCTTTAAAGGATCCATCCCATCTGCAGCACAAAGTCTAACATCCTTTGTGAGGTCTGAGGCCCACCTCTCCCCTCCATCCCCACTTCTCCAACTAGGCCAAAGTATTCCCAGTTTCCAAACTTCAGCAGACCCTGTTCTGCCTCTGCCTATCCCATGGCCTCCACCTGGAACACTCCTGTCCACCTGTCCCTGCCTGTCAGGAGGTACCTCTAGGACAACCCTCATCCCACAGCCCTGGAACTCTGTTCATCTTCCTTCTCCACCTGTGCCTTGAGGGCAAGGATTCTGTCTGATTCCCCTTTGCATCCCAAGAGCCTCATCTGCTGCCTTCGTGCTGGCAGGCCCTTGAAAAATATCTGTGGAACCATAGTTTGCGAGTACATCTTCCTTCAACTCTGCAACCTCCACCCCATTTTTGTTTATTACACTGCTTTTAGTGCTTTTTGAAGGAGTTGAATTTTTATTTTCACAATGACTTTCAAGAAGTCTTTCTTTTCAAGAGTACGTATCAAAAAGTTATTGTAACTGGGTAAAGAAATCTGAAATCCAAGAATTAACTGAATTTTCAGACAGTTAACCAAGACATGGAGTCTTCCAATTTCCTTGACTGGGGTGGGAGGTGGACCCAGTGAGTCCTCCTTGCCCAGAGCACACTGCCCTACAGACAGCACTGCCTGCTTGCCCCAGCAAAGCGAAGGCTGGCACCCTGGCTCCCCATCCAGATGCTTGCTGTGGACTGATGATACCTCCAGAAATGCATATATTAAAGACCTAACCCCTAGTTCCTCAGAATGCAATCGTATTTGAGATATTATAGAGGTATTTCATGAAAATGAGATAATTAGGGAGAACCCAAATCAGATATTACTGATGTCTTTATAAGAAGAGGACATTTTTGGTCTGGAACAGTGGCTCACGCCTGTAATCCCAGCACTTTGGGAGGCCAAGGCAAGCAGATCACTTGAGGTCAGGAGTTCAAAACCAGACTGGCCAAAATGGTGAAACCCCATCTCTACTAAAGATACAAAAAATTAGCTGAGCCTGATGGCATACACCTGTAGTCCCAGCTACTTGGAAGGCTAAGGCAGGAGAATCCCTTGAACCCAGGGGGTGGAGGTTGCAGTGAGCTGAGATTGCACCACTGCACTTCAGCCTGGGTGACAGAGCGAGACTCTGTCTCAAAAAAAAGAAGAAGAAGAAGAAGAAGAAGAAATTTTTGGATGCAGACCTGTGTAGAGGGAAGAGCATATGAAGGCAAAGGGAAGACATGTCCATCTCTTATGGGCCTCAGAAAAAAGCAACCCTGCTGACACCTTGATTTCAAACTTCTAATGTCTAGGATTATTATCTAAGTCACCCAGGCTGTGGTGCTTTGCCATGGCAGCCCTAGCAAACTACTACACTAACATTCATGTGTCTGTCCCGCCCTCTGGATGCGTTTCCCAATAGTGGGATCTTACTGTTTCATGATGGGCTTTTTCATCTACCAATAAGTGAATATCTTTCCAAGCCAAGTGCTTTTAATGGCCAGTAGCCATTATGAATGTAAAAAAGCACTATATAGTTTTTCTTTAAGGAGCCATGCTTTCTTTTCAGGACATTTTAACATCCAGAGAATGCAGCAGAATCATTTTGAAAGGTGCTTAGTGGGTGCCTCATGCCCATCAAACTACTTCTCCACTTTCACTTTTGGGGTTAGGAAAGGAGGAAGGAAAAAAGGACCAGACCCTCAACCTTCAAACTCCTCCTGCATAATCCTCCTCTGCCCATTATCTTTCACCCCTCCCCAATCTGTGTCAATTATGGAGCATTAACAATTTCCCATCCTCACAAGAAACACAAAAATCTGAATCTTTCAAATGTCATGGGCCTTTTGAGAAACAATTCTATTTTGAAATATTCTAGAAAGAAATGACACCATCCAAAAAGTAGCTTCAAATTCACTTTGCATTGGCTTGCAAATAAAGATGTGTAAGCTAAGATATGAGATACAGCATGGCTTCCCATGTTGTTATTATTACACCTGAGACAGATACAGCATGGCTTCCTGTATCATTATTATTATTATTATTATTATTATAGACAGCACAGCTTATTATGTTGATGCTGCTTTCCTGTGTATTCATTGTTTTGTTTGGGTTTGTTTCCTAAATTAGAGTGCAAACATCTTATAAACATCTTTTGTGCCTCGTGTAGGGCTTTGTTTATGAGAAACACTCTATTGAAGTGGGTAAGAACTCAAGCTGAGGTGGATGCTGGATCTCCATTCAAATCTCAGCTCCACTACCAACAAACCATGGCACCTGGGGCAGGTCTCTCACCCTCTTTGGATCTGTTTTCACATGTAGACATCTGTAGCATGTCCAACTAGCAATATCTCTTTGTTGGGCTGTTGGGAAGAATAAGTGAAATATAAAGTATTTAGTGTGGCACCTGACACATAGTGGATTATAATACATATATAAATAAAACATATAGAGAGAGAATATATATATATATATATAGAGAGAGAGAGAGAGAGTGAGAGAGAAGATTTTATATATATATAGAAACTGCCCCTATAACTCTTCTATAAGGGAATCTCCCATTCAGTATAAAAGCCTCATATCTTAGGTGTATAAAATATGCTGGCACTGGCTTGGGTAATATTTTGTCCTACTATTCACTGGTTGATTGGTGAGAACATGACCTAAAAACCAAAGTTTATATAAAATAAACTACAGTATAAATTTGAGAAAAAGAAAGCAAGCTACAGTATGAGCACAGAAATTATTAACTTATTCTTTATTGTTGCGGCAACAACATGTCAATGAATATGTTTTAAAATTCCTTTTCTACTCAAAACAATGTCTTTTTATGGACAAGCAGTTTAGCTGCTGCTATTGAGTTTCGTTTACCCCCTTGGCAAATGTCACAGTTTTAGAAAGTAAATACAAAGGGGCATAGAGTTACAAAGGTTGATGTTTCTTGGGTCTGAGCCAAAGGAACTGAATCATCATAGACAAACCTGGGCAGAAGTCAGCCCTCCATGAATACTGACAGGTCTATTCTTTTGTGTGAAATGAACATGTCTACCACGGTTGTATAAAGTCATCGATGTAATTTGCAACAGTTTTAAATAAAGACACTCTTCGCTCATAAAAGTTTATCTTAATATTTTAAGAATTGAAGTAATTTAAATATACCATTGTTATGTAAATCATGCATATTTTCCAGTGAATTTGAGCTTTCCTGGGGAAAACAATTATACCCCACACTTCTTTAGCTTAAGAAACCAAGACATCTTTGTTGATTTTTTTATGTTAATTATCATCCCCTTTCCCAAGTCCACTATCATGGCTTTGAAGGATTCCGTCTTTTTCCTCTGCCCTTCATCAAACCACCTTTGATGACGATGCCGAAAGCCGCACTGTGACGCAGCATCCTTAGGCCACCAGCTGATATGCCTTGGCCTAAACATTCCACCCTTAACTCTGAGACCTCTACCATGCATCTTCCACAGAAAACCAAAGACCACCTGGGCCTTGGACTAAGACAGCTTTCCCCTAGAATCACACTGAAACAGAAGAACTCTTGACCATCTTTGTTAAGTGATTGTCGATGTTTCTTTCCTCTTAGAAAAGAATTTAAAGAATGATGTGTTAAGGCAGTATTTTCTTTTAAAGGTAAGAAAAAAGAAGCCCTTAAAGAGGACAGGCTGTGATTGTTTGGAAATGGCTCTGGACTTCACTGTGTGCCTCCTCCCCGCCTTCCCACATCACTGCAGCAGGCCACTACAAGAATCCAGCAGGGCCAGAACACACCGCCTGCAGGGAACCACAGCGCTTCCCGGCACGCCAGACACTCAGCCTCTGGATGACGCAACCGAGCGGGACACATTAGTCATGCACAAACAAGAGCAGCCCTTGCCTGACTTTATTTGCTTGGATTCCAAATATCCCCACCTACACTGTGCCAAGTGCAGAATGGCCATGACAGTCCTCTTTCCTCTCTTCACTTATATAGCAATCACTCAACAACACTGTGCTGAGTACAGCAGGAGCATAAATGAAGTCGCATGCACGACTCACAATCTAATGGAGAAGAGGACAATTTCAAAACAATATGGAAACCCAGTGATGGGTATGCAGTATAAAAGAACTTCTAACCCAGAGGGCACAGGAGAGGAGTTATTAACAAAGACTTTCTGAAAAAGGCAAAGCCTGAGCTGACCCTATACTTAAGATCTCAGAAATCTAGAGAGATCAAAATATGTTTACATGCTTAGGACAATCCCTGTGTTTTAAGGAGATTACCTCCCAAGACAATGTGTTCAACAAATAACCCTCAATTCCCATTGGAAAATGGGCAGCAGAGCTGTGATTTCTTTATGGAATTAATTTTTGTCCATTTGCTCTCACTTCTTCTTGTAGGGATGAAATCATAAATCCTGTTCACAAAATAGGTATTTCTTGACTTTTAAAACTCTGGTACGGAAAACATCCATTTCCTGCTCAGTTAAATAAGGTTTTTGCAGATGCTGGTTCTCACCCTTCTGCCAAAGCCATTATAGACGTGGGCTGTAGTGTTTGGACACACTTTAAATAGGAGCATTGAATCCCAGTGGGTGTGTCCTGATGTGATAATTGCTTTTGGGACAGGTTATTGTGCGTGTCGCCCGGTCCGAGACGTTTGGCTTAAAATACATTTTGCATATCGTGCAAATCACTTGGAAAAAAATCCTTGGTGAGCTGCCTATAAAACTCTTAGCACAGACTAAGTCATATCCTCAAGTATTTCATTTTTCCATTGGACCTAACTTCCCTGGAGCCTTAAAAAAAAAATAGAGACTTTAATTAAAGGCCAATTTTATTACTCTTGTTCTAGGGGTGGAGAAACTGAGACACTGGCATAAAATGAATCATCCACAGTTGCAGAAAGGTTCTGAAACAATATCTACTGGCAAATGATGTTCCGATGTCTATTCATTAGATATTATGACTTTTTAGATTCCCTTTCAATAAGATATTTTCCATGTTTGTAATATCATGCAACAAATCTGTAGAAGGGGATGCAAAAAAGAAAATACACACAATTGAAATGGACTTCAGGATTGTCTTGTCATGCACCTAATGTGCTTTAATTGTATAGTGTACTCTACATAAAAACCATGTCTTTAATTTTTGTTATCCTTCTGAGCACATATCTATGCTATCCTTCAAGATGGCACATTGAAGGCAAAAACTAAACCTATTTCTGCTCTCTGTAAAACACATTCTAAGGTTATATTGATGTTACAAGACTACTCTCCAGCAAACGTATTGGCCTATTAACTTACTCTTAATTCATTGTCTTCAGCAGGGAATATACACCAAGAAATACACTGTCAATATTCAGCAGTCAAATGGGAATATCCTTTGGCTGTTGAGTGTTGAAAATATATTTCTTGGTAAATATTCTCTGCTAAAGACAAATTAAAAATAAGGTAATAGACCAATACAGTTGTGGGAGGGCAGCCCAGTGGTCACGTGTAACCCTTGATATTTCCAGTCCTTGCCATGATCTAGAATAGATGCATTCCCAGAGGCAGGAAAATGTTCTTCCCATGGAATTGTGGTCACCTCCCCAATGGGGAGGCCCCCTTCTTCATATTGACCTGTCATAGACTCACCATGTGGATGCACGAGCCTGAGCCGGATAACCAAACTACAGCTCCCCATCCTCTGGAGAGAACCATCAGCAATCCACTTAGAGCTTTCATTCTTTTCACAGTTATTTCTTGAGCACCTCCTAAGTGCTGGGCTCCGTGCTACAGACTAGGAATAAAGAAGTGAACACAATAGATACAGCCTCGTGGAGCTTACAGTCTAGTGGGAGAGACACTGAACAAATACAGAGTGTTTGCTAAAAACATACAGAGTACTACTATGAGAACATTTAATGAGGGAATCCAAGCTAGACAGGGAAATGAGGAAAAGAGCTATTCGTAAGAAGAAAACAGTTAAGCTAAGAACTGGTTCTCAAAGTTGCCTACCATTGAAATTGCCTGGAAAGCCTTTTAAAAAAATGCTTTTGCCCGGCTGTTTCCTCCAGAGATTCTGACTGAACTGGCATAGGGTGAAGCCTGGGTATCGGGATACCTTTAAGCTCCCTGGGCAATGCTGATATGCAACAAGGTTTGGGAAGTCACGTGTCCAAGGATAAGTACCAGAGAATCTAGTGAAGATTGTCCAAGTGGTGGAAACAGCATATACAAAGGCCCTGCAGTGAGAAGGAGCTTGGGGCATTCTGGGAACAAGGTATCTGGAGTATAAGGAGGAAGCTGAGAGGGCCAGATGAAGCTGAAGATGAGTGTGGAGAAGTAGGCAGGAGTTACATCACACATGGCCCTGCTATGTCAAGTTACAGATTTTTCACATTTTAGTAAGATCTAGTAAGATTTAGATTAGGTGTAGTAAGATCCCATTTTAGTAAGCAATAGGAAATTACCATATGGATCCAGGCAAGAAAGTGACTTTATCAGACTCCTCTTTGCAATAAGCACCTCTGACTACCGGGTAGAGAGTGCATTACAGGCGATATGACGTCATGATATTCACCTGAGGCACACTCTGTATTCAAAGAGCTTGGGCTACAGAAGTAGCAGGATCAGGCCAGTCATGGTGGCCCACACCTGTAATCTCAGCACTTTGGGAGGCTGAGGCAGGCAGATCACTTGAGGCCAGGAGTTCATGACCTGCCTGACCAACATGGAGAAACCCTGTCTCTTCTAAAAATACAAAAATTAGCCTGGCATGGTGACATGTGCCTATAGTCCCAGCTACTTGGAAGGCTGAGGCAGGAGAATCCTGTGAACCTGAGAGGCGGAGATTGTAGTGAGCCAAGATTACGCCACTGTACTCCAGCCTGGGTGACAGAGAGACTCTGTCTCGAAAAAAAAAAAGATGAAGAAGAGAAAGAAGGAGAAGGAGAAGGAGAAGGAGAAGAAGGAGAAGGAAGGAAGAAAGGAAGGAAGGAAGGAAGGAAGGAAGGAAGAAGGAAGGAAGGGGGAGGGGGGAAGGGAGGGAGGGGAAGAAGGAAGGGAGGAAAGAAAGAAGGAAGAAGGAAGGAAGGAGAAAGAGAGAGAGAAAGAAAGAAAGAAAGAGAGAGAGAAAGAAAGAAGAAGGAAAGAAAGAAAAAGAGAGAAAGAAGAAAGGAAAGAAAAAGAAAAAGAAAGAAAGAAAGAGAAAGAGAAAGAAGAAAGGAAAGAGAAAGAGAAAGAAGAAAGGAAAGAAAGAGAAAGAAAAAGAAAGAAAGAAAAGAAAGAGAAAGAAAGAAAGAAAAGAAAGAAAGAGAAAGAAAGCAAGTTGATAGAACAGGAATGGAGCTATGGTCACGCCAAGCAAAGCAGAAACGAGTCCGGCTCTCCTGGTTTTCCTGAGCAGTGGTAAGGCTCTGATTTTCTTTTAGATAAGCCACACTGAGACCAGCTCCCCCCACACATGTTACACCCACATCCTGACTTTCACCTCCAGATCTAAATTCCCCCTGAACTCACCCCATGCTCTCAGCCCCTCCAGCAGCAAACCCAGGCTTTGCTGAATGAGCGGAGACAAGAGCACAAAGAAAGAAGGAAGAATTCCAAGGAAAGAGATTTCTCTGCTGAACCGTGGTGGTCACCACCTGCAGTGCTCTGAGAATGGAAAATGAAAGCCAAGTGCCTCCTGCAAGGGTGTAGCCTCAAGAGGAAACAGGGGTCATTCCCACATCTCGACCTCTGTACAGTCCAGAAGAGCCACCTGACCAGTGTGTGAACCTTCTCTGGACTCTGCATGTGAGCGAGACTTGCCAATGGCAGCAAAACTGTCTATTGATGAACAAGTTACTCCTTCATTCCATAAAAAGCTACAGATTAAGGTATGCAGTTACACTACTTTCTTCTCCACATCAATTTGCTATTGTACCCTAAAACAAATCCTTCTTGTTACATTTGTTTCCATACACAAAATGAGTGTTTTGAGACCTTGGGAGAGAGATAGAGGGCTCTGATCACTGTTTGATTTTTGCCTTCAAATAAGTTAAAAGAGAAATATACAAAATCTAAAATAATTAAAATAGAAATATCATTATAGCCCCTCAATGGCTCCTGTGAACCACGCCCTACGCACGCATATCTCAACTAATACTCCCAACTCCTCCCCCATGAATAATGTATTATTATCTCCATTTTACAGAAGAAGAAACTGAGGTTCTACGAAGATATTGTAATTTTACCAAGGACACCAAAATAATAACTGGTTAAGTCATGACTCAAACCCCGTTCTAGTTGGACCCTGGAGTGCGTATCCTTAATTAGTGTGCTCCACTGCTTCCCTTTCTGCAGGCGCTTTCTCAGTTTGTGGAAGCTCCCGAGCTCCTCCATAGCATCCTAGTGATGGTGCATCTCGTGGTACCAACCTGAAAAGTCAGTGAGCCAAGGAAGGTTTTTGTCTTCTAAATACTGAATGTGTAACCTAGGCAAGTAAAGCTCTCTGGGCCTCAGTTTCCTTACCTGTAAAATAGGCATAATTATAATAATAGATACCAAATAGATTCTCATGCACATGGAGTAAGATGATTATGAAAAGCTTGTGTACAACATTGATCATGTATGTAGTGCTTGATAAACACAAGCGATCATTATAATGCAAGTAGTATTATCATTACAATTGGGCGCACACTTCTCCCTCATCTTTTTAATCCAGTTGCGCAGCACCTTTAATTTTCAGAGTGAACAGTGGCAATAAATTTAGGTCAAAGGCTATAAATAGAGCACAATCAGCTCTGCTTTGGCTGTAACTTGTTTGAGAGGTAGGGCGGGGGTGGTGAAGAGAGACAGCTTTGCCCATCACCACTAGATGGTGCTAATATATTATGACCCACCCACAAGGCTTTTCATATAAATTATATCCTTAAAACATGTGCATGAGGGCTGGCAGGCGCCAGGGTATTGTTTGCTAAATATTGCCCATTATTCTACTTTTGGCACAAGAGCTCTGCAATTCTTCTTACATTGGGCCATGCACTATCCCAAGAAAAAGACAAGGATTGTATTCCAATTCCTTTATTTTAGATAGAAGATAACTTAGTTTTTTGATATCATTATAAAGGTGGCAAAGTCAATGTAAAAAAATCTGTTTTTTGTTAAATATAAAGTGTAATGAACTACTACTATACAAAAAGTGACAATGTAAGCAGAGATTAGTCAAAGAATCTTAAAAGTTTTAATGTTAGTTGTTTTCTCCAGTAAGAAAAATCTTAATGATCTTCTAAAATTAAAACGTCCTGCCAGTTTATAAATTAAGGATAATTGTGGTAAGTTGTCCCTGTCTAATTGCAAAAGTAAAATTGTTTAAGTTAATGTTAAAAGTAACTTTAAAAGTTTTAAAGTAAATTCCTGCCTTTTCTCAAGTTTCCCATATCAACAATACCCATCTTTATCCACAGATGGAAGCCTAGAACATAGCTTCAGGCTTGTTTCCGTGAAAAGGTCATTCCAGGATTCTTGTTGCTTGCCACATAAGCCTCTGTGATGAAGTACTGTTGTCGTTGCTTCCTGGGAACCACAGGTGGGAGGGCTTTTTGGCATTCTCTCTTACAGTCTAGAGGACTCAGCTTCCCCAAATTGCATGCCTTGCTCTTCCAAATGGAAAAGTTCTCTCTTCACACTCATTATCAGAAGATTTCACACGAGGTGTTCAGATACCTCTCACTCACACATATTCCAAGTGATGAGACAAGGAACTATTTGCCAAAGGGAAAATATCGTGTGGTTTTCTGTTCTCATCACCAAAAATAATTTCCAAAGGAGACTGTTTTTAATTTCTTGTTTTAATTTCCATTTGGGCATGACGAACAGTCTTCAAAAGATATGTCACTGGAGATTCTAAAGCCAAAGGGAGAAGGCTTGCCTGGGCAACCTTAATATGATTTGGATACCACCCATATTTCATCTTCCAGCTCACTGCTGTTTTTACATGCATTTTCTCATGCTGGCTTCCACACCAACACTGTGGGCAGACAAAACCAGCAATTGCTATTGCTGTCTGTTGATGCATAGGATCTGAGATCTAATTCGGCTACAATGGAGAGTTAGCTGGTGGTACAGTTGGGACATAAACCGAAATCTTTCTACATGTCGCTTTGGTGTTCACCATTGCACGTCACAGGCTGCTTCCTCATCACTCCTGCTTAGTTGCTATTCATCGTCAACTGTCTTCAGCTCTTCATGGGTATGTGTAGTCTCTGTCCAACTATTAGGTTGGTGCAAAAGTAATTGCCATTTTGCCATTGAAACAAAAATAGACTAAAATAAAATTTGAGTCTAAAGACAATAACTATGTCTAATATACCTGCTGTTCCCACAAAGCCTTAAATACTCAATAAATAATTATTGGTTAGGCTTTTATTGTGCAAAGAATGAGAGTAATAAAGGTATTTTATTTGTATACCCTGAAATCTACATCAAGCTGAGTATTTAGATTCTTCTTTCACATAAAGGAAAAACATATCAGGACTGAAATTTTTTCAAATTTATTTTAAATGGAAAAATGTCCATTCAGGGCAGACTCATTTCCTATTCTATACCCATTGTGGGTTTAGATTATAATTTTGGATGACATCGAAAAGACTGGGGTGTTTTGCTGTTTTCCTTTGCTAAATGACATGATTTGGGTACAAGTAAAATGGTGTTTCTGTGGGTTCGCCTCCATATTTACTCGCTGCCTGAGTCCCATTTTCCAGTGTTTCATAGTTTAGAGAGGAAGTGTGGTCTAGTGGTCAGAAAAACAGTTTAGAAGGCTACCGTCGTGGTTTCTATTCCTGTCTCACTCTCTGACTCATTGTAAGATCTTCAGAGAGTTACTTAAGCATTTTCAGCCTCAGTTTATCCATTTTTTTCCTACCTAGAGATGTTGCTCAGAAATAATCAGATAATCAAACAGTGTAAAATAAAAAATGAGGTTGGCTATAAAAAGAAATACTGCTACATACAAACAAAGCTTCATGTAGTGAGTAGTAAGGGCTACAGAAGGAAAACAGGATCTTCTAATTAGTTTGCCAGCTGAAAGGAGTCGTCAAAGGCCCTTCCAGTAAGCACTGATTCCACTGGTTATGGGCACTAAGTGGGACAGTACCTGGAAAACAAAGTGTAATAAGAAGAAAATCAAGGAACTGGGAATCTGGGGAAGAGTATTGGGAATTGGGGGTCTTTCTCCTGACCTCCAAGGGAAAATGTAAGTGAGCAGAAACAGTCAAATTTCACTTGGGGTTCACACTCTTAGGCATAGCAATAGACCTTCTTAGAAGATTCCATTTGATCAGGCTACAAATTCAAGATCAACTTGAAATCTTGGCTTTTCTTCACCTGTCATTTTTTCCATGTTATCCATCCTCTAGAAGAAAAGCTACAGTGGATGTTATTTCTTGTTGAGTTAAAAAGGGAAGCATATGCAAAACAAAAATTAAAGCCGCTCCAGGGGCTGGGCGCAAATTACAGGCGGCTCACACCTGTAATCCCAGCACTTTGGGAGGCCAAGGCGGGTGGATCACTTGAGGTCAGGAGTGCCAGACCAGCCTGGCCAACATGGCAAAACCCCATCTCTACTAAAAATACAAAAATTAGCTGGGTGTGGTGGTGCATGCCTGTAATCCCAGCTACTAGGGAGGCTGAGGCAGGAGAATCACTTGAACCCAGAAGGCGAAGGATGGGCAACAGAGTGAGACTCTATCTCAAAAAAAAAAAAAAAGCCACTCCAATTACTCACACATAGAGAATCATTTTTATCATCGTTATTTTTAATTGATACATAATTATACATATTTATGGGGTGCAGTGTGATATTTCAATACATGTGTAATGATCAAATCAGGGTAATTAGCATAACCATCACCTTGAATATTTATTATTCCTTTCTGTTGAGAACATTCAAAATCTGTTCTTCTTGCTATTTGAAAATGTACAATAAATTGTTGTTTATTATAGTCACCCTGTAATACTATAGGATACTAGAACTTGTTCTTCCTGGAGAATCATTTTCATTTCATCACTTGATCTATCAGCTGGTTGATTGACTGGCATTCTCAGCCACTGATAGCCACCCAGGAGAACAGAACAAAGGTGCTCTTCGAACCTCACTGTTGGCCATGTGATTGGTGTCATTGTGTTAGAGGTTGCTGTCACCTTCATGAGATAGAATCTGATGAATCAATAGTTCGTTATAGTTCTGACACTAAAACTAATAATAGTAATTATAAGAATAACAAATATTTACTAAATATACATTAATTGCCAGGTACGATGCTCAGCGTATTCTAGGTATGATGTCATTTAACTCTTTCTCAAATCTGATCATGTAAGAATTGTTATCCCCCATTTTGCAAGCAAGGAGGCTTCAACTCAGAAATCAAGTAACTATGTGAGGCCAACAGTGAGGAATGAAACCCAGAGTTTTCTGACTTTGAGGCTATGGTCTTGACCACTGACCTCTGCTGCCTCCCTCCCCCTGGAACAGGTCAAAGAGGAACTTGCTCCAGGAGTTGTCAGGGGAGAAGCCATGAACTTGACATTCAATAAACCTTATATTTCAAGAAGTAGAGAAGCAGAGAGGACTGTTTCTATGGACTGTAGCATTGAGTTTCTTTTCCTGCTTAGAGGCGGCCAGTCAGCCAAGCTGGTCTCACTGCTTGAAGAGCAAATGAAAAGGTGGAGACAATTCTTATGTGCATGCCTGCTTGTTACATGCAACAAAGCACTCCAGGACAAAACAAAGAAAATAATTCAGAATATCCAAGATTCTAAGAAAACAGACTGATGAAAAAGAGAGAAAGACAAGAAGACATTCAGAGCTAGTTCACCTGTACAATAGATGTAGCCCATCCTGCTACAGTGGATTGAGACCTGTAAAAATCAGCCATGAGCACACACCCCACATGAAACAACGAGGGAATCAGCATGTTGAAACTGAGAGATCAAAGAACCCAAGAGGAAAAGGACACATCAGGACAGATGGCACCCTCCAGCTCTACAAGGACTTCACGTAGCCAGGAGCATGCAACTATTAAATAAAAAAAAAATAAAAAATAAAAATAAAAAAAACCCGAGAGCTGGAAGTGCTGGTCAGGAAATTAAAGAGCCAGGGGATACAGGCATTTTTTTTTTTCTCTATTTCCAATTTAGGATTCAGACTCTGAGACGGGACACAGAATGTAGAATGGAAGTTTTGATAAGATGATTGTTTAATTTATCACCCAAACCAGCACACTTTTGATAACAAAAGAGAAATATATTATTAAATTACTCCCAGAACAACAAGTAAAGTAAGACCATCCCAGGCAAACTAGAGCATATGGTCACTCAAACCTTTGGGAAAACCTGTTAATACAAGAATAAAATTATAGAAGAAAAATCTAGATAAGGGTAAAAATATATATGTATGCTCATGTATGTGTAAACATAAATATGGGTATGTAACACATATATGTGTGTGTGATATAGATAGAGGAATAAAAGAAGTACTGTAGTGGGGGTATGCTGGAGAATTTGGTTAAAGTACTTGACATTGATTATAAAATTGGCACATTAGCAAGTTATAGAAAATAAGGAGAGGCTCCAATTACCCCCAAATTCTGGAAATTTCCATCTGAAAATCAGTTCATCTGATAAGTGTCTAGATTTACTTGTTTAGCTTACAATTTCACTTCTCAGAAAATAAAGGAAGTGGCAAAGGAACTGCTACTTTGGGTGTATTTCTCCTTAATAATGAGGAACTTCCAGGATATGTGAGATTTGACGCATGCTCAGACTGACGCCAAGTTTCCAAGGAAAGAGAGATAGGATCACTCAGACTGAGATGGCTCAAGAAAGAAGAGAAGCCCATGAGAATGAAAATCAGACAGCAAAGTCATAATCTATGCAAAGGCGAGGGCATAACACTAAACACACCTATAGAAGTAGAGCCAGAGATGCTAAAACCAAGATAATGTAAGGCTGGAGGGAAGATCTAAAGTTTCGAGGAGATTTTCTTTGGAGCAAGATGGAAGACCTTCTGGGACATGTCCGCCCCCCACCGCCCCACCCTTAGAGAATCCCTGTCATGTTGAACGAGCACAGTAAGTGGAAGAGTTGAGGATGGCAGAGGATAATAGAGCACAATTTCTGCTTTGCTTCCATGTCCTCGCCAAATATAGGCATTGTGTTGGTAACTGGGAAAAGTGATAATCCTGAAATGCTTTAAGCTAGACCAAACTATCAAGTTTAAACTGAGAAAAAAAAAATGACAGACTGAATGTTGTCTGGAGGAAAGCAGAAGGGATAATAAAGGATGCCTCAACTGAGGCTATTTAAGCTGGAGAAGAAAAGCCTCTTCTCTTTGAGGGAGAAGATCCATGCTTTCCAAAGTTGGGTGAGCCATCTAAGGGAACAGAATTACTTTGTAGGCATCAGAGAACATAATTAAAAGGTCATATTTTTCACTTTATAAACACTCATGCATTCTGAGGGTTAACATTGCCCCAAAGAGACATCAGGACAGGGTCTAGTCCCCTTCCTGGAATGGTGCAAACAGGCTGATAAAACCATTTAGTTGAGATGATGGTTGCTTCAAATCCTCTTCTAGAAGAAGATAGAGTGTGGGCATGGACTAAGGAAAAGTGAAGATACTTTTGAAGACATCAAAGCATTTATTAAGTGGTTTAAAAGTGTCCTTTTAGCCCTCAACTTCTCTACTCTTGACTTTAAATGGTCGGTCCACCTCAGTGGCTCACTCTGCCTGGCAGGGGCCCTATCTTTCTTGCTTTATGGGAAGTAGAAAAGGATAGTGGTGAAAGAGTGGACACTGGAGTCCATCTGCCTGATGGTGAGTCTCAGCTTTATACTCTCACTAGCTTTGTGACCTTGGAAAAGTTTCTTACCCTCTCCAAACTTCGGTATTCTCATCTCTAAAGTACAGGAGATAATAGTAGTACCCACCTCCTAATGTTGCTATGAGAATTAAATGAGATAGTGTGTGTAAAAAGTGTCAATGCTTATTATGTAATAAGTATTCAATCAATTTTAACTATTAGTATTGGTTAAATCCAAAACCAAATTTGGAGAGGGTCTATAACTGATCAATTTTACTTTTTGTGCTTTGTCTGTAAGTTGAAAATCATTCTAAAGTGCAATCAGTTTACATTCCAAGATATGCATTTATGCTATTATTGGTTTTGATTGTAAGTTTCTAGAGAACTGAAACCTCAAGCAACTTCTAAGTTTCTTGTTGGCATGGCAACAATAAGTCCATGGTGACAGATAAACTTTCCACTCTCAGGGTTGATTGCTAAGCTCCTGGACTAGCTATTACAGAGTCAATTTTTGTGTGATTGTGCTGAGGGGATACTAAAGAATGGAATAGTAACCATCGATTTCTCAACTTCTTAACATCACACGGATTTAGTGAATTACTTCAACTACATCTTGTTAAACGGACTATATATAGAAAAAGCTAAAGAAAATTATTAACCTAGGTCCTAGACATTTTGACCCTTTTCAAACCTCAGGTTCCTTTTAAAAGAGTCTCTGATACATTGAATGAATACAGTAAATAGAATTATATAATGTTGGCTGCATGTAGTGGCTCACTCCTGTAATCCCAGCACTTTAGGAGTCTGAGGCAGGATTACTTGAGACCAGGAATTTGAGGCCAGCCCGGACAACATAGTGGAACCCCATCTCTATTAAAAAATGAAATAATTAGCTGGATGTGGTGGCATGCACCTGTAGCCTCAGCTACTTGGAAGACTGAAGCTGGAGGATGGCTTGAGTCCAGGAGTTTAAGGCTGCAGTGAGCCATGATCACGCCACTGCACTCCAGCCTGGGCGACAGAGAGAGTCTCTGTCTCTAATAATAAATAAATAAATAAATAAATAAATAAATAAATAAATAAATAAAGCTATATGGTAAGGAAAATGAAAGATAACCTTAAAAGCCATTTTAAGGGTATCAAATTGAGGAATGATGTCTCCTTGTTAAGATGTTTATGTGGAGACTTCCCAGAACTTTCCACATGCGCATATATCTGGCATTGCTGTGGTTGTTCAAAGCTCATCTTTGCACATCTTATTATCTACAGGGGGACAAAAGGGAATGTGATGTTCCTATCAGATGGCTTACTACAGCGCCTGATTTTGGATAAAATGGGAATAGTTCAAAGAAAGAGGAGACCTGAAGGGAGATGCATCCATAATGGAGGCCACACAAGTTTAGTCCCATCTCAAATATAAACAGAAAGACCTGGGGTAAAGAGATTTAAATTCCAGGTATTGTTTACTAATGCAACAATAACTAAGAGTGCAAATATTCATGCAGCAAAAATATTTGAAATGTGTTGTAAAGGTGTTTGACCTGTCATAACTTCATCATTCCATGGGTCATTGACTCTTTTCTGATTTAGCTGCCGTGCTGGATTTGATATTTGTGTTTATTTCTATTTCCCCTGCTATTTTCATATACAATATTTCTTTTTGTCTGTTTGTTTTTTTGAGACAGAGTCTCACTCTGTCGCCCAGGCTGGAGTACAGTGGCACAATCTTGGCTCACTCCAACCTCCATCTCCCAGGTTCAGGTGATTCTCCTGCCTCAGCCTCCTGAGTAGCTGGATTACAGGTGTGTGCCACCATGCCTGGCTAATTTTTTATTTTTAGAAGAGACAGGGTTTCACCATGTTGGCCAGGCTGGTCTCGAACTCATGACCTTAGGTGATCTGCCCACCTCAGCCTCCCAAAGTGCTGGCATTACAAGCATGAGCCACCACATCTGGACCCAATTTTCCTTTGATAGATGTATTATTTTTCATCAATATCATTCCCATGAGAGAATTATTCAGTGGTATTATGGAGTTGACTCTCACCGGCTTGCATCAGCTAAGGAAGGGCCATTGTGTACATCTTTGGCACCAACACATTCACTGACATCATGTTGATAGCTTGATGACAGCCATAAAGCGAGTGTTTATAACAAGAAACCAGCAAAGACTACAAATCAATGGTTAAATATTTACAAGCACACCAATGATTTTATGTCCTGTCCTAGTGGGCTCAGGCATGGTCACATGACTAGTTTGGGTCAATGATATGAGAACAAGTGGCATATGTCATTTCTGGTTAGTTTTAAAAGCCAGTGTGTGTTTCACCATGGTATTCCTCCTGCCATTGCTATTGGCAATCCTCCAGTTAGTACCTGTCCTATCAGGATGGGACCTAAAGTGATAACAGGATGGTAGTAGAGCTTGAGACCCTAGGTCAATCCATGTAAACATATTACATCAGTGGAAGCATGAGTAGTTTTGTTGTTTAAAACCACTGAGGTGTCCAGGTGCAGTGGCTCATGCCTGTAATCCCAGCACTTTGGGAGGCCAAGGTGGGCAGATCGCCTGAGGCCAGGAATTCAAGACCAGCCTGGCCAACATGCTGAAACCCCGTTCCCTACTAAAAATAGAAAAAAAATTGCCGGGCGTGGTGGCATGTGCCTGTAATCCCAGCTATTCGGGAGGCTGAGGCAAGAAAATCGCTTGAACCTGGGAGGTAGAGGATGCAGTAAGCCAAGATCATGCCACTGCACTCCAGCCTGGGCAACAGAGCAAGACTCTGCCTCAAAAAATAAAAAATAAAATAAAATAAAAAATAAAACCCCTGAGGTTTTAATGTTGTTTGTCACATAGCATCATTTTCCCTGTCCTTACTAATTATATCTACTCTATTGTCTTAAATAAGTTTTACTTCACCTTTCCAGGTCTCATTTTTCTCATCTGCAAAATAACATTGTTGAGTGCTAATACCCTGCCAACTCTAAAATCTATGAAAACTTTATTTGAATTAACACTGGGAATATGGAGAGACAATTCTAACAGGAAAAAAATATCCATAGCAGTAATGAGCCCCCATATCTAAGTCCAGCAGGACAATGGGGAAGTCATTTAATCTCCTTGAATTCCAGTTTTGTTTCCTCTATGAAATGAGAAAATCAGACCAGATAACTTCTAAGCCTCTTCCAAGCTGTAAAATTATTTTATTTTATTTTATTTTATTAAAAGACTTCAAGTGAAACAAACACAGTGAGAGGTGACAGCGTGTTGGCAGTCCTCACAGCCCTCACTCGCTCTCGGCGCCTCCTCTGCCTGGGCTCCCACTTTGGCGGCACTTGAGGAGCCCTTCAGCCCACCGCTGCACTGTGGGAGCCCCTTTCTGGGCTGGCCAAGGCCAGAGCCGGCTCCCTCAGCTTGCTGAGAGGTGTGGAGGGAGAGGCGCGAGCGGGAACTGGGGCTGCGCGCGGCGCTTGCGGGCCAGCTGGAGTTCTGGGTGGGCGTGGGCTTGGCAGACCCCGCACTCGGAGCAGCTGGCCGGCCCTGCCGGCCCTGGGCAATGAGGGGCTTAGCACTCAGGCCAGCGGCTGCGGAGGGTGTACTGGGTCCCCCAGCAGTGCCAGCCCACCAGCGCTGCGCTCGATTTCTCGCCGGGCCTTAGCTGCCTTCCCGTGGGGCAGGGCTGGGGTCCTGCAACTCGCCATGCCTGAGCCTCCCAACCCCTCTGTGGGCTCCTGTGTGCTCGAGCCTCCCCGATGAGCCCCGCACCCTGCTCCACAGCGCCCAGTCCCATCGACCACCCAAGGCCTGAGGAGTGTGGGCGCAAGGCACGGGACCGGCAGGCAGCTCTACCTGCAGCCCCGGTGTGGGATCCACTGGGTGAAGCCAGCTGGGCTACTGAGTCTGGTGGGGACGTGGAGAACCTTTACGTCTAGCTCAAGGTTTGTAAACACACCAATCAGCACCATGTGTCTAGCTCAGGGTTTGTGAATGCACCAATCCACACTCTTTATCTAGCTGCTCTGGTGGGGCCTTGGAGAATCTTTGTGTCAACACTGTATCTAGCTAATCTGGTGGGGACGTGGAGAAGCTTTGTGTCTAGCTCAGGGATTGTAAACGCACCAATCAGTGCCCTGTCAAAACAGACCACTCGGCTCTACCAACCAGCAGGATGTGGGGCCAGATAAGAGAATAAAAGCAGGCTGCCCGAGCCAGCAGTGGCAACCCGCTTGGGTCCCCTTCCACACTGTGGAAGCTTTGTTCTTTCGCTCTTTGCAATAAATCTTGCTGCTGCTCATTCTTTGGGTCCACACTGCCTTTATGAGCTGTAACACTCACTGCGAAGGTCTGCAGCTTCACTCCTGAAGCCAGCGAGACCACGAACCCACCAGGAGGAACGAACAACTCCAGACGCGCCACCTTAAAAGCTGTAACACTCACCGCGAAGGTCTGCAGCTTCACTCCTGAGCCAGCGAGACCACGAACCCACGAGAAGGAAGAAACTCCGAACACATCCAAACATCAGAAGGAACAAACTCCGGACACGCCGCCTTTAAGAACTGTAACACTCACCTCCAGGGTCCGCGGCTTCATTCTTGAAGTCAGTGAGACCAAGAACCCACCAATTCCGGACACAACAGGACACACGGATACTTTAAATCAATGCTTCTGAAACTTTCTTGTGGGGAGTAACCACCTGGGGAGCTTCTTAAAATGCAGACCCTGATTTAGTGGGTCTGAGGTGAGGCTTGAAAAGTCCCAGGTGATGCTAATGCTGCCTGACGACGTCAAACCTTCACTGAAGTGAATGTAGCTTCCTGTATTCAAGAAATACAACTCATGTATTGCCAGTGAGATGATGTTGCTAAATTTTAAAGCAATTCTGCAGAACAAATAAGATGAAAATGGCCTTTATGAGGAGATTAAACCTTAAATGTTTAATTTCTAATTTCTCAAAGAAGCAATTAACCTATAATAACTTAGAAAATAGTTGCTCAGCTGGGCATGATGGTTCACACCTGTCATCCCAGCACTTTGGAAGGCCAAAGCGGGCAGATAACTTGAGGCCAGGAGTTCAAGACCAGTCTGACCAACATGGTAAAACCCCATCTCTACTAAAAATACAAAAATTAGCTGGGTATGGTGGTGGGTGCCTGTAAACCCACCTACTTGGGAGGCTGAGGCAGGAGAATCACTTGAACCCGGGAGGTGGAGGTTGCAGTGAGCCAAGCTCATGCCTGACATTTAGGACATTTAGGCCCCAAAAAGGACTGGCCTGCCTCCATACACATCACTCAACAGCTGCCCCAAACCACTTAGGTGGAGGTCTGAACCTGAGACAAAAGTCAGAATGTCACCTAAAAGGAAAAATGTACTAGTGGAAAAATAGACAAATGAAAATATTTACTCAACTTTAATTCATAATAACCCATACAGATTGTATTTTATACTCACTATGAGTATCAAATTATTTCTATAACAAAAAGGATTTGAACAGAAACTACAATTGATTCTCAATAAATGAATCTCTGTCTTAGGCTTCTCCAGAGAAACAGAACCAATAAGATAGATGATTCTATCTATGTAGAAAGATTTACCATAAGGAATTGGCTCACACAATTATAGAGACAAACAAGTCTGAAGACCCACAGTCTGCAAGTTGGATTCCCAGGAGGGCCCATGGGGTAGTTAGTTCCATTTTAAGAGCCAGCAAGCTCAAGACCCAGGAATAGCCAGTGTTTCCATTCAAGTCCAAAGGCAGGAAAAAGCCAGCGTCCTAGTTCAGAGGCAGTCAGGTAGGAGGAATTTTCTCTTCCTCAGGGGAGAGCTTTTTGTTTTATTCAGGCCTTCTACTGTTGGGATGAGGCTCCCCCACAGCAGGGAGGGCAACCTGCTTTACTAAGTCTACCAATTTAAAGGTCAGTCTCTTCTAAAAACGTTCAGAATAACACTTAACCAAATATCTGGGCACCCCGTGAACCAAGCAAGTTGACACATAAAATTCACCATCATAGTCCCTTTTAAATTTACTATCTATCTATGAAGTACTGGTATTTCTCATTTAAAAAAAAAGTTAGTACAACTCAGTAACAACAATAAAATTTTTAAATGGACAAAGGAATTTAATAGATATTTCTCCAGACAAGATACACAAATATTCAATAGGCACATGCAACAATTTTCAGCATCGTCAGTTACAGGGAAATGCAAATCAAAACCACAATAAGATATCTTCACAGCCATTAGAATGACTATTATCAAAAAATGGAAAATAAGAATGGGAAAAGGTGTGAAAACATTGGAACCCTTGTGCATTTTTGGTGGGAAAGTAAAATTATACAGCCACTGTGGAAAAGGATATGTCACTTCCTCAAAAAGTTAAACATAGAATCACATATGATCTAGCATTTCTACTTGTAGGTATACACCCAGAAGAATTGAAAGCATTGACCTGAATAGATTCTTGTACACAATTGATCAGAGCAGCATTATTCACAATAGCTGAAAGGTAGAAACAGCCCCGTCCGTGTCCATCAACCGATGAATGGATACACAAAATGTAGTGTATACATACAATAAACTACCATTCAGCCTTAGAAAAGAATGAGATCTGATACATGCAACAACATGGATGAACCCTAAAGATATCATGCTAAGTGAAAAAAGACACAAAAGGACAAACACTATATGATTCCACATATATGAATGCAATGGTCTGAATGTTTCTGTTCCCCAAAATTTATATGTTGAAAACTAATCACCAATGGGATGATCAAAACAGGCAGGACCTTTGGAAAGTGATTAGGTCATGAGAGTGAAGTGCTCTTCGGTGGGACTGGTGCCCTTATGAAAGAGACCAAGGGAGCTTGTGTGCCTCTTCCACCATGTGAGGTTACAGCAAGAAGGCGCCATCTGTGAACCAGAAAATGAGACCTCGCCAAACGCTGAATCTTGATTTTGAAACTCCAGCCTCCAGAACTGTGAGAATTACATTTCTGTTGTTTATAAGCTGCCGAGTCGATGGTATTTTGTTGCAGCAGCCAGCATGGACTAGGACAATAAGGTGCCTAGAATAGGCAAATTCATAGAAACAGAAGGTAGAAGAGAAGTTACCAAAGGCTGGAGATATTATAGAAAACCAGAGGCTGACCATAGTTTTAAAAGGATTTGATTCAGGAATTATTGCAAGAGGGAAAAAGAAACCTCAGTATAGAACTGGGCTCAATTCTGATGACAGCAAGGATACACAGGGGCCTGTGGATAGAAAATTAGTAGAAAATTAGTAAAATGAATCAAGAGTAGGGAGGGATTCTTGCTAAACTGACCTAACAGAATTCTTGCTGAAGGCAGGCCAGATTGATCCAATATTATCTGGAGGATAATGGGGGATGAAGAATTTGATCAGCCATGAAGAGGGATCAGATATCAAGAGTGGAGAGTTCCTGATAAGCTGACTTAGCAGGGTTCTTTTTAAAACCGGGCAATGCCATCCTGACAAGGATGGAGGCCAAGGTCAAGGCCTAGTTGAGAAGATGACTTAGAGGATCCCAACTAAAGTTTAGTCAAGGAGAGAGTCATTGTCAGGGTCACCTAGATAGGAGTTAGTGTTTAATGGGTACAGAGCTTCTGGTAGTTGGGATGATGAAAAAGTTCTGGAAATAAATAGCAGAGATGGCTGTAAAACATTGTGAATGTACTTAATTCCACTCAACTATACACTTAAAAATGGTCAAAATGGAAAATTCTGTGTATATTTTATCACAATAAAAAAACTTCAAAGAAAGTATCTAGGTTAATCCACACCATTCCTTCAATTTCCATTAATTTCCCATGCACATAGTGGTAGTCAATAAATACTTGCTAAATAAATGAAGTTAAGAAGAATACTCCAGGATCAACAAACATCAGTTTAGTACATCAATATCTGTAATAAAGTCCCCAAAGACTTTACTTCATTAGCAACCCAAGGAAGACACAAAACGAGAATGAGAACATGTAGCTCCCATCAAGCAAACAATATTTTTAGAAGACTCAGGTTACCGGCCTATAAAATGGAAATCCAAGTGTACCATGTAAACATAAAATAATCAGTATAAAATAGGCAAAACACACAGAATATCTGAAAATAAATTGGTTATCTCACTTGAAACAAAACCCATGTCCTAAAAATGGCCCCATGAGATGAGATCCGGGTCGCCCTCAAATCTCTGTCTGCATCTCCTTTTTCTCCTCTTCTCCTTCCACTCCAGCCACACTGATGAAAGGGCCTTTGCCTGTACCATTTTCCCCCCTTCCTAGAAGGCTCTCCCTCCAGTTATCTGCATGACTACTACTATCTCCCTTTTTCGGAACTTTGATCAAGTGCACCTTCTCAGTGATCGCTCGTATTTATTTTTTATTTTATTTTATTATTTATTTTGAGATGGAGTCTCACTCTGTCACCCAGGCTGGAGTGCAGTGGCATGATCTTGGCTGATTGCAGCCTTTGCCTCCCAGCATCAAGTGATTCTCCTGCCTCAGCCTCCGAAATAGGTGGGATTACAGGAATGCACCACTATGCCTGGCTAATTTTTTTTTTTTTTTTTTTTTTTTTGCATTTTTAGTAGAGATGCGGTTTCACCAGTGTTGGCCAGACTGGTCTCAAACTCCTAACCTCAAATGATCCACCTTGCCCCGGCTTCCCAAAGTGCTGGGATTACAGGCATGAGCCATCACGCCTGGCCTGGTCCCTCATATTTATATGTACAACATCATCCCAACCACTGCATTCCCTATCTTGGTCTAGGGTCCACCACAGCAGAGCCTGGGTGAAGGCTTGCATGCAGGGATCGATTTGAAAAGGAGATCACAGGGAGTAGGGGCAGGCCTGGACCAGTAAAGGAGGAAAGGCAGGAAGGGCCATCACAGATGTGCAATCCAGCTGGCTGTCTGCACGCAACGATCGATCCTCCCAGGCACCTTATGAGGGACCCTATGAAATGTATCTCAGAGCTATCCCTCCAGGAGAAGAAAGCAAGAAGCATTTACCGACCCCTTCCTGCCCTCCATTGTTCAAGGGGGCTCCTAGGTGACTGCCTGCACTTTGGGGTTCTGCGTATCTGAGTACAGAGCCAGTTCCCATGGATGCGCCAGGCTCAGCACAGATAAGTCCCAGGGCAGGAAGCAAGAAGGACAAGGCCTGGGGCAAGGCACTATCCAGATTGCCCCTGTGGATAGCTGGTCAAAGTCTGCAAGGAACTGGTCTCAGTAGCAGTGGCTCGAGTCAAAGGGAGGACGTCCCCGTCAAAGGGAGACTTCTGAAAGGGTAGACAAAAGATGTCCCATCTCCCTTCCCTGCTCTATGTTTTCCATTGCTTTTACCAGCAACTGATATACCATGTTTTATATATATTTGTTCATTGTTGGTCTCTTCCTGCTACTGCATAAGCTCAATGAGGACAGGGATTATTACAGATTTAGTTCATTTCTGTATCCTCAGTATCCAGCAGCTGTTTGGCACAAAGTGGGTGCTCAGTATATGACTGATGGATGGAAGAAATGAATGAATGAATGCAAGTATTGATTTTGAAATACTATGGAAGATTGTATCTTAGTGAGATTTTATGAAAAGAAACTCATGGGTTATTATCATATTATCATCACAGAATAATTATTATTATATTACCCTCAAAATTTATCCAGAAATAAATCTTCAGTTTTCCTATATATAACCAAGCACCAGCTAAAATTACACTAAGGAAGACATTAGACAAAAGCAATGAAAATCCTTCACAAGAAAATGGAAACGTTTTTAACGCTTTTTCTAATTTCCTTTTCTGTTTTTTGTTTGTTTGTTTGTTTGTTTTTGAGACGGGTTCTCACTCCACCACCCAGGCTGGAGTGAGAGAGTGCAGTGGCGCGATCTCGGCTCACTGCAACCTCTGCCTCCTGGGTTCAAGTGATTCTCATGCTTCAGCCTGCCGAGTAGCTAGGACTACAGGCACGTGCCACCATGCCCGGCTAATTTTTCTATTTTTAGTAGAGACCGGGTTTCTCCGTGTTGGCTGGTCTCGAACTGCTGAACTCAGTTGATCCACCCACCTTGGCCTCCTAAAGTGCTGGGATTATAGGCGTGAGCCACCACACTTGGCCCATTTCTCTAACTTTCTAACCAATTTTACCTGACCATATACCATTTAGAGATGGCCAAGGTCAGTCACAAAAGCTAGTTCCCTTTACCCAAAACTTTCCATTGCTTCCAGCAAACATAGCATTCAGCAATAATTGGCTTAGCTTACATTTAAAAAAAAATTTGTTTTTTTTGAGGCCCAGTTTCACTCTTGTCTCCCAGGCCGAAGTGCAGTGGCACAATCTTGGCTCACTGCAACCTCCACCTCCCAGGTTCAAGTGATTCTCCTGCCTCAGCCTCCCGAGTAGCTGGGATTACAAGCGCCCACCACCACACCTGGCTAATTTTTGTATTTTTAGTAGAGATGGCATTTCCCCATGTTGGCCAGGCTTGTCTCAAACTCCTGACCTCAGGTGCTCCACCTGCACATTTAGAATTTACATGTCTAATACCTGTTTCTATAACCATTTTTATTTTTATTTATAAAGATAGTGACACACAGGAAATATATCTTATTTTCTCTCTTACTTATACAAATTAACATCTCTTGTTTCAACTTTTTATCCCCAAACCAGGTCATATTTCTAATGTCCTTTCTCCATGTACAACGCATTTAAAAAGTAACTAAAAATATGTTTAGTTCAATAATCCTATGAATATTCATCGAATTCAGTTGCTGACCTCTATATGTCTATGTAAATAAAGAAACTCCAAATTTGCCAGAGACAAATTATTCTGATTCAAAAGATTTCTCTGTTAAGTAGCATAACCTTCAGGTGTTTTAAATGACTGTTTGTGGACTGATGACTCTTGGACAGACTTCTGACTGATTGCACAGGCCTGCCTTAATCACCTCTTTAGCCTCATGGTAACACAAGGCCATATTTCACATGCCTGAGTTTTCTAGACTCCACCTAGCACTGTGGCAGCTTTTACCATATTTGTCATAAGATGAAATAAAGTTGCCTGGGCGCAGTGGCTCACGCCGGTAATCCCAGCACTTTGGGAGACTAAGGCAGGTGGATCACGTGAAGTCAGGAGTTTGAGACCAGCCTGGCTAACATGGTGAAACCCCATCTCTACTAATAATACAAAAATTAGCCAGGCATGGTGGTGCATGCCTGTAATCCCAGCTACTCAAGAGGCTGAGGCAGGAGAGTCGCTGAACCTGGGAGGTGGAGGTTGCAGTGAGCTGAGGTCTCACCACTGCACTCCAGCCTGGGCAACAAGAGCAAAACTCCGTCTCAAAAAAAAAAAAAAAAATCAAGTTGAGCTTCGTTATTCACAGATTTCATATTTTTCTAGTTAGGGAACTTCTCCGTAAAATATATTTGCAACTCCAAAACCAGCCCTCGAGGCTCCTTCATGGTCATTTGCAGACATGCACAGACCAGCAAAATATTTCAACAGCCCAATGCACACGTCCAGCTAAGGTCCAACCAGGTGCCACTGTGCCTTCTGGTTTCAGCTCTCATACTGTATACAAGTCTCCTTTTCGTGGTCGATTTAGTGTCACATTTTTCTATTTCTGGGCATTTTGTTGGTGATTTTGTTGTCTGAAATGCCACACAGGCACAGGGTTCGTGTGCTGTCTAGTATTCCTAAGCACAAAAAGTCTGCAATGTGCCTTGAGAAAATGCATGTGTTGGATGAGCTTCGTTCAGACATGAGTTGTAGAGCAGTTGGCATGAGGCCAATGTTAATAAATTAATACTGCATATTAAGTAAACTGTCTTTCAACAGAAACCTATAAAACAATGTGATCTATTGATCAGTTAACTAAATGTGACCACAAGCTCGCAGATACCTAACTCTGTACATCTTCTGGAAGCAATGGTTCGGTATTTGCTAATTTGGTGTTCATAGTGACTTTATAGAAAGTTAACTATTGCAAATAACGAGAATCAACTGTACAGGGTGCTCTATAAAGACTAAACAGGGATCTTTCTTGCCATAACGAATCTGTCAATCCTTGGTCATATTCTCATCACCCTCACCCCGGTGTATGAAAGGCTGCTGAGTGCAAATATCAGCAATGCCACCTGAAGTCTTTTATCTGACTTTCAACATGCAGGCAAGCTGAACGTCCAAGAGCATCCTGACCCGTGGAACTCTCCCCAACCAGGACAGTCTGGTGATGTGTCAGATGATGCCCAGCCTCCTGGAGCCTCAAATGGGATAACTCGGAGGCACGTTCCCCACTGCTTCCCAGAGCTTCCCCAGAGAAATTGACCTCCAGTTGCATGTGGTGGTAACCGGTTTGATAACACATCCTTTGGTGGCTTCGTTCGCTTCCTGTCTCACTTCTTCACTCACTTAACATGGGAACATATCCTAGATAAACTACTGGCACTCAAATCCTTGTCTCAAGGTCTGCTATACAGGAACCCAAACCAAGACACATGCTGATCCCAAAGCTGTCACAAGCACCTCAATTGACGTGATGCCATTGCAAAGTCACAACCAATATGATGATACCCCCCGCAACCAAGTATAATAATACATGACTTAGAGGCACACTGACTGCCCATAACACAAGGTGGTCCCAATCGCAGAGTTTAGAACCCCACACTAGGGACCCACCTGTGGTTCAACCCTTTGGTGACTCCCTGGAGCTGCTGGAACATCTATGACAAGACAGCTCCTAACAGCCCAGAGTATGTGACGTGTGCTCAAAACTCGTTGTTCAGCGAATGAACCTGTAGTAGACTTGTAACCCCGTTTTGCAAGTAATGCGAAACCATTGTGGTAGTAGTGTACACCATGGATTTTTTAATTTTTGAAATTAAAACATCATGGTTGTACATGTTTGGGGGTACATGTGATACTTTGAGGCACGTATACACTGTGTAATGATCAGATCAAGGTAATTGGGATTTTTAAGCAACGAAATGGCAATACAAATTGTATTGACAGAGCAGATGGGTAGGAAGGAAGATAAACTCCTGTTCTCTAGTTAAATGAGAGAATAAAACATTTATTGAGCTATTTTAATTTCAATATATTCAGAATCAAAAACCAAATTCTAAATGGAGGGGGCAGGGAGACAGAAAGGGAGAGAGAGACAGGGAAAAAGAGAAGAGAGTCCTATATGAACAGAACAAAGGCATTCACCCCCAACCAAGAACCTGTCACCCTGAGACCCAAGCCCTGTAAATAACACTATGGAATAAAGGTCTGGTCAGAGCCGGGCTGGTGGGAACTGCGAGCTCAGCCTTCCCCAGGCAGTTGATGGCATACACGGTAGCAGGCAGATCCTGTGCAAGGGGGAAACCACAGGCAGGAAGCAGCCTCTGTCTTTATGCCTTTCTAAGATATTTATACACTCCACTGTGGCCAGCAAACATAACTGGTGTAACTTGGATGAAATTTTAATTATACGGGATTTTAATGATTTAAGTTGCTGTGGGCGGAGAGGGGAGGATAATAAAGAGGGAGTGAAGGTTCACCCAAGTCCAGCTGTCTGTTTCCCCTCAGCCCCCTAGGAAAACCAGCATTCCAGAGGAAGGTCTCAAGGTTCACTGTTGAAGGTAGGAGACAGCCACATAATTCTAGCTACTGGCTATGGGCACTGGCTGTGTCAATATCCAGTCTCGCCACAACATGTCAACAAGTTTACAGATCTGGAGTTGATAATCTTGCTATAAAAAGGGTTATGGGGAACATTGGCATCTCCATACTGCGCCCTTCCACCTGTCATTTTCTCCTATTCTTCCTTCTCTCTCTCTCTCTGCTTTACTCCTCTGGACTGGCACTTGCATTGTTGACAAAAGAAAAAAGCAAAACTTTCCAAAATATTTGAAGAGGCTTATTTTGAGCCAGATATAAGGACCATGGCCCGTGACACGCCTGAAGAGGTTCTGAGAACATGTGCCCAAGATGGTTTGGTTATAGGTTGGTTTTATAGATTTTATGGAGACAGAAGGCAAAGACATAAATCAATACATGGAAGGTGTAGATTGGTTTGGTCCAGAACAGAGGGACATCTCCAAGGGTAGAGGGGATTCCTGCTCATAGAAAGATTCAAAGATTTACTGATTGGCAATTGGTTGAAACAGGTAAGCTTTTCCTGAAGAGGTAAAGTCAGCATAAAGAAATGCTTGAGTTAAGATATAGGGGATGTGGAAGCCAAGGTTCTTTTTAGGTGCATGAAACCTCTAAGTCATAGGATTCAGAGAGAATAGATGGTAAATATCTCTTTCGGACCTTAAACAGTGTCAGGCTTTCTGAAAAAGGCATAGTAAGGGAAGGAAATTCTCTATAGAAGGCAAATTTCCCCAGAAATTTCCTGGCTTTGCAGGGCCATTCAAAAACATGTCAAAGAAATATATTTCAGGATGAAATAGTTTGATTTCCTTCTTGGCAGCTATCTATCTGGTGATGCTGTACCAGAGCCAGGTTGGAGTTGGGTATCTTGTTGCTACAAATAGTCTGTTTAGTCAGTCTTAAGATCTGTTTTAATGTGAATCCTGGTCAGTTTTGCCTAAACTCCAAATGGAGGCATTTTCAACACCCCTCCTTCCTGTCATGGCCCAAAGTAGTTTTTCGGGTTTCTTTGGGACCCCCTTGACCAAGAGAGGGGGTCCATTCAGTCAGTTGGGGAGGTTAGAATTTTATTTTTGGTTTACACCATTTCCTCTCATTGTCAAGAGCTGTGTCAGAGGGAGACCACTGTGTTCTATTCAGAATATGCCATCATTATCTTGCAAACACTAAGGAGAAGGCCACCCTTGATTGGTCTCAGTGTGGAGCAGTGTGGAACCATAGAAGGGACCTCCATGACACTTTCACCCAACACCAACTTTGCTGACACACAACTTGCAAAGGCAGGAATGGGGTCATACTTTGGCCAGTGGGGTCATACTTGGGCCATGGAGCTCATGTAAACCAAAAGTAAAATTCTAAACCCCCTAACGGACTGAATGGACACCCTCTTGGCCAAGGGGATCCCAAAGAAACCTGAAAAACTAGTTGAGGCCATGACAGGAAGCGGGGGGTGTTAGACATGCCTCCCTTTGGATTTAGGCACCACTGACCACCATTCACATTGAAAGGGATCATAAGACTGATCAAACAGATTCTTTGTAGCAATAAGACATCCAATTCCAACCTGACTCCGGTATAGCATCACATGACAGATAGTTGGCCCTAAAGGAAATCAAACTATTTTACTCCTGCTCCTGGACTCAAATGATTCTCCTGCTCAGCTTCCCAAGTAGCTGGGATTACAGGCACCCGCCACCATGCCCGGCAAAGTTTTTGTATTTTCAGTAGAGACAGGGTTTCACCATGTTGGCCAGGGTGGTCTCGAACTCCTGACCTCAAGTGATCTGCCCCCTTATCTTAATCCAAGCATTTCTTTATGCTGATTTTACTTCTTCAGGCAAAGCTTACCTCTTTCAACCAACTGCCAGTCAGGAAATATTTGAATCATCCTGTGAGCAGGAAGCCTCCCTACCCTTGGAGATGTCCCACCTTTCTGGGCCAAACAAATGTACACCTTCCATGTATTGATTTATGTCTTTGCCTGTAACTTCTGTCCCCCTAAAATGTATGAAAGCAACCTATAATGAAACCATTTTGAGCACATGTTCTCAGAGCCTCTTGAGGCTGTGTCACAGGCCGTGGCCTTTAACTTTGGCAAAATAAACCTCTAAATTGAGACCTGTCTCAGATACTTTGGTTCACGCTCAAAAGGCCCTTTTTAAACTATCACATAATTCTA
This sequence comes from Nomascus leucogenys, assembly GCF_006542625.1. Lineage (NCBI taxonomy): Eukaryota > Metazoa > Chordata > Mammalia > Primates > Hylobatidae > Nomascus > Nomascus leucogenys. The sequence continues at coordinate 14,069,145 of NC_044386.1, read as the reverse complement.
TTCAGCAGAACTACAACATCTGATTTTGCAGTCAGATGCTTTGGGAGGATCTGCAAGATGGCTGAGTGGACCAGCAAGAAAGTTTGTGTTTTCATTCACTCAGTCATTTACTGAGAACTAGCTACTCGGCTAGATGCCTTGAGGGCTGCCTCAATGAATATGATGGAAGTTTGATCCTCAAGCCCTTGACAATTTGGCAGGAGGCAAGACACATGCACAAACAACGAAACAAAGCAAAGTGCCCTGACCAAGAACATGGGTAAGAGGCTGTCAGCTAGGAGTTCAAGAAAGCCTCACAGATGGCATTTGAACTTGGCCTTAGAGGACGGATAGGCTTTCCATAGGAAAAGACAAATGATTCCAGGTAAAATGAACAAAAGTAGGAAGGTACAAGATGAGGGCATTCGGGCACAAGAAGTATTTCATTTTAGGTGAGTTATATGTATGCTAAAGGAGGTAAGGCTAAAAGAGTTAGGTTTGCGCTGGAATTTTACGTTAGAGGCAATGGGGAGGCAATGAATGTCAGAGCTTGGTTCAACCCTTCCCTTCAAAGATTAGATTCCCACACCTAGAAAGGATCAGAATCTTTTCCAAGATCCCATAGCCTGTCAGAGCTGGTGCTGGGTTCCCCGTCCAGGGACTCCACCGTGTGTGGCTATTTCACAATCAGAACTGAGCCTTAGGACAAATAACCTGGCAGCAGAATAAAGAATGGATGACAGAGGTGGAGGGACAATGGGCACGGGAGGTGCAAAGACGCCAGGTTCCAGGAAAGGAACACTAGGCACCTGGAGCCAGCTCTTGGCAGTGGAAATGTGAAGGAAGGTAGGAGTCCAACAGCAATTGTGGAGGGAGAATTTACAGGACAAGATGACTGTTTGTATGTGTGGGCTGTGGCAGAGCGAGGAGGAAGAGTTGATTCCAAGGTTTCAAGTCTGAGTGACTAGGAGGCCCTTTTATGGGCAAAGGAAACTGCCCACTCTTTCCTTAGCTCCTGGCAGAGCACCTTCCTTTCTTCCACCCTGCTGCCAAGAGCACTCCCTCAGAGGTGTCCTGGCCCCCAAGTCAACACTCTCTACAAAGCCCTTGCTCCCTGACATGTGACAATGTCAACACTGTTATTCCTTTTTGTTAAGTCTCCTTCTTCTTGGATTTCTTAGTTCCATGAGCTTTTATTACTTACTCTAACTTTCCTTCAGCCCCACAAAATGCAATTGTCTTCTAAGTTTATATTCTTTTCTCTTTTCATGTTAGTAACTTATGACAGACACCCAATTCAAACCCGTTCAAGTAAAAAAGAAAATGTATTGATTCCTAAAATTGAAAAGTTTGTAAGGAGATATGTCTTTAGGTGTAGCTGGATTCAGGGGTCTAAATTGCATCTCTCTCTCTCTCTCTTTGGCTCTGTCTCTCTGTCTCTCTCTCTGTCTCTCTCTCTGCTCTACTTTTGTTTCTGTTGGCTTCCCTCCTAGGCAGACTCTACTGCTCTACTGATAATATGACCTCCAGCAGTTCTATGGCCCTCCAGCTTAGTTGCTCTTGTAGAAGGAAAAGAAAGTTCCAATGGATTCAACAAAAGTGCCAGGATTTCGTTTTATTAGAACCAATTTGGTCCGATGCCATTCCTAAACCAATCCCAATGACCAGAGGGCTGGAATGTGCTGATTGGCCAGGCCTGAATGACAGATGGCCAGCGTTGGGCTCGTCCGAATCACATGAACCAACAGTTGGAAAGAGTGTGTCCACTAAGAGGAGACGCAAAAGTAAACCACGTAATTCTCTAACCACATGCTGGCTAGGAAAACAATATGTAGTTGCTGTTGTTTACATCTATTTACATCTGTTCACATCCTAAATATCTTATCTGTAGGCCTGGTTTCTCTGTGGATTTCTGGACCCCTTACTGGATACTTTCTCTTAAACATGTCGTTTCTGTTTTAAACTCTATACATTCAAAGGTAAATGCTTCTCCTACTATATTTCCTATTTATTTACATAGTGCCACCATATCCTAAGTCACCTGAAATCATGACTCTGGAGTCATTTGTATTCTTTCCTCATCCACAAAAGGCATGTACTTGTACATGTAGATGAATACACAAATGCACATCCCAGTCCTCCAATTCCTTCTCCGCTTCATCTCTCGCAGCAGCCACTGATGTGGCAGATTGTAAAGATGGCCAGATCCTTCACTCTTTTCTATCCACTCATTTTCCACTGTGATTTTGCAACAGGTAGAGTTTATTTCCCCACCCAGTGAATCTGGGTTGGACTTGGAGTTTTCTTCGGCCAATCTAAGCCTGTCCTTGTGACTTGCTCTCCTGGCTTCACCATGACATCATGCTCAAGCTAACCTGTGAAGCAAAGACAAGCCATCCCAGCCGAGCCCATCCTAGACTAGTCAGACACCAGGTGACCTGGCCACTGACCAAAGATGTTTATGCTTATACTGGCCAGAGATGTTTATGTTAAGCAGAGCCAAAAGCAGAAAAACTGCCAACCTGACCCCAGTCCAACTTGATGATCCACAGACCCATGAGCTAAATACATGGTTGCTATTTTTAAACCATTGCATTTGATATTTCTGTGTTAGATAGCTAATGTTAACTGATTCATTTTCATTCCTAAGCCATGCTTCCATTTCCATCTCACCTGACTGATCAGTTAAGGCTCGAGCTGGCCTTGGAATAACTGTAACAATTATTTCTAACACTTACATAATACTTATTCTGTGCCAGACAGCATTCTAAGCACCTACACATAATAACTTATTAAACGTTTCACAGCAATAAAATGTATCACTGTCTAGGGTATGGGAACCCTGGAGTGTACATGATAGAGAATCACTGGGAAGTTAGTCCCCTCCAAATCTCACGTTGGAACATGATCCCCAGTGTTGGAGGTGAGGCCTAGCGCGAGGTGTTTGGGTCATAGGGGAGGATCCTCCAGAATGGCTTGGTGCTCTCCCGGCACTGTTGAGTTCACATGAGATCTGCTTGTTAAAGAGTCAGGGAACTCCCCACTCTCTCTTTTGCTCCATCTCTCACTATGTGACATGTCTGCTCCCCTTTCATCTTCCACCACGAGAAAAAGCTTCCTGAGGCCTCACCAGGAGCTGAACAGATACGGTTGCCATGCTTGTACAGCCTGCAGAAATGTGAGCCGAATAAACCTCTTTTCTTTATAAATTACCCAGTAGCAGATATTTTTTATACCAACACAAAACAGATTAATACAGTTATTCAGCCTTAAAACAGAAGCCAAGCATTCAGTGATATTTGGTCCCCTAAATATCATAAAGCATCAGGGACTTCATGAGACCAGTTTCATCCACTATATACCATCTCTCTCCAGCATGGAGTCTCCAGCCCAAGAATACAATTTTATTTTTAAACAACCACACTAAACCATCCATCACTCTAAAAAGAACCCAAGGATTTCATACAAATCAATGGGAATTGCCCATGCATCTCTGAGAACTAAATTGCTCTTTATTGATTAAAAAACCCATTCAAATAAAATATTTTAGTATTAAAAGGGGATTGCGTTACTGTATCCCCTTGCAACATTTATCAAGCTACTGTGTTTAATAGACAGATTTAATCAGAGCAATTATCTACTACGTATTTAAAGACAGCAGTACCAAATAGTAAAGATTACCCCAACCACCCATCAATTAATCTGCCATTGTTCCAAACAAAAACCCATATCAAAAGTGAATCCTACGAACATTCTACCAGGGAAAGTTCTCTATTGCAAAAGATCCCCAGGGTGGTGGTAGAGTGGATGCGAAAGAGAGAGAAGTGGTTTAAGAAAACACGGCATTTTAAAAATTAAATTAAGGTTTATATTTAAAGACTATTTGAGAATCTTACACATTGTAAGATTAACCTCAATACCTTTTTTTTTTTCAGTTAGTCTAAAATTTCCAGTAACTATTTTGTTTGTTGTTTTTAGTCTGTTTTCTCCAAGCCTACAGGAGAAGGAAGAGCTGGTCCCCTTTATTAACAGGTGAAGTTGAAAGGGAGGTTTTATAGTCAGTCATAAAAAGGAGCCCAGTTAAGAATTTTATTTTTGTTGAAAAAGCACCGCAAGATAGGTAAAGGTCAACCTTAGCAAGATTGTAAAACAGGGAGAAGTAGCAGAATAAGCCTGGGCCTGCTTCCCAGAACAAAAGAGCTCATTGTGCTGGAGACCCTATCACCTAGGCACAGGTAGGCATTCTGTGCCCTGGAAAACGTCGGTTTTATTCTTGAAGCCTGAAAAATAATGCTTCCCTAAAACTCAGACTATTTTCATCCCTGTCACTGCTAAATACACACAAATGTTCAATAAACATATATGAGCACAAAAAGCAATAAAGAAATAGGGCAAAGATGACCTTACTTTGATGGTATAAGATTAAACACTAGACATTAGACCATTTCAGGTCACAAAACCACCAAATATATGCCACACAACACGCCATGTATTTAATCATTTGCTATCCTGTTAAGATGTTCCTTTTACGTGGCTTGCAAACAAATTGGCATTGCATTTCCTAATATTAGTAACTGCAAAATGTAAGAGGTGGAAAAACTTTTATAACGGGCAAAGTATTAAAAAATGACAAAAAGAAAAATCTCTTAGATCAGGTGAGGGAATATGATGTTGGTAATGTCATGTTTTATCAACTGCCCAGAAAAATTGAAAAATGTCATAAATAGACAAGTTCCATTCCGTTTTACTATAGAAGATCTTCAAAGAAAAAACCCACACAATCCTGCTTGCCACTTGTTACATCCGTCATATTGCTGGGTACTCTTGCTGTCTCAAAATGGAAGCCTGGGCTAGCCTTTTAGCCTTTTCTAAATCTCTCTTCAGCACAAACCTGAAACGAATCTAGCTTTAAAGTGGTCATAGAAATGTTTTTCTTACAGTGCAGTGAATCCGCACAGCTGGAGGAGGTCAATATGGCAGATCAAAGGCTTGCTCCAGCAGCTCCGCTGGAATTTCCTCTTCACAACAGTGTCACTCCAGAACCATTTCATAGTAGTTAAATGGATTGTTGTAATCTACAAAAATAACAGATGATGAACAGGTTAGTCTTGTGCAGCTGTTGAGAGGATAGTCAGAATTTCAAAATCCTAATATTCCCTATATCACCAATATTTTTCTATGGATCAAAAAGCTCGGCTGGGTGCGGTGGCTCACACCTATAATCCCAGCACTTTGGGAGGTCAAGGTGGTTGGATCACTTGAGGTCACGAGACCAGCCTGACTAACATGGTGAAACCCCGTCTCTACTAAAAACATACAAAATTAGCCTGGCACAGTGGCACATGCTTGTAATCCCAGCTACCTGGGAGGCTGAGGCAGGAGAATCACTTGAACCAGGGAGGCGAATGTTGCAGTGAGCCGAGATTGCACCATTGCACTCCAGCCTGGACAACAAGAGGAAAACTCTGTCTCAAAAAAAAAAAAAAAAAAAAGTTCATAGCTCACTTTGAGTTTCCACCTACACATCTACAAAGATGTTGCTATCATTTTGCTCATGGAATGGTGGAGTTAGACTTGGACAAAGCCCCAAAGGCCATCATTCCTCACTTCATAAATGTGGAAATGAGAAAATGAGAGAAAAAAACAAAGGACTTGTGCAAGATCACACAGCCAGCCAATGGCAGAGCAGGGATGAGAAACTGAGTCTCTGGACATTCAGCTAAGTCATCTTTCCATTCATGATAAATAAGTAACCTTGAAGCTTTTAAAATACATACAAGTTTGCTTGTAGCAAAGCTGCTAATGATAGAGCTTAAAAAACACATACGCAGAAGGAGAATTTTGCTTTCTAAGTGTATCAGAACATTTTGCGGCACAGTTTTATTGATCTAGTTAAAAAGAGCATCATTTAGACCAGGCGCAGTGGCTCACACCTGTAATCCCAGCACTCTAGGAGGCCAAGGTGGGTGGATCAATTGAGGTCAGGAGTTCAAGACCAGCCTGGCCAACATGGTGAAACCCCGTCTCCACCAAAAATACAAAAATTAGCTGGGCGCAGTGGCATGTGCCTGTAATCCCAGTTACTCAGGAGGCTGAGGCAGGACATCGCTTGAACCCGGGAGGCAGAAGTTGCAGTGAGCCGAAATCGCTCCACTGCACTCCAGCCTGAGCGACACAGCAAGGCTCCATCTCAAAAAAAAAAAAAAAAAAAAAAAAAAAGCGTCATTTAAAGCCATGAGAACTTATAAAAATGTTAAGACCTCTTTCTACAAACTACAAAGGATATTCTGACAAAGGTAATCAGGGCTATGTAATGTTTAGCTTCTCTGGAAACAGTGATCAAGTTTTACAACTGCCTTACAGAACACCAGGAATGACTGGTGAATGCTGCTTAATGAGTGCTGGACACTCATGAAGAATGACGTTCTTTCAAGTCTTTCAGTTGGCTTTCCCATCTAGTCTCATTACAAACTCTGGGACAATCATCACCATCCTTGAGCTTCATGTGACTTACCCATGCTCCAGATGCCATTTCACAAGAGAAGTTAATACAGAGTGGAAATTTCTGTCTGTGGCATAACAGCTCTGACAAAGAAAGGCAAAACAAACTCGAGTGTCCTTTAATCAACATTTGCTCAGTACCTGCGCTATACCAGGTACTGAGTTAAATGCTACAGGTGATACAAGGAAGAATAAGCTTTGATGTTTGCCCTCGAAGGCTTCACAGACTTCTAAGTCCTAGCAAAATAAATAAAATGCTAAGGGACCACAGAGAAAAGCTTTTAGTCCTGAGGAAGCAGGAAAGCCAAGAAGTCGTAAGGATGGCTTCACAGAGGAGGTGTTCTGCTATTTATCACTGTTTAATAGTCCACCCCCAGATTTAGTAGCTTAGGATTATGATGACAGTTTTCTCCTGAACCTGCAATTTGGTTTTTTTAACTTTTCCAAATTTGTTTTTTTTTTAACTTTTCCAAATATTTATTATTTCTAGTTGACATTTTTAGACTTTTTGTTGATGCATAATGCACATGTAGAAAAGTGTGGAAGTCCCAAGTGTACAGCTCATGGAATGATCACAAAGCAAGCTCACCTGAACAACCACAACCCAAGTCAAAACTAGAACACTGAAGGGTCCCAAAAGACCTGCTATGCCTCCTACCAATCATTCTTTCCTCCCTCCTCTCTGAAGGTAATCACATTATTGACTTCTAAGACAATAATTCTTTTGCCTGTTTTTAAACTTTATGAAACTTGTTTATAAAACTAGTTTTTTAAGTTTATTAAACATATTAATAACTTCAAATTTATATATTAAAGTTTGTAAGACTATATTAATAACTTCAAATTTATATATTTATATTTTATATTAACATTATATTAATACAATAGGACTCTTTCATGTCTGGCATTGTTCACTTAATACCATTTTTGAGATTTATTTATATTGCTGCAGTCGTAGTTTTTTTTGCTGCACAGTATTTCAGTGTGGAACTATACTACGAGTTTTTAATCCATTAATCCATTCTGCTATTGATGGACATTTGCATACATTCTAGTTTGAGGATATTTATGTCTTTAGTGTAGAGATATACACAATTCTATTGAATATGTAATAGGAAAGGAAACACTGGGCTAGAAAATACGTGTATGTTAATCTTTAGCAGATACTGCCAAACAGTCTTCAAAGGTGGTTATATGAATTCAGACTCCCAAATCTACAGTCTAAAAACTGTGGCGTGGGTGAGAGTTCCAGTTGTTTCACATCCTTATCAGCACTTAGTATTGTTGGCCCTAAAATTTTAGCCATTCTGGTGGACCTGTAGTGGTATCTCACTGTAAATTTCATTTGTATTTCCCTGACAATCAATGAGATTGAGCATTGTGTATCTGTGATTTGGTCAGAGCTCAGTGGAGCTGGTTTGTCTCTGCTCCACTCAGCATCAACTGGGGCTGCTCAAAGGCTTGGTCACTAGAATCATCTGAAGGCTCCTTCACCCATATTTCTGGAGATTGCTGCTCATAACTTGGAACTGTTAGCTAGAACACCTATACACAGCATCTTCCTGTTACCTGGGCTCCCTCACAACATGGCTGGATGTTAAGTTTAAGTTTCCTGTAGGGGGAGAAAGCGGAAAAGAGAGGGGATGACTAGGAGCAGTGGCTTATACTTGTAATTCCAGCACTTTGGGAGGCCAAGGCAGTAGGATCTATTGAGCCCAGGAGTTCGAGGCTGCAGAAAGCTATGACTACACCACTGCATGTTAGTCTGGGTAACAGAGCCAGACTCTGTCTCTAAATAAAAAAAATTAAATTAGACCAGGCACAATGCTCATGCCTACAATCCCAGCACTTTAGAAGGCTGAGGTTGGAGGATTGCTTGAGCTCAGGAATTCAAGACCAGCCTGGGCAATACAATGAGTCTCCAGCTCTACAAAAAATAAAAATAAAAATTAGTCAGGAATGATGGCATGTGCCTGTAGTTCTAGCTACTCTGGAGACTTAGGCAAGAGAATTGCTTGAGCCCAGAATTCAAGGTTACAGTAAGTAATGATCGTACCATGGCACCCTAGCCTGGGCAACAGAGTGAGATCTTGTCTCTAAAAAGAGTTAATAAATTAATTTAAAAAGGAGGAAGAGAGAATATTAGTGGCAGCCACATTGGCTTTTATGACCTAGCCTCAGAAGTCACACAACATCAATTCTGCCACATGAGATTCACATGGTCACAAAGTCCTGTCAACCACTGAGTGGAGAAATTATAAGGCTCTAGAAGAGATGGGAAATATCATTGTTGTATTTTGGGAAACTAAAATCTACCACAGGTGATGACTTTTTAGAACCTGAAGGATGAGTTAAAAATATTGTTAAGTCTCCTGTAATCCCAGCACTTTTGGAGGCCAAGGTAGGTGGGTCACTTGAGGCCAGGAGTTTGAGATCAGCCTGGCCAACATGGCAAAACTTCATCTCTACTAAAAATACAAAAAAATTAGACAGGTGTGGTGGTGCACGCCTGTAATCCCAGCTACTCAGGAGGCTGAGGCATGGGAAGCGCTTGAACCCAGGAGGCGGAGGTTACAGCAAGCTGAGATTGCACCACTGCACTCCAGCCTGGGTGATAGAGCAAGATTTTATCACAGAAAAAAAAAAAAAAAAATATATATATATATATATATATACAATTAATCCTCCTAACCTACTCAATATGATAGCTTAGCCTAATCAGCATCTACGCTCAGAACACTTACATTAGCCTACAGTTGGGCAAAATCATCTAACACAAAGCCTACTTTATTATAGAATATCTCATGTAATTTATTGAATACAGTATCAAAAAGTAAAAAACATATGGTTGTATGGATACTCAAAGTACAGTATAATTTTCACACCACTGTAAAGTCAAAAAGTCATTAGTCAAACCATCATAAGCTGGGAACCAACTGTAATTAGGTCTTGAGTGTGGAGCCCTCATGAATGGGATTAGTGCCCTTATGAAAAGAAACAGAGTGATAATTTTTCTGTCTACCATGTGAGAATACATCAAGAAGGCATTGGTCTACAAACCAGAATGAAGGTCCTCACGAGGAACTGAATCAGCCAGCACCTTGATTTTGGACTTCCCAACTTCCATGACTATGAGAAATAAATGTTGGTTAAGCCTCCCCATCTATGGTATTTGTTATAGCAGCCTGAAATGAGTAAGAAGCTAAAACCAGTATCACTTTAATAATGAAAGTAGAGTCCCAACTCCTCAAATGAGCTTTCCCTTAGCACAGAGGAAATTTGTACCTTTCACTTAATTTGTGTTTACAAACCCAGCTATTTGGGGTAGAGATAGGTATAGAAGAAACAAGGTCAGGGAGTTCTTCAAAACCTCAAGTATACTCATCTAAGAGCAGAAAAATCCAAATGCAGAAACTGAATTATAATGCATTCACACTACCCATTGCTCAAGTACAAATTCACTTGTTATATGCTTCCTTTGGGATTTTTCTCTTGCAGTAGCTAGGCGGGAGAGGAAAATTTAATTAATCTTAAAAGCTCCAATGTGCTTTGCAGCGTGGAAGAGGTCACAAAGAATACCAAAATTTTTCAGCAACCACTTCAAACATAGATAGAAAATTAAGTTGATTTTGTCAACTTCAGATACAAAGGCATAGAAGTAATCTCAATTCTAGTCATCTCTTGTGTTTTGATTTTTACATTTTCTACGAGGGTTAGCTATGATGGGAAAAAAAAAATAGAAGCAATGCAAATATTCCACAATGGGAGAATAGTTTGGTAAATTACAGCAAAGTAAGTCATCATCATAACTAACAACTATTAAGAGCTTATTTTGTGACAGGCACTGTGCTATGCAATTTCGATGTATTACCTCATTCAGACATCACAAGAATCTCCATTTCACGTGTAACTAAATTTGAGACACAAAGACGTTCCGTAAATTCCCTGAGACCATAGAACTAATAAGCAGGAGTCTAAATATAAACTCAGGGCTCTGGTGTCCTTGTTTTTAAGCACTACATGATGCTACTCTGTGGTCAGACATGTCCCCTCTATGAAGGGACTTAATAGTCTCCAGGAGAGTTAGATGTGTAAATAAACATAACTATAATACCTTGTCTAAGTGCAATGACAGAAGTACAGTACCTAGGAAATCTTCCCAAATAAAGTAACATATGCTTACAGTTTGAGGATCAGATTGGAAAAAAAGGAGGAAAGAGTAAGTGAGGGCATTCACAAGAGAAGAAAAACTGTGTGCAAAGGTCCAGGGGAAGGCTTTGGGGATGTGATTGATAGCTGGCCACCAGTGACACTGTGCGGGAATATTCCAGAAGTTTGTGGCTGAGGGTGAGGCTAGAGATGGAGGCCTAATCACAAGTTCTCTGCCCCCTGGCTAAAAGGTCTTGGGGAGACCCAGAGCCAGACTTGAAGGGTTGAAAAAGTTCATGTTAGAAAGATGCATTTCAGAACCCTGGGTGAGTGGCTCAGAGGGGACAAAGTGGATGCAAAGAGATGTGTTAAGAAGTTATGGCAACAGTGCAGGTGAGAGATGATAATGGCTCAAATAAAGCAAGGGAATATAGGCAGGACACGGTTAGCTCAAAAGGCACTCAGGAAGTAACATCTGTTAGACGTGGGGAATAATTGCCTGTGTGAGAAAGGGTCTGTCTAAATGGCCTTCCAAGGTGCAGCCTCAGATGACAGCACCGATAGTTACGATCTCTGGTTAAAATAGTGGAAACAGAGGAAGGGACCTGAGGCTGATCTGTCAACTTAAGTGCCTGTAGGACATGCAGGAATAGACGCCTGGGAAGACCTGGGGCCTTTAGAGGCAGTACGCACACTTTAGCACTCACAGACCATCAGTATGCAGCTTTTCGGGAACATTCCTGGGAAAGCATGACTGCCTTTTATCTAAACAAATGAAGTTAAAGTACACCTGAAAACTCCAGATGTTATGCATAAAACAAACATAACAAGACTCTGAAAGGTGACGAAACGAAGGCAAACTGACAAGGGCCTGGAACCCCGAGGACCACACTGTGACAAGTTCCCTGGGTTTTCTTTCTACCTCACTCATCCCAGACATAGTGCCAGAGAAGCCAGCAACTGAAAAACAGTAACAGGGGCAGACTAAAAACGCCCCCAAGAGAAGCTACTGCTTCTAGCCAAAAAACAAGAAAAGGTATGGCCAGACACGGTGGCTCATGCCTGTAATCCCAGCACTTTGGGAGGCTGAGGTGGGTGGATCACTTCAGGTCAGGAGTTCGAGACCAGCCTGGCCAACGTGGTGAAATCCCGTCTCTACTAAAAATACAAAAATTAGCTGGACGTGTGGTGGCACACGCCTGTAATCCCAGCAACTCGGGAGGCTGAGGCAGGAGAGCCACTTGAACCTGGGAGGTGGAGGTTGCAGTGAGGCGAGATCGTGCCATTGCACTCCAGCCTGGGCAACAGAGAAAATCTCCATCTCAAAAAAAAAAGAAAAGAAAAGAAAAAAGAACAAGGAAAGGTACGACATAGCAAGACAGAAAACTTTTGGACAATAGCCACTCTACCCCAGCCACACACCACAGAAAAATAGAGCCCCACCTCCTCCTCCATCAGCAAAGGCCAAGAGGGGATCCTGGAATTCCACCCTCTCCCAGTGGTAACAATAACACCTCACCCTATCTCCTCCATCCCATTATTATGAAAGACGATTGAGTGAGGAGCCAGGATTGTCACCCACGCCAGCAACGTGAAACCCCCTTCATGGTGTCAATGGAGGCCGTATGGGGATCTTGGGCTTCCACTTCCACCCAGAGGTAATAAGGCATTCCTCCGCCTCCCTAGCTTATTGAAAGGGTTTGGGAGGCCAGAAATCTCACCACCATCTAGTGGTAAGCACCCCTCAAACACTGTCAGTGGAAGCCGCATGGGGAGCAATAGTGAGACGTTCCTCTCCTTCCCAGCCAGAGTGGTTGTCAGCTGAGGTCTACAAGAAGCCTGCAATGCATCTCCACCCAGCATTAATGGGGGTCCTGCCCCTGGAGGCATAAAGGAAACTAAGTGGGGAAACTAGATTTTCACCCCCACCTGGCAGTAACAAGGGGGAGCACTTCTTTCCCTGCAGCACATGTCAGAGGAACCTGCTAAACAGAAGATTTAAGTAAGAACTAGAGTCTCATGATGTAATACCCAAAATATCCAGGGTAAAATACAAAATCACTAATCACACCAAGAACCAGGAAAATCTCATATTAAATAAGAAAAGACAGTCCACAGATGCCATCACCAAGATAGTGATGTTGGAATTGTCTGATAAAGATTTTAAAGCAGCCATCATAAAAAGTCTTCAATGAACAATTATGAAAGCTTTCTTGAAACAAATGAAAAAAGGGAAAATCTGAGCAGATAGAAGATGTAAAGAAGAACCAAATATAAATTTTAGAACTAAAATATATTAAAAAAAATCTCAATAGATGAGCTTCACAGCAGAAGGGAAAGGACAGAGAAAAGAATCAGTGAAGGCCGGGCGCGGTGGCTCACGCTTGTAATCCCAGCACTTGGGGAGGCCGAGGCAGGCGGATCACGAGGTCAGGAGGTCGAGACCACGGTGAAACCCCGTCTCTACTAAAAATACAAAAAAAAAAATTAGCCAGGCGTTGTGGCAGGCGCCTGTAGTCCCAGCTACTCGGAGAGGCTGAGGCAGGAGAATGGTGTGAACCCGGGAGGCGGAGCTTGCAGTGAGCCGAGATTGCGCCACTGCACTCCAGCCTGGGTGACAAAGCGAGACTCCGCCTCAAAAAAAAAAAAAAAAAGGAAAAGAATCAGTGAACTTGAGGCTAGAACACTAGAAATTGGCCAGGCACTGTGGCTCACACCTGTAATCCCAACACTTTGGGAGGCCAAGGCAGGACAATCACTTGAGGTTAGGAGTTCAAGACCAGCCTGGCCAACATGACAAAAACCCATCTCTGCTAAAAATACAAAAATTAGCCAGGCATGGTGGTGCACACCTGTAGTCCCAGCTACTCAGGAGGCTGAGGTGGGAGAATAGAAACTGCTCAATCTGAACAACAGAAAAAAAAACTAACCAAAAAAAAAAAAAAAACAAACAAACTCAGGAACCTATATGACTATAACAAAGAAATCAAACACTCATGTCATTTGAGTCCCAGAAGGAGAGGAGAAAGAAGGTGGGATAAAAAAGTATTAAAAAATACAATAACTAAAAATTTCCCAAGTTTGGTAAAAGACACAACTTAAAGAAAGAAGAAGCTATGTGAATTCGAAACAGAATAAACCTAAAGAAATCCATGTCAAGACACATATTAGTTAATCTTGTAAAAACTAAAGGTGGCCGGGTGTGGTGGCTCATGCTTATAATCCCAGCACTCTGGGAGGCCAAGGCGGGTGGATCACTGGAGGTCAGGAGTTCAAGACCAGCCTGGGCAACATGGTAAAACTCTGTCTACAGCAAAAAATACAAAAATTAGCCAGGCATGGTGGCACATGACTATAGTCCCCAGCTACTCAGGAGGCTGAGGCAGGAGAATAGCTTGAATCTAGGAGCCAGAGATTGCAGTGAGCTGAGATCATGCCACTGCACTCCAGCCTAGGCAACACAGCGAGACTCTGTCTCAAATAAAATACGTACATACATACATACTAAAAGTAAATAAGTAAATCTTGAAATCAGCGAGAGACAACTAAAAGACAGATATTGGCAAAGAGGATTTTAAAAACATTACCCAACTATATGCAAGGACATTACGGAGTGGAAAAAAAGTCAGTCCCAAGAGGTCACATGCCATATAATTCCATTTATACAACATTCTCAAAATGACAAACTATAGAGATGGAGAAAAGATTAGTAGTAGCTGGGGAATAGTAATGGTGAAGGGAAGAGGAAATGATTATAAAGAGGTAGCATGAGGAAGATCTTTGTGGTGACAGAGTAGTGCTATATCTTGATTATAGTGGTGGTCACATAAATCTACACCTGTGACAAAACAGCACGGAACTATACATAACTTACATAGTACCAATGTCAATTTGCTGGCTTTGATGTTGTACTATAGTTATATAAGATGTAACCACTGGATAAAGAGGACCCAGGGCCTCTCTGTACTATCTTTGCAAGTTCCTGAAAATCTACAATCATTTCCAAATAAAAGGTTTAAAATGTTCATAAAACTACATATACACACCCATGCATATACACATATACAGAGACAGAGAGAGAGAGAAAACAAAATGGCATATAGAAATGCGTCACCAGATCATATTTGGTTTTAGTACATTTTTCACTTTACTATATGAATGTGCTTTATTACAGAAATGTATGTATTTATTAAAACTTACTGCACTTCAACAAAATAATGGAACTATACTCTGCAATTCTACACGGAAGGAGCTAGACATTTTCATTTTACACAACTTGCTTTTTGCAGACCTTGTTTGTATCTTTGGCTCCACTTTTTTCTGACTCTATTACCTTCTCAGAGCCTCAATTTCCTCATCTGAAATGGAGCTAAGAATGCATGCCTCCCACATTACTTTTATAAGTAGTAAAATTCTTCTTGGCCAGGTGTGGTGGCTCACACTTGTAATCACAGCATTTTGGGAGGCTGAGGTGGGAGGATTGCCTGAGCCCAGGAGTTCTAACCTGCCTGGGCAACAGAGAGAGATCCCCATCTCTGCAAAACAGTTTTTCAAAAAAAATTAGCTGGGTGTGGTGGTGTGTGCCTGTGGTCCCAGCTACTCTGGAGGCTGAGGCAGAAGGATCACTTGAGCCCCAGAGATTCAGGCTGCAGTGAGCTGTGATGGCACCACTGCACTCCAGCCTGGGTGACACAGTGAGACTTTGTCTCAAAAAAATAATAAAATAAAATGTCTTATTGTATAAAATGATATATCATCAAATGGCAAAACCAGAAGTTATGGAATAGCAAAATGTTACCTGATTTGAGGGACCCCTATATGTTGCCAGTATTTAAAAAGTGCCGGCCAGGCACACTGGCTCACGCCTGTAATCCCCACACTTTGGGAGGCCGAGGCGAGTGGATCACCAGGTCAGGAGATCGAGACCATCCTGGCTAACACGGTGAAACCCTGTCTCTACTAAAAAAAAAAAAAAAAAAAAAATACAAAAAAATTCGCTGGGCGAGGTGGCCGGTGCCTATAGTCCCAGCTACGCAAGAGGCTGAGGCAGGAGAATGGCATGAACCCAGTGGGCGGAGCCTGCAGTGAGCCAAGATTGCACCACTGCGCTCCAGCATAGGCGACAGCGAGAATCCATCTCAAAAAAAAAAAGAGAAGTGCCTGGAAACACTAGAAAGCTCATACCCAGGAAGTACCCCATCCTGTCCCAGCCTGCAGAATTAAGTTTGGGAGATTATCTCAGTAATATCAGCAAACAGTAGGAAACTGAGGCATTAGCAATGAAAAATGAAAGGAGGACAATATGAGAGAGATCTTGATGATGAATTGAATGTCAGGAATAAAAGTGAGGGAGAAAAAAGTAAGAATGACACACAGATTTCTGGCTCAGGGTAAAATAGTTGCCCTTCCTGAAGATAAATCAAACAAGTAGGCTGTTTGAGGGCAAATATAATAAGCCCACCTGGGGACTTGTCTAACTTTATGAGTCTGGATGTGCAGATAAAGAGCTAGAAGAGAGCCTTGCGGAAGAGAAGTTGATCTGAGGGTTACTGGCGTGCCAGTCAAAGCTGTACTGTGGGTGAGGCAACCAGGAAGAATACAGAGTGAAAAATGCAGAGGACAAGAGCAGCACTTGTAAGAAGACTGAAAGCCACCATGGGCAGGAGAAGACGTTCCTGAAAAGACAACTCAAAAAGAGCAGCCAGAAAGGAAGGAGACAATTGGGAAGGAGTGATGTCAGGGAAGACAAAGGAAGAAAGAGAGCTATGTGGCCAGGGAACCAACGTCGTAGAGGGCTCAAGTAAGATGGGATACAAAGCTCCACTGGATTTGACCTTTGGAGGGTCACCCCACATCGCGCCTGCTCAGCGGTGTGGGGCAGCAGACAGGTGACAGCAGGTTGGGTAGTGAATGGAAAAAGAGCAAGCAAAGCCAATGAATGCAGAGGGTGCTCTTTAGAGTGGTGTTTCTCAAAGTGGGTCCCCAGCCATCAGCATCACCTGGGAACTTGTTAGAAATGCACGTTCTTGGACCCGACCCCAAACCTACCGAATCAGAAACTCTGAGGATGAGGCTTAGGAATATGTGCTTTAACAAGTTCTGTAGCTGATTCTGATGTACACCAAAGGTTGAGACATACAGATCTAGAAAAAGAAAGAGAAGCCACCGTTGGGAGGAAAGGGAGGATAGTCGAAGGAGGGTTTTGTGTTATAAAATGGAATAAATTTTGGTTTTTTAGCTAGAAATTACTCTTTATTGATTAAATCACCAGAAATTTTCAGCACAAGATTTAACATCTTAATGACCACCAAGGCCTAGGCTCTAGGGCTCTTTCTGCCTCTTCCAGTCCTTAATGGGGTTTAGAGGGAGAGAAGTCATTAACAGAGACCAAGTCAGATGATTGCAGGTCCTCCTTTCCCAGTCTTTAAACAAGCTGCTCAATTCTTGTCCAGAGCAGGAAAGAGCCAGTACTTCAGAAAAATCTAATAAAGAATTTGACATTGCATTATAAGATCTCTCATAACAATTTAGATTTATCAATAGTATTGGTCCAAACTCATTTGCTGCAGATCTAAATTTTTTTCATTGTGCAATTTACTTTTTGTGTGTGTGTGCAGTTTTAATAAATAATCTCACTCCCTGTGCAGAAATTAATCAACCCAATGCAAAAAACATCCCTCAAACTGGAATAGCCTCATCTTACTTTGGAGAGAGGAAACAAGTTTTTCTGCTCCTCTTCTACCCAGGAGATGAACAAATGTCCCCACAAAGTTCAAAATGTTACTTCTGGCCTTGGGATGCACACACAGGCAGCTTTTGATGGGCTAATTCAGATCACCTAGAAAGGGCAGCTGCAACCACTATGCAGGTAGTCTTCTTTGGGGATTTCTTAAATCAACTCTTGAGAATTCTCCATGATTGTTTACAAAGGCGCTAAGCTCTAAACAACTTGTGCCATTTCATTTCATGAGCTAGGCTCTGAGGACACATTGGAATGCGCAGGAGCAAGAGCAGCCGCAGTGGTCCCATGAGGTAGGACCTCAATAACTCGAGGCTTCTCAATGATCCAGGCTGTCAGGTTTCCCTTTTCCACAATGCCAACAATCCATGCTTGGTGACCCTCTCTGCACTTGGAAGATCTGATTTCAGAAAAAAAGTGAGCCACCTGTTCTCTTGGAAGACAAATCAGTAATCTCCTGAGGTTTCGGCTGAGGTTCCTTGAAGAAGCCCAAACTGCCCACTGGCCTTGCTGATGGCAGCCATCTTGGCAATGACTGGCAGATTGCAAATGACAAAGGACACATCATTTCTTTGTTGCTTCACGAGGTTCTGAGAGTGTCCTTGAATGCCAAAGACTGTGATATCTGTGGCCATATGGGCATTAAATTTGTGCATTAATCCAGCAGCAGTTCTGTTGATGGTAGCCATATTGAGCATGGCTTCCTGATAGGCCAGATCTACTTCTTCTCTGAAGACCACCATCTTCACCTGATTCCATCTTTCAGTATTATCCAGCTATTGGTGGGCATTGACAGCAACTTGGGTTCCTAAGGGTTTGGTTAACCAGCACATCCCCAACAGTGGCACTATCAGGCATTACGAATGCACTTGGCCAACACACCACAGTGGCAACTCCGCCGATGGTAAGCCAAAAGTTGACCACCGTTTGTCCACCTGTCACTGCAGTCCCTCCCACCTCAGTAGCGTCCCGAAAGCCTTTGATCATGAGTGGCATTATCTTTTCACGTTCCTCCTCACTCATACTCTGGCTAAGGCTGAGTAACGTCAACACGTTGTCACGCTCAGTAATGCCTATGTCGTACAGATCACTCAGCACGTTGGCACAAGCTATGCACCCCTTCATGTAGGGATCCTCCACCAAGGGGTAAAAGAAGTCCGTGGTCTGCACCAGTGACAGGCCTCCATGCCTCAGCTAGATGATGCAAGAGTCTATCCCAATGCCCAGGGCTGGAAGGGCTGGGCCAGGGTCTGCCCCTCTGGCAGGGGTGCTTCCTGGGGGGCCTCGTCCCAGCTGGGTGTAGGCCGTGTTAGTCTGGCCAGGAGTTTGGGCAGTGCCTCCTGCGGGAGCTTGCAGCCTCAGCCCTTCCTGCTGGAGAAGCCCGTCAGTCGCCAGCTCAGGCTGAGACCCCACAACTGGGGCTGGAAGGGCCAGTTGCTCGAGAAGGCCCAGCCCAGAGACAAGGCCGCCGGGCTTGAGGAGACTTCCCCCGCCTCCGTGGCCACCGTCACGGGGCTTCCGCCATCGCGCCTGCTGGAAAGGCCTGAGGAGAGGGGAGAAGAAGAGAGGGCCCTTTTAGTTTCCACTCAAGTTAATATGAAGTAACAGTAAAATATCTCCCACAGAGATTCTCCCGGGCGTCATTCTGGACACTCTTCTCGCCCACGCCACCCCTCCTTGGCCTCCCTCCAAAATGGGAGAGGTTTATCGCATGCTTGCGTGGTAGGAAGAGCCAGTATTTGAAGAGACTGGATCTATAGAAAAGGAAAGATAAGTGTTGGAGCCAACTTTTGAGAAACCCAGAAACCGATGTTGAGTATTTTGAGATATAAAGTCATAGGAGCAGCCTAGGAATTGTGTCCCAGCCTCTGTACCCGCCTGTTTATGAGGCAAAGCAAGGATGACAGGATACTCCTGTTCTGACATGTCTGCTTCTAATACTTCAACCACTGCCTCCTCCAAGAATCTCTGTATTTTTGTTTACTGTGTGACTAATATCTTCAAACACTGAGGAGCATTTCATGTCATCTGACCTTTGAAGGCTAGGCAGGCCCACTGCAGGTTAACAGTTCACCTAGCCCAGGTCCCCGGGCTATTTGGAGCATGTGCTGAACTCGTATCTATTCAGGTGCCGTAGAATAGGGATTGAATTTCATGCTGGTGACTATGTGGGCTCCAATGTCTGAGCCAGGGAAGCCAGGAAGGGCAGTGTCCCCAGGCCAAGGGCACATGAGAAGGGGATGTCTGGGGCTTTTTCCAAACAAGGTAGGTAGGAGACACTTATCCAGCAGCTGCAACAAAAACAATATTCCACATTCTGGGGTGATTCAAATGTCAAACACAGACAAAATTTTAATGGAGGAAAAAAAAAAGAGGTTTGTCTGGTAGGAAAAAAAAAAAAAAAAGAGGTTGCCGGTTATGACAGCCACCATTGGTAATGTTTATTTTGTTTTTCCTCTGGTCGAGCTGGTCGGCAAAGACCTGGCGCACCCAGGCAAGAGACAGTTGCAAAACAAGTGTCTGTACAAGAGACCTACAAGGAGTCTCAAAGATTTTTAATTTTCATTAACCCCAATTTTGATTTTCTTTTTCTTAAAAACATGGTGCTAAATCTTTGTGGTCAAAGCCTTAGGTTGACAGCCTTTAATAAAGAAGTCCAAACTCTGGAAAAACAAAAATAAACAGAACTACTCAACAAATCACATTCTCCTTTGAAAGTTGCTTTTGAAGGCCCAAGGGAGTACTATTAACATCACAGGAAAAGCTAGGCAATTAATTTCCATTCTAAGGGCTTTTAGAATGTCTCCCAGAATTGACAGGGAAAGAAAATTAATGCCACATCAAGACATTAATTCAGACCACCAATTAGTTTACTCAAGGTCTTCTCTGATAGTAACTTCTGTTTACTACTAGCTTTGATGAAATGTGAGAATTGAAAAAAGAGTGTCTATCCCCAGCACCAATCCATGCACTGTGCAGATTCAACTGATACTGATTTCTTCTTTCCTATCCCACTTCAGGGAAAGGAAAGTCAGGTTTGGGGACTATTCATGGTAAGTATACACACACACACATACACACACACACAAACACACACCTGTGTATATATGTATCATACAGAAGGAGTGCACTTTACCTCTTCTCTTTATCCTTCTCACTTGGGAGGAAAAGGGCTGGGCACGTTGTCAGAAATCAGTGTATCTGTGGGCGTCAGATTGTTTCGTACAGAAGCGTGCCTTTTTCTGCCAGTGCTCATGAAGCTGCACCATTGCTGGTTTTATTTTCTGGAAGTAGATCCATCAGATATTAAAGTGTCATAATATAAATGTAGTGAGTCATGACTAGCACTTGGGATACAGATAGAATAGGATAGGGTAGGATGGGATGGGATGACATAAGACGAGATAGGATGGAATAAGGAGGGGAGGGGAGGAGAGGGGAGGGGAGAAGAGGAGAGGAGAGAAGAAGATGGATTGGATAGGAGAAGATGCATAGGATACGGTAGGATGGGATGGACTGAATAGGATAGGATAAGAAATACCAGAGCAAATCACAGGTAAGCAGGAGAGAGCTGGTCTGTGAAACTTTAAGTTTGATGTGCAAGCATGTGTGCATACACACAACTGCAGTTGTGTTCTAAATCACAATGTAAAATGAATCTTTCATAATCAAAAAGGTTGATTCTAATTTGATAATAGAAATGAGGGCTGGGCACAGTGGCTTATGCCTATAATCCCAGCACTTTGGGAGGCTGAGGTGGGTGGATCACGAGGTCAGGAGTTTGAGACCAGCCTGGGCAACATGGTGAAACTCTGTCTCTACTAAAATACAAAAATTAGCCAGGTGTGGTGGTGCATGCCTGTAACCTCAGCTACTCGGGAGGCTGAGGCAAGAGAATTGCTTTAACTCGGGAGGCGGATGTTGCAGTGAGCTGAGATTGTGCCACTGCACTCCAGCCTGGGTGACAGAGTCAGACTCTGTCTCAAAAAAAAAAAAAAAGAAGAAGAAGAAGAAATGAGGTTGACAATAGAAATGAGACTTCTCCACCTAATCCTCAGTGATTGGCAGTTTTTCACCCATAAATAAAGAGCTGATCACATTGGCTGGGCGTGTCAGCAAAATGCTAATTGTGTAGTGTTCAGAGGTGAGGGTGAGCCCATCCTTGCTGAACAGGGGCTTCTCTAGCTTGGGAATCTGTGCAGTGTGGCCTCCCTGGGACACTGTGTAGCTAATAGGGTTTGGATGTTTGTCCCCTCCAAATCTCATATTGAAATGTGAGTCCCAAAGTTGGAGATGGAGCCTGGTGGGAGGTGTTTGGGTCAGGGGGATGGATCTCTCATAAATGGCTTGGTGCCCTCCCCATGGTAATAAGTGATTTCTCACTCTGTTAGTTCATGCAAGAGCTGGTTGTTTAAAAGAGCCTGGCATCTCTCGTGCTCTCTCATCATGTGACACGCCTGCTCCCCCTTCACCTTCTACCATGATTGTAAGCTTCCTAAGGCCCTCACCAGAAGCAGATGCCAGCATTAGGCTTCTTATAAAGCCTATGAACCGTGAACCAAAATAAAACTCTTTTCTTTATAAATTACCAAGCCTCAGATATTCCTGTATAACAACGCAAAACAGACTAACACCAGAGCCAAATGTTCTGGGGTTGAACGGAGGTGAAAGCAGACAAATCACGGGACTTACTTATTTTTAAGTTTCCCCAAAAACAATGTGTCTAGGCCTTCCCATACCTCAGTCAGCTCACACAGGCCAACACCCAAACACCCAGCCTTGGTCCAGCCTCTGAAGACCACCCATGGACAAACTAATGAGCCCTACGGTTTGCATTTTCAATTGCAAATGATGTTTTAAGAA
This sequence comes from Nomascus leucogenys, assembly GCF_006542625.1. NCBI lineage: Eukaryota > Metazoa > Chordata > Mammalia > Primates > Hylobatidae > Nomascus > Nomascus leucogenys. The sequence goes on along the minus strand of NC_044386.1, from coordinate 14,046,914 downwards.
AACACTTAACTATTACTTTCCAAGAAACTGGTTTCAAGAGGTTGGAGCACAAACACTCCCGTTTATGTTTCCACCCTCAATCAAGATGAAAGAGGCTAGTTTAAAATTTTTCCTTTCCATGCAGCAGATCCCAAACCCTGAGTTTTACCACCACAGGTTTAAAGGTTGCTGTGGTCGGCCAGCATGACGCCCTCGCTGCTCCCAGGCAAATTCCTTATGGGTCCTGCTCTGGTCAGCTCAGTGGATATGCACTGTGAATACATGGACTCACTTCCCATTTGCACAAAATGTGGACAATGTTGCTTTTTATTCAGGCAGTAATATTGCAAAGTTGCTTTCTGCTTCTTAGAACCCAAGATAATTTTATTGTGAAAATAAAGATCAAAGTATTTCAACTTTCCTTTTCCCTTTCCTCTTCATGTAGAATGATAGAGCTTGGAGACATAAAAACAAGCCAAGGGTTTTACAAGGAATATCTGCCATAGGGAATATCAAAGCATCTTAATGGGTGCTGAATGTGTTCATAACAACAGAACTTGTATTTTAAAGTTACATTTGGTAAAATGGAGCTTACACACCAGAAGAGAAGTTCAAAGTGGCTTTTGGTGGAAGAAGAAGAAGAATTTCTCTAATACCAACTGTATTTAACAAACAAATTAAATAAAAATGTTTTTCCTTCATATTTCACTTTTGCTGAGTCAAAAGTGACCAAGGAATAGTATCTAAGCTTAAATTCAAACCTATTTTCTTCCTTGTTGCCTGTGTATTACACTCATTCTCATCCATTCATTTTGTACATTCTAATGTATACTTATAAAATAACTAAACAAACTAAAGAAGTTACATTAAGTCATGTTTAAAATTATTCCGGCTATAAAAAAGTATGAAGCAACAATGGAACTTTCTATAAAATAAATATCGGGGCCAGACACAGTGGCTCATACCTGTGATTCCAGCACTTTGGGAAGCCAGGGTGGGAGGATCGCTTGAGGCCAAGGGTTCAAAACCAGCCTAGGAAACATAGTAAGACCCCCATCTCTACAAAACATAGTAAGACCCCCATCTCTACAAAACAACAACAAATTAGCTAGGAGTGGTGGCACACACCTGCAGTACTAGCTACTTGGGAGGCTAAGGCAAGAGGATCACTTTAGCCCAGGAATTTGAGGTTGCAGTGAGTTATCATCATGCCACTGCACTCCAGCCTGGGTGACAGTGTGAGACTCCCCCTCTCTAAAATAATTAATAATAAATAAAATAAATATTGGTTGGCCAAATGTACATTTTACAGTTTTATGACCATATTCTTTTTTCACATTCTCTTTGTTCTATAACGAAGCATACTTGTAGGTAAAGAATCCATACTTACAGAAATTGTATTCATTTTGATATATTTTTAAAATAAGCATTCTTTAGAACTGAACACAGACTGCAAATTCTCAAAGGCCATTCCCCACATGACATTCTCCAGAGCAGAGGCAAAGAATGAAGTGGTTGATTGATGCAGATATTCATTCTGTGAAACCTTCATGAAAAATAGGAAAGTTGTGCCCTAGACTCTAGCACCCTGAGCTCGTGCCCCTGTCAAAGTATTAGGAACGAAGAGAACAAGGACAGCCTGACCTGGGCTTCTCTCACTCCACAAGAAGGACTCCATTTAGGAGTTGGAGGCCAGACCATGCAATCCAGGCCTTCAGGACTGATGCCATTTGCAGTGAATATACTGAGCAACACTTCCAGATAATTCTGTTCAAACCGAAGAGGAGTTTTCACCACCATTGGTAATGGTTAGTCTTATAGGTCAACATGGCAAGGCTACAGCATCCAGTACTTGATCAAACACTAGCCTAGGTGTTGCTGCCAAGGTATTTTGTGGATGTGGTTAGCATCTACAGTCAGTTGATGTTAAAGAAAGGATATTATCCTCAATAATCTGGTTGAGCCTCATCCAATCTGATGAAGACCTTCAGAGCAAAACTGAGGTTTCCCAGAGGAAGGAAAATTCCGCCTGTAGACAGCAGCATCAGCTGTGGCCTGACAGACTCCAGAAGGCTCTTCCCGACGGCCTGCTCTAGGGACGTCAGACTTGCCAGACCCCACAATCACTGATTCTGTTTCTCTGGCAGAATGTTGACTGATACGCCAGTCTACTGGGCTTGGATGAAATCAACCTAAATTTATCCAGAAATAAAGGGCCTCATTATACCCTAAATTTTAGTCAATTGCCAAATCTCAAAACATTGGTTTTATGAACTTTAGAACACAGAGTAGCAGACATTTAAGATTATTTGCTATTATATCCTTAAATGCCATCTATATGGGAGTTAGTAAAAATAAACTCTATTGTATGACTAGTTCATTCCAATTTCTATCTAATGTAAAAGACATTTGAAATGAACATTTGCACCAGTTGGGTTTCCATTGTTGTGAATTGGCTGCAGACTTTCAAGGCAGAAAGGAACATATAAGGAATATGGTTTCTGAAACTCCTCCAAAACCAAAGGCATCTAAAATAAGTATGACTTGATGAATGCTAAAATGAAGTTGAAATTGGTTTCAGCCCATTTCCTAAATTGCAGCTGTTCTGATAATTCCACCTTACCTTCTTTATTTCGGTAGTTTCCTGGAGGATATTCCCCCCACATCTAAGAAGGAATTTTTACTCTAAATTTTTTACACAAACTATCGCTGATGAGTCTTTCCCCACCATAACTACAACTTTTCTTCCTGTTACATTCCACTTTAGCCAAAATAGGCCCCTGTAACTGGGTGGTTTTATTTTTTTCCATCATAAGAGAGTTTAATATACTCTTGTCAAGAAAAGAGACAGCAGTGACAGTTAAATTAAAAGTGGTACCAATTAATGTATTTATAGAACACCATACACAGACAACAGACGAGAGAAGAATTTACAGTACACGAAAAGCACACCATGCTTCAGCAACAGTCGATTTGTCAAAAGGGCTGTGCTCCTGACAAATGATTAGTAAGAGAAATCCCCAAAGATCAGAGGAGGATGAAACGGGGTTCACTCCTGCAGCTTACGGGGACAGTGGCAGAGGAATAAAGGTAATTAGAGAATTCATTGGCAATACATTCTCAGTTTCCTATTGACTGTGGGACTGTGGAGCCACATAGGAGATACAGGGCATGAAAGCCACCTGGTCCCCCTGGTTATTGTGACAATAGAAGGATCAGCTGCCTCTGTCCCCATTACACTGCTGAGGCATGATCATAATGTTGGCAGACTGTTTTTCTCTTTTCTGCCTCTTTTCCTCTGTCATAACATGCCTCCCCGGCTTCCCATTCCTGCTCTTACAGAAGAATCTCCTATCTGTCATTCACCAAAGTCTGTGTGTTGCCCTGGGCTCTCAGAGTTCTGGAAAGTTTAAAGCTCTGCTAAGGAAGTAATGCGGAGTTTGCCTTGTTCCATTGAACTCATTGCCAACCCCAGGCCTTCTTTCTCCTGAGTCCCCTTATAGTGCAGAGACTGTTCTTTCTCAAAGGGATTGCTGGCATCTGTGGCCAGCTGGGGTGGGGAGGATATGAAGATATTTTAAGGCTGGAGGGCCCTTGCAGGTTCAGAAGCAGCACACTCAGGCAGTCACCCTGCATGATTCGTGAAACTCTGGAGCCACAGCAGACGTGAGAGATGAGGGAGATGCTCTCTCCAAACTATAAGGGGACTAGGGAGAAGGAGGGCCTGGAGTTGGCGGTGGGTTCACTGGGACAAGGCAATCTCCCTGTTACTTCTCTCCATAGACTCCTTAAGCAACACATGCTAATTGGTTTCTTAAACAATCAAAGGCTTCTCACATGCCAGAGAATATATGTACAAAAAATATAATTATAGGACTTTTTGTTCTGGCTATGATAGAGTAGTTTAAAGAAAACTAAAGAAAAACCTAAAGAACAGATGAATTACATTTTTAAAAATCACCTAGGCCAGGCATGGTGGCTCATGCCTGTAATCTCAGCACTTTGGGAGGCCACGGTGGGTGGATCCCCTGAGGTCAGGAGTTCGAGACCAGCCTGGCCAACATAGTGAAATGCCATCTCTACTAAAAATATAAAAATGAGCTGGGCATGGTGGCACACACCTATAATCCCAGCTACTTGAGAGGCTGAGGTAGGAGAATAGCTTGAACCTGGGAGGCAGAGGTTGCAGTGAACTAAGATTGTGCCACTACACTCCAGCTTGGGTGACAGAGTGAGACTGTGTCTCAAAACAAAAAACAAAAAACAAAAAAAAAAACTGTTTAAAGGCATAGAGGAACCGCCAAGACAACCAGACAGAATCTGGGCACAAGATCCACAAAAGACAGAAAGCCTCCAGAGGTGAGCCCAGCTCTCCACATTCCAGTTTCACCTGTGGGGCAATTCTTGGTCTGATTGCACCTTCGGGGCAATTCTTGGTCAATTCTTGGTACTGGGCTAGGGACTAAGAAACTGGGCGGGGGCAGATGCTAAGAGGCAGAGAAACCAGCAGAGCTTCAAACAATTTTACAGGACTGGGAGAACAAATTGGGATCTGAAGCTGCAGAAGTGCCCTTGAAAGGCCAAGATACCAAAGGGAAGGGGGACACCACCAATGGATCCAACACACAGCAATGGTTTTCTCCAATGAGTCAGATAGAAGACTGCAACACAGAATATATATAGAAATAATGAGCAATGTAAATGTATTTAAATCTAAATGAATATTAATTGTACAAAACAGTAATAATATGGAGATTTAAATATGTATAGGATTAAACAGCATGACAAAAAAATAACAAAAAAGAAGGAGATACGTGGAGTTAAAGTCCTTTGAGAAGCGTAAAGAACTCATTAATATTAAACTGGAATAAATCAAAAGTGATTGTTTTAATCTCTAGGATAATTTACAAAAGAATAGCAGAGGGATATCTTTATTTTTAAAAAAAATTTAATAGAGGGGAAAATGAAATAATAATCTTAAAAATAGTTAATTAGTCCAAAAGAGGCAAAAAAAAGACACAAGAAGAACAGAAGTGAGCACCATGAAAGGTCAGGATATGGAGAATTCCTTAGGGAGACATCAGGGGTGGAGGGCAAGGGTTCTTGCTACACGAATGTGGCAGGATTCTGGTTGAAGGCAGGCCAGGGTGATTAGATATTGAGGGTAGGAGTTGAGCAATTTGATCTGATATTAAGGGGGATCAGATATCAAGTGTGGGGGATTCCCTCTGAACAGAATTAGCACGATTCTTGCTGCGACTGGACTATGCAGGCCAAACAAGAACAGGGACCAAGGTCAAGCCCCAGTCAAAAGGGATTCTACACAAAAAGCACACCAAGCTTTTCAGGATTCAGAGGAGCTTAACTAAAGTCCGTTCAAGGAGAGAGTCTTTGTCAAGGCTCCAACAACTTCACCAGGAGGACTTTCTCCCACTGAAAACAGTGCTGCCCAAACTTTTTGGCACCAAGGACTGGTTCCATGGAAGACAATTTTTCCACTGACATGTGCGTGAGATGGTTTTGGGATAGAACTGTTCCATGTCAGATCGTCAGGCATTCGATTTTAATAAGGAGCTCCCAACATAGGTCCCTCACATACCCAGTTCACAATAGCAGTTTAGGCTCCTATGAGAATTTAATGCCACTGCTGATCTGACAGGAGGCCGAGCTCAGGCAGTAATGCTCACTCGCCTGCCATTTACCTCCTGCTGTGTGGCCCCATTCCTAACAGGCCACGGACCAGTACCGGTGGGTCCATGGCCTGGCTCCCACAGGTAGGGCTTGGTGTCCTCCTATTCAACATAAACCATTTCATAGAACACCAACAGCAGGTAAGGGTACTCTGTAACCATGAAGGATCAAGACAAACTAAGACCATTCATAATCATGTCTTAACACAGACAAAATCAAGACCATTGTTCAAATCATAAAAATGCCTGGACATCCTCTCATCCTGGCTATTATAAGGGACTATTGCCTCTTTGCTTATTACACCTTTAGCCTCGATGCTTTCTTCCAGCCTCAGAGATAAGATTTATTAAGACACTCAACTATAGAATTGTCCCTGTTTCCTGACAACATGATTGGAGCAAAGCTCTACTTCCTTAAACCCTCCCTGAAAACACCAAATCCTATACTAAATCCTTCCTAATTCTCTCTGACTGAGATATCCCTGTGGTTCCTGTTGTGTGCAGTCTCATTCTTTGCAATGAGCAATAAACCCACTTGTTCAACTTCAAATGTGTTTCTTTGGCTGTAGGCTATTGACAGATGCTTAAGTCTCATCAAACATTCACATATCAGATCCAATAGTATGTAAAAATAACAATCTATCACAACCAAGTTGGCTTGATTCCAGAAATGAAATTCAAGGTTAGTTTAATATTTTAAAATCTGTCAACATACTCTTATGACAGAGGCCCTAGACAGCTCCCATCTCCCTGCAACCATGTGAGGACACAGGGAAAAGACAGGCATCTACAAAAACTGCATCTACAAACCAGGAGGCAAAGCCCTCACCAGACACCAAATCTGCCAGCACCTTGATCTTGAACTTCTCAGCCTCCAGAACTGTGGGAAATAAATTTCTGCTGTTTATAAGCCAAAAAATAATAATAATAATGTAATTCATCACATAAGAAAAAAGAGATGTCATATGATCATATTAACAAATGCACAAATTGCACTTGATAAAATGCTACAGTTACTCATGTTAACAAAAATTTAAACTTTTAGCAAAATTAGAATAGAGGAAAACTGCCTTTGTCCTAATATAGAGTACGCAGAAAAACCATATAGCAAAGATCATACTTAATGGTGAAGGATGAAAAGATCTTCTCCTGAGATAGAAAATATGCCTCTATGATCACTTTTATTCAAACAACTGGAGGTTGTAGCCTGTATAATAAAGCAAGAAAATAGCCAGTAATAAACCTGACAAAGATTCGCAAGAACTTTACACTGAAAGTTATACATATTGAGAAAAATCTTTAAAATCTAATTTAGTGGAAAGCTTATTGAGAGAAATCTTTAAAATCTATTCAGTGGAAAGCTATGCAATGATCATTAATTGAAAAACTCAATATTATAAAGGTCTAAGTAAGTTATTCCCAAACAAATCTATATTCCAGCAGGACTGGGAAAATCTAGAAGAAAAAACTTTAGGATTTACATGAGCAGATACCAAGATACATTATAATGCTACAGCAATTAAGAGGGTCATAGTATAAGTTCCTGATACACCAATAGGCCTATGGAATAGAAAAGAGAGTGCAGAAACTGTCACTTGATTTTTGACAAAGGTGACACATCAGTCCAATGAGCAGAAAAATTGCCTTTTCAATAAAATACACATGAGTAATTAGAATCTATATGAAAACTCTTAAATGTCTATTTCACATCATGCATAATAAACTACAGGAACTGTAGCTGTAAAAGTAGGCATAACTACAACAAAGATTCTGGGGGGAAGGAGACTATCTTCATGACCTTATGGCAGGCAAAAAAAAAAATTTAAGAAGACACAAGAGCAATAACCATAAATTAAATGATGGATAAATTGTACTGCATTAAAAGTAAGAATTTCAGTTCATCAAAAAGACACCATTAAGAAAGTGAAGGCTGGGCATGGTGGCTCAAATCTGCAATCCCAGCACTTTGGGAGGCCAAGGCAGGTGGATCACTGGAGCTCAGGAGTTCAAGACCAGCCTGCGCAACATGGCAAAACCCTGTATCTACTAAAAATACAAAAATTAGCTGGGCATGGTGGCACACCTGTAGTCCCAGGTACTTGGGAGGCTGAGGAAATAAGATGGCTTGAGCCTGAGAGATGGAGGCTGCGGTGAGCTGAGACGATGCCACTGCACTCCAGCCTAGGCTACAAAGCCAGACCCTGTCTGAAAGAAAGAAAAGAAAGAAAGAAGGAAGGAAAGAAAGAAAAAGAGAAGAGAGAGAGAGAGGAGGGGAGGGGAGGGGAGGGGATGGAAGGGAAGGGAAGGGAAGGGAAGGGAGGGGAGGGGAGGGGAGGGGAGGGGATGGAAGGGAAGGGAAGGGAAGGGAAGGGAGGGGAGAGGAGGGGAGGGGAGGGGAGGGGAGGGGGGGAGGGGAGGGGAGGGGAGGGGAGGGGAGGGAGGGGAAGGGAAGGGAAGGGAAGGGAGAAAAGGCAAACAACGGATTGGGAGAAAATATTTGTTATGCACATATCCAACAAAGGACTTATATCTAGAATATATAAAAACCCCTAAAAGTTAATAAAAACAAGACAGGCCATCCAATAGAAAAACAGGCATAGAACTTGAACAAGCTCTTCACACAAAAAAAAATCCAAATGTTTAGCCACTAAACATACGAAAAGATGTTCAACAACATTAGTCATCAGGAAAATGCAAATTAAAACCACAATAAAATGCCATTATAGCCTCACCAGAACACCAACTTCAAGTGAGGCTATCTAGCAAATGGATTTTCCATAGACTGCTGTTGGTAATGTAAATTAGCACAACCAATTGAAAACAGCTTGGCTGTATCCACTAAAGCTGAACGTGTGCTTCCCCTATGACTGGCAATTCTACTCCTAAGTATATGCCCAAAGCAAATGAGTACATATATGTACCAAAATGCGTGTACCCAGACACTCATAGAAGCAGTCTTCATAGTAACCAAAAGCTAGAATCTACTCAAAAGGTCATCAAAAGTAAATGGATAAATTGTGGTTTATCCATATACTAAAATGCTGTATAAAAATGAAAACAAATAAGGCTGCTACATGTAACAGCATAAATGAATCTCACAGACAAAATGTTGAATGAAAGAAACTGAACACCAAATAGTACCTACTATATGATTTCATTTATATAAAATTCATACAAATTCATTTATACAAAACTAAATCGGTGACTGAAGGCAGGATATTGGTACCTTTGTGGGCAGGGGGATGGGACTGTGGGGAGTAAATGGAAGGGGTCTTGGGGAAGGCTTCTGCATGGACAGCAATGTTCTACATCTTGGCCTGGATGACATTTATCATCCGTGTTCACCTTGTGAAAATTTATTACATGCTTTTCTCTATTTTTGTTATATTTTAATAAAAAGTTTATTTTTAACGTACCAAAAATGTATGCTTACTGTTGTATAAGAATAACAATAGACATGTAGGGAGAACAGTTATTTCTTCAAAAATATGTAGATGTAGGACTACGGAAGGGGTTGATTTTGCCTGAGATTTGAATTGGGAGCTTTGGAAGACTAGAGGACTTTACAGAAAATTACTTCCAATGACATTATTCAAATGTTCCAAAGACTTTGAGCGTTCATAGTGACCTTTTGTTGTTTTATTTTTCATTCCGTTGTTTCCACTCTATTTTCCAAATGCCCTAATGAAATCTACATAGTACAATAAACAAAAGGTGCTGTTTGTTACTGGCCATTGACACCTCATCAAGGCTTGAGCAAAAATAATTAAAATCTTAAGCCCAAATCTTCTCCCAACTATCTCAGTGCCACCCGAGGCACCACAATGGCCCAGAAATGGAAATGAGTGTCTTGGCCATTTCCCTGAGGAATGCCACAAAGGCTCATTGTGGTATTTCAAAGGGCAAGGCTTCCAGAGCAAAATCCCTCAACAGGAAGAATGTTGCCTCACCCTGGCTGTTCCAATGTAGCCTGTGTAGATCCCACTGCAGAAACCAGTTCTTCCTAGTTAGGGTCTGGGTCAGTCACGTTCAGAGGAGAAGCAAGAAAGGAACAGGTAGTAGTAGGGTGAGGTAATGCTCCTGACTGTGAGTTCTGGCTCTGTTCCTAACAAATTGTTTGGTGCTGACCAGCTCAAGGACCTCTCAGCACTTACTGTCTTTGTCCATAAAATGGACATCTGGCTGGATGGTCACTAAGCCCCTTGAGAGTGCAAATGTTCTTTGATACTCTGGTGACTCCCTTAAGGTAATTTTTTTGGTCTTGTTTTAAACTCAACCTTGATACAGGCATGGGCTGTAAAACCAAACTAAGTACTGGTGCCCTCCACTGGATGACATATGCCAGTGCTTTGTCACATATGCTGGAATGTTGCCTAGACATGTTGAAAAGCCATCATTCTTCATTCGTTCTCTGCAGGTAAGTTGCGTTTCAAGAAACTAAAACTTTGTCCCTTCTTCTAGAGCCTCAACTAGGCAATCATGCTGTTTAAGCCCATGACTTTTGGTTATTTGGTTTCCACACATCACTGAATGTGCATAGCAACAAACAGAATGCTTAACTGGAGTAGAAAATCAGCACAACTCTTAATCCAATTGGTCAGATAGTCGTTAAACAGGAGGGAAATTTTTACTTCTGTTTTCCCAAATGTTTGGACAGGATGTGACTTCCAATCAGAGGTATTTTAAAGTGTTCTGGGCAAAAGTAAAAATCCGTATCCAATTAACATGTGATAGAAATGGAATTCTCCCTGTACAAATACATTAGACAGCTTCCAACCTTAATCACTCCGAGCAAGCTATGCCCGACATGATTATAAGTTCCCCATTATTGAGGACAAGGTATGGAATGCCCACTCTCTCACATTCTTGTTCACAAACAGGCACTGTCAATAGTAGCTTTAAATTTCTCAGAGCAGCCCAAGGGCAGACTACACAGTCCTTGAGAGCTTACTAGGTGCCAAACACTGCTCTAAGCATGAGATCCACAACGGTGAGCACAAACAGACACAACAACTGTTGACTTCATGGAAATAACACTCCAGGACCATCTTTAAAAAGTATAGAATAACTGTAAGTTTCCTTTGAGCAAGTAAAAGCCCTGCATACACTTTCAGTTTTTAAAAGATCTCATTAATTTTATATACAAAGGAACAGGACTTGGGAGGTAGGGAAAGAAAGGTAATTCCAAGGCTTCCAAATATTAGTGTTATCATTTAAGGTTGCTTCTATGTTAACGGTATCCGCCACACAGTATTTGAAGGATGTCAATGCAAAAGCATTATATGCAGCAGAAAAGCAGTCAGATAAAAACAATGAGTACTCTCGGTGTGGCTGTTAACTAAGTAATGACTATTGAGATTTGGGGACTCTAATATTTTTCCTGGAGAAGACATGAAGAGATGCAAATTGAAGTAGAAGACTGCATCACCTCCTTGGGTGGGTAAAGTATGGGAGGTGAGGATGCAGGGAAGAAACCTGTGACATTTAAGACATCTAAGATATTCAGGAAAATGGAGTTCAGAAGACGTTCTGATTAATGGAGGAGAAAAATCGCTCTCTTGGATGTTTGGTTTAGGCTGAGTTGTAGGAAAAGATTGATTTAGTTCCCAGGAAGCTTATTTTGTGGTTGTAGATTCCAGAGGAGTTCACAGAAAGGATCGGCTTGCTCACAGACTCAACAACAGTCAACTCAAGTGCCAAGAAAGTGGGGCAAGGCTGGATGAAGCCCAGGTGAGTGACAAGGGAGGGGTGAGACAACCAGAGACCGGAACCTTCAGTAGGAAATGATGAGCCATCATACCCTTGAGTGGGCAATAAGCCCTCTGAGGAGAATTCCAAAAATGTTCCATTATTTGAACAAGTACAATGCCTACTTTGAGGATGGGTGCATATATTGCTATGCTTGTTTAAAATAAACCCGATGACTTATGTCATCTATTTCTCTAATAATAAACAACAAAAGTGAAAACAGCCCAGAAAAAAATACCAGGTTTTGAGTTGGGCAGAAAGCCTTGCTTTGGAGATGCAGCATTGCCTGCAGGGCTGTGCACCTTAAAGCCGGCCATCACTTATGTCCAGTAGGAGTTTTGACTTTTGGAAGAAACAACTTCCTTGTGAGAGATGAAAAGATAAACAATTCTGTGTAAATAATAGATATGCGTTGTATAACGTCAGAGGAAAGCTCCCAGGAGCAGCAGCTTGGGTAATCAGCTACCTAAGAAATTTGCTTCAAGAAAACCCTTCTTCATTCTGTGATCTGGACATACTTGTTTATTCATCTGATGCATTGTTATAGTAAAACTAGGCAGAACTGGGGAAGATGACAATTTTAAACAATGCATGATACTATATAATTCTAAATGCAACTTTACATGATCGGTTATAGAGCCACAGTATTTAATTACTGCATGTGTTTTTAAGGCTATAATATTTCTCTTCAGTTACATTTTTTATGGTTAACAAAATAGGGGGTTTTGTCATTTCTGTGAAAAATTGAGCATCGACACAATTCCCCCGTACACCAATATTTTAAAGTACAGCTCACTACAGGTAATACCCCTTTGCTGAATTACAAACCCCCCAATTGATATGCGTATGTTGCCGAACGCTCCTTTGAGCCCTAAATGAAAAAAAAAATCTAAAGTTAAACTTCATTATTTTTAATAGATTTTAGGAGTCTATTAAATAATGTGATCTTGTCATTCTTTCCAACCTACGCCTTTGTGTGAGGATTTGATAAATGCCACATCAGTGAGTAAGGTGAAGAAACAGAACTATATTTAATGTGACAGATGTAAGGAGATGTCAGGTTGGGGATTTGAAGTCAGGTAATCCTTTAGCATCTGCCTATATGAATACCAATCGAGCAGGCAATTCTCTTGAGACCACAAAATTGGGAGGCTAGAACTCTGTGAATACTGGGGCTTTGATTTGTACTGTCAAGTAGATTTTAGGCTTTCAGCTCATCTTAACTACTGTTTATTTCTATTTCTATTTGGTTCTTAATAGAACTAAGACATAAAATTAAAAAAAAAATCAAATGGCCTTTTTCTCAAATTCTGCTTGTTAAACAGAAACAAGATAATGAACTCAGATGGTTATTTTTGAACCAAGCTGATGTCACAGTTTCTAACCTGCTGAGCCATCATTTATGCTGAGAAGTAAAAAAGATAACCCAGAAATAGCCAGGCACAGTGGCTCATGCCTGTAATCCCAGCACTTTGTGAGGCCAAGGCGGGCGGATCATTTGAGGCCAGGAGTTCCAGACCAGCCTGACCAACATGATGAAACCCCGTCTCTACTAAAAATACAAAAAATTAGCCCGGCGTAGTGGCACACACCTGTAATCCCAGCTACTCAGGAGGCTGAGGCAGGAGAATTGCTTGAACCTGGGAGGCACAGGCTGCAGTGAGCTGAGATCGCGCCACTACACTCCAGCCTGGGCGGCGGGATGAGACTCTGTCTCAAAAAAAATAAATAATCTACAATTAGATAACCCAGAAATAAAGATAAAAAGTACATTTGATTGGATATGATAGGTTAGTTTTCCACAGAAAATGAAGAAAATGCTCTCTATGGCTCCGGGCGCCCTGGGTCTGTAAGCACAGGCATGAGTTTTTCAGACACATCTCCATTTATCCACAGAGGTGCTGAGCAGAAGCGGAGGATCCAGGCACCTGTTTCAGGATATTATGCCCAGTACTTCACTTCCTTGTACCTTCAAGGCAAAATGTACTCTGTGAGGAATTAATTTTCCTTTGACTCTAAATATAAAGCTCAAAAGGTGACTTCAGTGAAAGAAGTATCTACCACTCTTATCTTTTTTAATTCCAAAGCACAGTGGAAGAATAGTGTCTATCAGAGATCTCTGCCTTCCCTAACTATATTAAAAACAAAATTAAAAGGCAAGAAACATGCCCTGAACTTGAACAGTTAGAAAATATTTTTACAAACGCATATGAAACAACTGCTGTTCCCAACAGAGGGGGGAAAAGTTAATGCCATTAATGACTTGAGTTAAGAGTATTTAAAAATCATCTCAGCCGGGTGCGGTGGCTCACGCCTGTAATCCCAGCACTTTGGGAGGCCAAGGCGAGTGGATCATGAGGTCAGGAGATCGACACCATCCTGGCTAACACGATGAAACCCCGTCTCTACTAAAAATACAAAACAATTAGCCTGGCGTGGTGGTGGGTGCCTGTAGTTCCAGCTACTCGGGAGGCTGAGGCAGGAGAATGGCGTGAACCTGGGAGGCGGAGCTTGCAGTGAGCCGAGATCGGGCCACTGCACTCCAGCCTGGGCAACAGAGAGAGACTCCGTCTCAAAAAAAGAAAAAAAAAAAAAAGATCATCTCAAGTCGGCAAATCACAAAGATTACCACCACATGAGCTCCTCTCGTGCAGGATGGAGAATCTGTGACAGTGGAGAACTCTGTTCTGTTTCCCATTATCTGGATGTGTGAGTTTAATGGTAAATCCTATAGGTGGGGACTTGGCAACTCCCAGATGTGCTCACATAGGATTAAGTTTTTATGAAATGATATGTTATCATGGAAATAATAATTAAGTGACATGTTTATTGTCAAAAATTTTTTTAATTAAAAAATAAAAATCTCTTTTTACTAATTTGGTCAACCTCAAGTTTTATTATTCTGATTTCTCTATATCGTGTTTCTGAGGACAGTATTATCAAGCTTTTTAGAAGGACATACTCCACGGAATATAAAACAACTCTTGCTAGGCATTTGGAGATTAAGGGGTAAAAGTTTCTATAAAAGAAAGAGGAAAAAACTAGTCAATTGTTACTGCTAGGAAATGGCACTTTTTTCCTATGAACCTCTTGGAGTCATTACCCTTAATTCCATTTAGATAACTGTTAGTCATGGTTCATGGTTAAATGATCAGTAGATATTTTCCTAGACAGTTTTTGTGCTTTTTCACGAGCATAATGAGCTGTTCCTGCTGCAACATCAAATGTTCATTCATTTTTAGGAAAAGGGCCAGAAGTCAGTAAAAGAGAAAGGCAGAGGCTGAGCACTTACCTCTCAGCTGAGTTGCACGTGGCATTTTAAACAGATTGCAATCATTCAGAAAAACAAATTACTAAACAGTTTAGGTAGGCTGTTCAGACCAAGAAATTTTTTTTTTTTCAACAGAGTCTTACTCTGCCGCCCAGGCTGGAGTGCAGTGGCACAATCTCAGCTCACTGCAACCTCTGCCTCCCAGGTTCAAGTAATTATCGTGCCTCAGCCTCCTGAGCAGCTGGGATTACAGGTACACGCCACTACACCTGGCTAATTTTTGTATTTTTTAGTAGAGACGGAGTTTCACCATGTTGGCCAGGCTGGTCTCAAACTCCTGACCTCGAGTAATCTGCTGGGATTACAGGCATGAGCCACCTTGCCCGGCCCAGACCAGGAATTTACCAGAAGAGTATCTCAATTAATAGTGGCAGCTTTGAGTTCTCACATATTTCCTTCAGGAAACCGAACAATAGAAATGTTTCTTCTCTCTGGTGTGGCTCTGATTATAAGCACCTAAGCAGCTGATGTCAAGGATTTGTAGATGAGGACACAAAATAAACGGGTTTGTCTTAATTCAACAAACTTTCATCAGGAAGAACACTTTTCATTGCCTCAAAACATACATAACATGTTGCTGATTACTTCTTCTCGTATCAGATGAGAATTATTTCCTTAATCAAGGAACAGATTGGGATGCCCCCTAATTAGTTATTTGTCCTTTTAACACTGGTATTCGTATTCTAGTCTGAATTAACTACAGGCTGATACAAGGGTGGCAGCTAAAACAAAGTCAACAAATTGCCCAGGAAGGAGATTCCTCAGAGGCACCATTTTTTTTAAACCAAGATCTGGAGGCTCATTGTTTTCTGCAATAGTCATTAATAAGATACAACGTGTAGCTTTCTGCAAATCAAAATGAGTAGAGGTTTTCTTTCATCTCAATGTCTTCCATCGCAAATGTAGACTCAGTCTCTTCAAAAAAACAAAAAGAGAGAAAAGCTACATAGGAATCTCAAAATAAGCCAATTATAGTGGCCACAGAACAGGAACTATAAAATGGTCATGATCCGCCTGGTAACAAGAAGTACAAAATGGCAGATGCGCTGCTGTCTCCATCAACCAAGTAGCCTTACAAAGAGTCCACTCTGCAGAGTTGAATGGAGGTTACATAGTGTCAGGTGGCTCCATCCTTCCCTCCAATCTGCCTTATTGCAGTGGTCTCGGTGGTTGACTCCCAAAAATACACCCTACTCCAAATGGTCAGCCACGATGATCTTTTCCCCTTGCTTGTAATTGGCTTAAATGTGGCGTGCCATCCAATCCTGGCCAAAAAAGGTGGGGAAAATTTTTCTTTCTTCCTTGAGATGATGCCCTGTATGCTTCAATACCTAGAACTACAACCATGATGTCAACACGTAGTGAAGGTCAAAGTAGATAGAATTGCCAGAAAACAAATTAGGACCCTGAGATGCCACAGCAAGAGCTGCCATGCCTATGAAATTCTGGTTCAGTGAGACGAAATGGTTCCTGATGTCTCCTAATGTTTAAATCATTTTGAGTTGGAAATTTCTGTTACTTAAAACCAAAGTGATCCTTAGGCCTCACTTAATATTTAAAATCTCAGGGATCTTTAATAATCACTAAGGGCGGTAGGATGCATTCAGAATCACACCGATGCACCTAGCAATTACTACCTGCAAACAATGCATAAAGTAGTCAGCCATGGCCAGGCATGGTGTCTCACACCTGTAATCCCAGTACTTTAAGAAGCAGAGGTGGGTGGATCACCTCAGGTCAGGAGTTCGAGACCAGCCTGGCCAACATGGTGAAACTCTATCTCTATTTAAAATACAAAATTATCTGGGTGTGGTGGCGTGCACCTATAATCCCAGCTACTCAGGAGGCTGAAGCAGGAGAATCACTGGAACCCCAGAGGCGGAGGTTGCAGTGAGCTGAGAGCGCGCCATTGCACTCCAGCCTGGGCAACAAGAGCAAAAATCCATCTCAAAAAAAAAGGATTAAGACTTAGAAACCACTTGGAAAAGTGTTTATGAAGACTGCCTGGGATGAGTGAGGGGGAAAGATCTCTTTTTTCCCAGTCTTTTGCACATCTAAAAATAGACAAGAGAATTTTTAAAGGCTGAATGATTTTTTTTTTCCTACAGGTCATAATACAAGTGTGATTGAGACAGAATCTTCCGAATAACTTTTCACAGTGCTTTACCCCGTGAAAAGTATTTTCAAAGTACTGTTGTATATATCACGTTTGATTTTTACTACCATTCTGAGATTCAGTTAGGACCTATATAACCTTCCTTTAACAAATGAAGAAACTGTGATTCAGAAAGATCGTAGGACTTGCCATTATTGAAGACACATCTATGGCTAGGACCTGGGTCCCTGCTTTGCATCTCAATGTATTTTCCATTATCTACAATATCTGTGAATCGAAGGTCACTGAAACAGAGTGGGAAGGGCATGAACTATTAATTCCAGCTCTGCTCCAAGCTGCTACTAATTAACCACGTTACTTTAAACCAACTACTTTTGCCTGGTAGACAATAGATGCTCCCAGATGGTTTTCATTACTTTTATCATTGCTCCAATAGCCATCCTTGTCCACTATGTCTTCATCGTAGGGATCCACAAACTCATAATCATATATGGAAGACTAATTATTAAATGTAAGGTCCTGCTGATGCCAGACAAGTAACCTTTAGAACACTTGCCTAAACTAAATTGTTTCTGATTTTTAACCATCATTACCTTTAGCCTTTGGAATCATAAATTACATTCACATGATTAAGTATGTTCATGGAATAGCTTTTATTATTTTGGTTATTGCTTTGCTGTGAAATTTTCTTATCGACAAAGTGTGAGGAAGTAAATGTATTCCTAATGAAAAGAATTATCCCGCTCAGTTCCTAATTCCTGGAAACAAGTCCAGTTATGGCCGAATCTTAGGACTTTCCCACACTTGGTGGGCCCTGGTAAAAGTGAGAGGGTCCCAGGCTGCCTCATTGGTAGGAAGTCTGGAGTGGAGACGGTGCACAAGAAAGGCCCAAAAGATCTGGACTGAAACCAGCTCCTCTTCACCCTGGTCTTTGTGTGAACCTAAACCCACTAGGCAGCTCTGTCTTGGCCACACTCAGTATCAAGTTGATTTGGATTGACTTCAGTCCAGTCTCACATCACCCAAATAGGCCACTCTAAAAACTGTAGAAGAACTGAAAAGGGCAACCATTACAACAGTGGATTGTTACCTCATTTTCCTCTCCACTGAAAATCTGGTTTATCACTTTAAAGAATAAAAGTTTCTCTTGCTACTAATTTTTTTCCATAATGAAGCAGTGGTAACAATAAGAATAAAAACTTAACCAGGCACAGTGGCTCATGCCTGTAATCCCAGCAGTTTGGGAGGCCAAGGCAGGCAGATCAGTTGAGGTCAGCAGTTCAAGACCAGCCTGGCCAACATGTGAAAATCCATCTTTACTAAAAATACAAAAATTAGTCGGGAGTGGTGGCGGGTGCCTGTAATCCCAGCTACTCAGGAGGCTGAGGCACGAGAATCACTAGAACCCAGGAGGCGGAGTTTGCAGTGAGCCAAGATTGCACCACCGCACTCCAGCCTGGCCGACAAAGCAAAACTCCATCTCAAAAAAAAAAAAAAAAAAAAAAAAAAAAAAAAAAAAAAAAAAAAAAAAAAAGAAACTCAAGTGATCCTAATGGTTTTAGTTAGAATGACCATCCATCTCAGTTTGCTGAAGACAGTACTGGTTTATGCCTGTCATCCTGGCATAATTAATAGTGCACTACTCCTTTCTCAAAAGTTTCCTGGTTGGGACAATAAATTATGTGATCCCCAACCTTGAGTTGCTTAGGAAATGAACTTTTATTCACTGGTCTAAATTTTTACTGGTGAAACTTACTCAGATCACCCCCCATGAAGGCTCTCATAGAAGAAAATCATCAATCCATTTTTACAGGGAAAAGTTACTAAGAAGTTTCACATTCTTTCACTATCCTTTTCATCAGAAACGAGTTAGAAGAACTTTTTTTGTTTTTGTTTTTGAGGCAGGGTCTTACTCTGTCACCTAGACTGGAGTGCAGTGGTGCAATCTCAGCTCACTGCAACCTCTACTTCCCAGGTTCAAGTGATTCTCCTACCTCAGCCTCCTGAGTAGCTGGGACTACAGGCATGTGCCACCACGCTCGGCTAATTTTTGTATTTTTAGTAGAGATGGGGTTTTACCATGTTGGCCACCCTGGTCTTGGACTCCTGACCTCAAGTGATTCTCCCGCCTCAGCCTCCCAAAGTGCTGGAATTACAGGTGTGAGCCACCACACCTGGCCAGAAGAACTCTATTTTAAAAGATTGTTTCATCATTTCATATAATAATTAATTTCCCTGGCATTGATAAGAAATGGGATATATGCTATAAATATAAAATCCATGAAATTAAATACTTCCCTTCCGAGAACTTTTAAATTTTATGTTTATAGGACTTTTTGTTAAATGTATTGAATGATTTATACTAAATATAATTTAGTCTTTCATCTAACTCAAGGTCATATAAAAGTTATTGACTGTGCTCTCCTGGCCCCCAGCAGCACCCCATGTCCCAGTCCCCATTGCCCTCCTCTGCACTGGCCAGGGGGCTGCAGAGAGGATACTCAAGAGTGTCCAGAAATGGGGCTAGAAAATGACCTCAGAAAAAAAAAGTGATTCATTGCACTGTGGAGCGACACGGTGACACCACAAAGAACATTGCAGTAATTCTCATTAAGCTTGCCCTTTCCCTGAACTCCTTCTCACTCGTCTTTTCTTCTGCCTTGTCCCTTGTTGCCAATGGTCATTTCTCCCACTGTCAGCTGCTGGCAGTTCTGTATTCTCAATCCTCCCTTCGAATGCATTATACATTATAAGACAGAACCAGACGTGTCTAAGGAAAACGCCCTGAGTAAATCAATAGCCCTAATTTAAGGAACAACTCTGAGTCAACGGGCTTTTTTCGGAAAGTGGAGCTAGTCTTCTTTTAGAGTGAGACATATAGCTTTGAGATATTCATTGTCTTCCTCCTAAGAGGACTATTCCAATATTTCTATGTTCCAAATATGTATATTCTGTACCATAAATTTGCAAAAAAAAAATACAATCTCAGAAAAGGTGGGGCATTATTGAACCACTGGCTTTACTTTGTGAACTGTAATACATGGAAGATGTCCTGCAAAATCCATTACTTTCAGTGGGATATTGAATAGCAGTGGTGAAAGCAAGCATCCTTATCTCATTCCCATCTTCACCGTTGCTATTCAATATTGTACCAGAAGTCCTATCCAGGGCAATTTGGCAAGAATAAATAAATAAAAGGCATCCAGATATCCAGATTGAGAAGGAAGAATTAAAACAATATATATTTCCAGATGACATGATTTTATATATTACAAGAAAATCCCAAAGAATCCACCAAAAAATGACAAGAACTAATGAACAAATTCAGCAAAGTTACAGGGTACAAGATCAACATGCAAAAATAAGCTGGGATTTTATACATCAGCAACAACAATTCAAAGAGGAAATTAAGAAAATGTTTCCTCCCTGTCAACCCCTGCTAATATTAGAAAAAAAAAAAGAAAGAAAACAATTCCATTTACAATTGCATCCAAAAGAATAAAACCCTTGCAATAAAATTAATGAAGGAGGTAAAAGACTTGTACACTGAAGACTACAAAATATTACTGGAGGAAATTTTGAAAGACCTAAATAAATGAAAGACATCAGTGACAATGAATAGGAAGACTTAATATTGTGATGAAGATGTCAATAGTCCCCAAAGCAAACCATAGGTTAAATGCAATCCCTATCAAAATTCCAATTTTGCACTTTTTTGCAAAAATGGAAAAGTCAATCCTCAAATCCATATGGAATTACAAATAGCCAAAACAATGTTGAAAGAAGAAAAAATAAAGTTGGAAGACTCACACTGATTGATTTCAAACTTACTACAAAGCTACAGTAATCCAAACAGTGTCGTGCTGGCATCAACATAGATATAGAACAATGGAATGGAATTAACAGTCCAGAAATAAACCCAAACATCTATGGCCAATTGCTTTTTGTCAAGGGTGCCAAGATCATTAAATGAGGAAAGAATAGCCTCTTCAACAAATGGTTCTGGGAAAACTGTGTGAAAACATGTAAAAAATTAAAGTTGATCTCCTACCTCACTCCATAATCAAAAATAAACTGAAAGAAAATCAAGGACCTAAACAAAACAAAACAAAACAAAAAAGCTTAAGGAGTAAAACACAGGAGTAAATCTTCATGAAGTCAGATTTGGCAATGGATTCTTATATTTGACACCAAAAGCATGAGCAACAAAAGAAAAAAATAAATACACTGGACTTCATAAGCTTTAGAACATTTTGCACATCAAAAGATATTATCAAGAAAGTAAACAGTCAACTTACAGAATGAGAGAAAATATTTTTGAATCATATATAGAAACCACTGTTATTACTCAAGAACAAAAAGACAAAAAATCCAGTTTAAAAATGGACAAAGAATTTGGATAGACATGCCTGTAAAGAAGGTACATGTGTAGCCAACAGTCACACAAAAAGACTTTTAATATACTACTTTGCACCTACTAGGACAGCTATAATCAAAAAAAAAAAATAAAGAATCAGTATAATGTGAAGAAATAGGAACCCTCCTACATTGCTGGTGGAAATTTAAAATTTTGCAGCCACTGTGGAAAACAGTTTGGTGGTTCCTCAAAATGTTACACATAGGACATTGTTTGACGCAGCAATTCCATTCCTAGGTATTACCCAAGACAATCAAAAACAGAAGTTCAAACAAAAACTTGTACAGTAATGTTTATAGCAACACTATTTACAATAGCCAAAAGGTGAAAACCTCTCAAATCATCCATCAGGAAATTAATGGATAACAAATTGTGGCATATTCATACAATGAAATATTATTCAGCCATAAAAAGGAATAATGTTACTGACACTTGCTACAACATAGATGAACCTTGAAAATATGCTAAGTGAGAGAAGTCAGGCACAGAAAGTCACATATTGTATGATTCCTTTCATATGGAATTTCAAAAGCAGGTAAATCCATAGAGGCAGAAAGCAGATTAATGGTTCCCAGGGGATGCAGGAGGAGGGAAGGAGAGAGTGATTACTTAATGGGTGCGGGCTATTCTGGAGTGATTAAAAAGTCTCAAAATAACAGAGGTGGTGGTTGCCCCATGTTGTGAATGCACTGAATTCTACTGAATTGTGTGCTCCGAAATGGTTAGTTGTATGTCTTGTGAATTTCACTTCAATAAAAAAATCCTTTACTTGGTAAATCATAGTATATTTTTAAAATTCCAATCCAATA
Organism: Nomascus leucogenys; assembly: GCF_006542625.1. NCBI lineage: Eukaryota > Metazoa > Chordata > Mammalia > Primates > Hylobatidae > Nomascus > Nomascus leucogenys. Next base: position 14,024,824 of record NC_044386.1, on the reverse strand, counting down.
ATCCTAGTTCTCATATTCTCTCACGTGAAATATCAGTCACATTATCAGTCACATTGGCCTTTTAAAAATCACTTTCAGGGAAAAGTTTAAAAAGCAATAAACATCAGTTATCTTTTCTTTTCTTTTCTTTTTTTTTGAGACAGGGTCTCATCGTGTCAGCCAGGCTGGAGTGCAGTGGCATCATCATAGCTCACTGCAGCCTCAACCTCTCGGAATCCTGAGTAGCTGGGACTACAGGTACGTGCCACCACACGCGGCTGTATTTTTTGTAGAGACAGGGTTTCATCATGTGGCCCAGGCTGGTTTTGAATTTCTGGCCTCAAGCGATTCACTTGCCTCGGCCTCCCAAAGTGTGGGATTACGGGCGTGAGCCACCATGCCCTGCTAACATGTTTCTTTTAAAGCTGCCTGACGGTAAATTGTGAAAAGAATTGACCAGAAATAGAGACATTTCCCTGCTATTGTTTTGTTTTGTTTTGTTTTGTTTTGTTTTGTTTTGAGGCAGAGTCTCGCTCTGTCTCCCAGGCTGGAGTGCAGTGGCGCAATCTCGGCTCACTGCAAGCTCTGCTTCCCGGGTTCACGCCATTCTCTTGCCTCAGCCTCCGGAGTAGCTGGGACTACAGGCGCCCGCCACCACGCCCGGCTAGTTTTTTTGTAGCTTTAGTAGAGACGGGGTTTCACCATGGTCTCGATCTCCTGACCTCGTGATCCACCCGCCTCGGCCTCCCAAAGTGCTGGGATTACAGGCGTGAGCCACCACGCCCGGCTATTGTTTTAAAAAGAAAGTTGTGTTCGTAATACACATATTGACATGAATCCAAACACAGAAAATTCTGTATCAGAGCCCAATTTGTCTACTGAGTGTTTTTAAGGACTGGATTGTCTCAATCTAAGAGGCAAGAATACCATCCACTCCAAATTCTTGGTGCCACCAAAGCAATGTTCTTGCATATTCCTGGACAGCCTTAAATATAAGCAACAATTAAGGGGAAAATGCAAAGAGACAGAAGGAAAAGAAAAAATTAAGAGAAGGAATAAAAAGAGGAGTACAAACAAGAGGTGTCTATTGGGAAATGGATTTCTATGACAGCACCTCATCTAAACAACAGATTTATTTTGATCAAAATCCCCTTCAGTTAACTCCAGTTCAGGAGATTGGGGCAAAAATGCCTAACACCATTCCCTGAAGAAGGGACCCTCACAGTTTAGCAGGAAATAATTCGGACAAAAGCAATTTGAGTGAGACGGCCACTGGGTCACGAGAACAAATTACTTGAAAATACAGCTGCAGCTGAATTCAGGTTTTTCACATATTTGTATTTTGGGGTACCATGAAGCAATTTTCTGTTTTTTTTATGGTGGTAAACACACATAAAAATGTACCATTTTAACCATTTTAAAGTGTACAACTCAATATTATTTTGTACATTTACAATGGTGTACAACCATTACCACTATCAAGTTCCCAAACATTTGCATTACTCCAAAAGGAAACCTGTGTTCGTTAAGGAGTTACTCTTCTCTGCTTCCCTTCAGTCCCACACAGCCACTAATCTGTTTTCTGCCTCCATGGATTTACCTATTTTGGATATTTCTTATAAAAGGAAGCAAACAACATGTGACCTTTTGTGCCTGGCTTCTTTAACTGAGCATGTTTACGTTGTAACAAGCGTCAGTACTTCATTCCTTTTTATGGATGAATAATATTTCATTGTACGAATAATATTTCATTGTATGAATATATGACAATTTCTTATCCATTAATTTCTTGATGGATAATTTGAGGGTTTTCCACCTTTTGGCTATTGTAAATAGGGCTGCTCTAAACGTTCCTGTACAAGTTTTTGTTTGAACAACTGTTTTTGATTGTCTTGGGTATACGCCTAGGAATGGAACTGCTGAGTCAAACGATATTCTATGTTTAACATTTTGAGGAGCCACCAAACTGCTTTCCACAGTGGCTGCACTATTTCATATTCCCACTAGCAGCAAATGAGTCATATGTCTTTAAGCTTTGGGGTCCATTTTATAGTCATTCGAAAAGAGTTTTCAACTGATACGATTTTTTATTTCATTTTCTATCAACTGTGCATGTTCTGCGCTATTCATGGTGACAAAAAGTGACAAACAAGTTGCATGTTCATCTATAGGAGATTGTTTAAATCAAATATGGTATACGAGGGCGTAGAAATGTCATTTCAGTCTTCTTATTACTGTGTTTAGTATTTTTGTCTCTTGATATTGATAAATAAAAGCTTATCTCAGGGCTGGGTGCAGTGGCTCAGGCCTGTAATCCTAGCACTTTGGGAGGCCAAGGTGGGTGGATCACAAAGTCAGGAGTTCACGACCAGCCTGGCCAAGATGGTGAAACCCCATCTCTACTAAACATACAAAAATTAGACGGGCGTGGTGGCGGGTGCCTGTAATCCCAGTTATTCAGGAGGCTGAGGCAGAGAATTGCTTGAACCCGGGAGGTAGAGGTTGCAGTGAGCCAAGATCGCGCCACTGCACTCTCCAGCCTGGGCGACAGAGTGAGACTCCATCTCAAAAAAAAAAAAAAAAAAAAAAAGCTTATCTCATTACTTCCCAAGCTCATTTGACCAAGAAACACTCGGCTTTTTTAAATTTTCTTTTAGAGATAGGGTCTCAGTCTCTCACCCAGGCTAGAGTACAGTGGAGTGGTCATAGCACACTGCAGCCTGGAATTCCTGGGCTCAGGTGATCTCTCTGCCTCAGCCTCCCGAGTGGTTAGTTAAGACTACAGGCATGAACCACCATGCTCAGCTATTTTTTTTTTTTTTTTCCAGAGATGGAGGTCTCACTTTTATTGCCCAGGCTGGTCTCAAACTCCTGGCCTCAAGCAATCCTCCCACCTTGACCTCCCAAATCGCTGGGATTAGAGCCACTGCACCCAAACCAAGAAAAACTCTTAAAAGCTAACAGGTGTTTAGATAAAATACTAACCTGTGTTGCTGCAAGAAATGACCCCCAATTGGCCGGGCACGGTGGCTCATGCCTGTAATCCCAGCACTTTGGGAGGCTGAGACGGGCAGATTGCCTGAGGTCAGGAGTTCGAGACCAGCCTGGCCAAAATGGTGAAACCTCATCTCTACTAAAAATACAAAAATTAGCCGGGTGGTGGTGGGCACCTGTAATCCCAGCTACTCAAGAGGCTGAGGCAGGAGAATCGCTTGAACCCGGGAGGCGGAGGTTGCAGTGAGCTGAGATCGCGTCATTGCACTCCAGCCTGAGTGACATGAGCGAGAATTCGTCTCAAAAATAAAAATAAAGAAATGACCCCAATTTAATTAATATTTGTAACCTTTTTTTTTTTTTTTTGAGACGGAATCTCTCTCTGTCGCCCAGGCTGGAGTGCAGTGGCGGAATCTCGGCTCACTGCAAGCTCCGCCTCCTGGGTTCAAGCGATTCTCCTGCCTCAGCCTCCCAAGTAGCTGGGACTACAGGGGCTCACCACCATGCCCGGCTAATTTTTTTGTATTTTTAGTAGAGACAGGGTTTCACCGCGTTAGCCAGGATGGTCTCCATCTCCTGACCTCGTGATCTGCCTGCCTCGGCCTCCCAAAGTGCTGGGATTACAGGTGTGAGCCACCGTGCCCTGCCTGTAAACTTTTTAATAGAGCAAAAAATAAAGTGGGAATTTAAAATTTTGTATCTTTTAATATGCTACTAGAAGGAAACATGAACCAATCTTCATATATGATGCAGCATAAATAATAACTAATAAAAATAGCTAATCCGCACTAGTTATTACATACCAGACACTGCACTAAACAGTTTACATCTCACCTTCGAAATAATCCTTCGTGGTATCTGTTGCTGATTTTTTTTTAACTTTACAAATAAAAACATGCTCTATAAGCCAGGCATGGTGGCTCACGCCTGTAATAGCTACTCTAGATGCTGAGGCAGGAGGATCCCTTGAACCCAAGAGGCGGAGGTTGCAGTGAGCCAAGATCGTGCTACTGCACTTCAGTCTGGGCAACAGAGAAAGACTCCATCTCGAAGGAAAAAAAAAAAAGCTCTATAAATAAAGTTTAGTAAGATTAGATAACTTGTTCAAAGTGAGAGTAAGTAGCTATGTTACCGGTGGAGGGTGTCCAGGTTCCTGGCATCTTGAACAAAGAATTGGACAAAATGCACAAACAAAACAAGGAAAGAATGAAGCAACAAGAGCAGAAATTTATTGAAAATACATTCCAGAGTGTGGGAACAGGCCAAGCATAGGGGCTCCAGGAGCTGGTTACAGAATTGTGAGGGGTTCAAATACCCTGTAGAGGTTCTCATTGGTGACTTGGTGTACGCCCTATGTAAATGGAGAGGATATTTCCTGTCATAGCTGAAGTGTGAATCAGCCTTACATTCCCTGCCTCCAGACCCTATTTTCCTGCCTCAGCCACAGTCTGACTATGAACTCATTTCGTTATACTAAACCCAGGGATCCCAACAACACCACGAAAGAACATTATGAAAAATCCTATTTCCTACACATACACGGTAGCAAAGGGAGAGATGTGACCTTCTGGTGTTATACTGGTATCATATTAGCTGCTTTGAAATATATTGTTTATGTTGAGTAATTTCTATAGAAACCAAAGACTATGACTATTAATATTCTTTAAATATTCCTATTTTGGCCGGGCCCGGTAGCTCATGCCTGTAATCCCAGCATTTTGGGAGGCCAAGGCGAGTGGATCACTTGAGGTCAGGAGTTCGAGACCAGCCTGGCCAACATGGTGAAATGCCATCTCTACTAAAAATACAAAAACTAGCCAGGTGTGGTGGCACATGCCTGTAGTCCCAGCTACTCAGGAGGCTGAGGCAGGACAATCACTTGAACCCAGAAGGCAGAGGTTGCAATGAGCCAAGATCGTGCCAGTGCGCTCCAGCCTGGGCAACAGAGTGAGACTCCATCTCAAAAAACAAACAACAACAACAACAAAAAATCAAATACCTATTGTGGCTCATTTATATCCGATATAGTGAGTTTCACAATACCTCACTTTTCGTTTAATCTTCCTCTGTCAGCTATAGATCTTGGGAAGGAGGTTTGCACATGTGTATGAAAAACTCACATTCAACAACAACACAGACTTCTATGGGGGCTCTCTTCACACGCCAAGCAACCAACCAATTCTGCAGCAGGCGCCAGCTGGGTATCCTCCAAGTCAATTCAATTCTGACGCTATCTACCTGGAGATAGCATTGGAACCCACAGGTTAAGGGCTCAGTCCCACAAGGCCACCCCTTCTTTCCCACCAATCCAAAGTCTGGGCCTCTGGAACTTAGGACTTCAAGTTGGGGTTCCCCTTTTTGGGGTTTAATTTGTTAGAGTGGCTCACAACTCAGGGAAACACTTAAGTTTACCAGTTTATTATGAAGTGTATCTTAAAGGATACAAACAAAAGCCAGATGGAGACACACAGGACGAGGTCTGGACGGGTCCTGAGCCCAGGAGCTTCTGTCCCCGTGGAGCTGAGGGGCATCACCCTCCTGGCACACAGATCAGTTCTTGGTCGGCATCCTCGTTTTCAGCAGTCCTCTTGGGTCTTCTATGGAGACTTCACTGGATAAGCATGGCTGACTATTGTGCAGAAATAGCATTGGACAAAAAGGGTATGGTCTAATACGAATAGGCGGAGTAGGAAAAGCCTGCAAGGCCTGTCTGTTCACATTCTTTCTGGTCTCTCTGTGCAGCAGTTCTTCCTCCAGGGTATGGGGTAGAACCCTCTTTAGAAGGAGGGTCTTAGGACCTAAAATCAAACAAGGTAGGTAAGGGAATTTCTTTATAGCCAACACCAACAGAAAAAGAGGGGAGAAGATTTCTGCCTTGGGAAGAAAAATAAAGCAGGTGAAAGGAGGGCAGGAGAAGTTCAGAGGGAAAGATTCTGTTTTCTGGGGTCTACTGAGTCCTAAAGTGCCCCAACATTATAACAACAACTATGGGAGTGGCAAGCCAGGAACCATGGATTAAAAACATACATATATATAATAACAGCGTAATATAATTGTTTAGTATCCTAAGTGCATGAATAGCATGACTAATGTATACTGAAGTTGAGGAACGCAATACACAGCATAGATCATTGGTCTTCCTCGACAGTACTCATGTCCATTTGATAGTTTGCCAAAAGGCTGTCTCAGTGTCATTGATGGATGGAACATTCTATGTGTTAAGTAGATTTCTTACATCTTTTTTTTTTTGGAGACAGGGTCTCGCTCTGTCGCCCCAAGCTGGAGTGCAGTGGCATGAACATGACTCACTGCAGTCTCAATCCCTGGGGCTCCGGCAATCCTCCTGCCTCAGCCTCCCAAGTAGCTGGGACCACAGGCACACGCTACTATACCCAGGTCACTTTTTGACATTTTTTACAGAGATGAAGTCTTGCCATATTGCCCAGGCTGATCTTGAACTCCTGGGCTCAAGTGATCCTCCCACCTCAGTCTCCCAAAGTGCTGGGATTATGGGTATGAGCCACCACACCCGGCCTCATCTACTTTTAAAATACAATTTATATTGGTTTGTTTTTTCTTTCTTTCTTTTTGAGACGGAGTCTCGCTCTGTCACCAGGCTGGAGTGCAGTGGGCCAATCTCGGCTCACTGCAACCTCTGCCTCCCAGGTTCAAGCGATTCTCCTGCCTCAGCCTCCCGAGTAGCTGGGACTACAGGTGCACCACCACCATGCCCAGCTAATTTTTGTATTTTTAGTAGAGACGGGGTTTCACCATGTTGGCCAGGATGGTCTCGATCTCTTGACCTCATGATCCACCTGCCTTGGCCTTCCAAAGTGCTGGAATTACAGGCGTGAGCCACTGCGCCATGCCTAAAACACAATTTAAAGGGCAAAAAAAATTCATGACTAGTATTTTTTTTTTTTTTTTTTTTTTTTACAAAATAACCTATGGTATCTCATAAAATCCATTTGGGAAAATGTTTAAGTAACTTGAATGAAGATTCACTTAGGTGGGGCATGGTGGCTTATGCCTGTAATTCCAGCACTTTGGGAGGCCAAGGCGGGCAGATCACCTGAGATCAGGAGTTCCAGACCAGCCTGGCCAACATGGCAAAAATGCATCTCTACTAAAAATACAAGAAAATTAGCCAGGCATGTTGGGGTGCACCTGTAGTCCCAGCTACTTGAGAGGCTGAGGCAGGAGAATCGCTTGAGCCCAGGAGGCAGAGGTTGCAGTGAGCCGAGATCACGCCACTGCACTCCAGCCTGGGCAACAGAGACAGACTTCGTTTAAAAGGAAAAAAGGACTCACGTGGAATCCTGGTCATGAGTCTCTCCAGCCTGAGGGACGATCAGAGAAAGACGTCGCAGAAAGGAGAGCTCAGATGCTGTCTACAGCTAAGATGTGCTTACGTCTTTTACTTAACATAGTCATTAGTTCTGTTATAAAGGCTCTGTGTTTCCAAAAGTTCCTTTATTTCATTCACTACCTGTACCTGGCAGTCCACACTAGTAGAGTTTTCTGTGGAAAGTTTGAAGAGAACACGGTAAAATGTAGCTTGCTTTCTGATTTTTTGAAGTAAAGAAAAAAATATAAGGAAGTTATTTAGGTCCGTTATTTAGGTTCATTTAAACTATGTATGCTATTTATAAGGAAATGTAATCCTACCTAAACCCTGATGGAGTTGTCACAATTTGACATCATCCAGAATTAGAAATCAATTTTCCTTCATTTTAGGTAACAAAAATATTTTGGGACAATAGAGGCTAAAAGGAGTTGAGCAGCGAACGCAGCTGGAAGTCTTCATGATCCAAAGGCATCTCCATGCGGGAACTCTCAGCCAAGAAGCTCAAAGATGGACATAGTCAGAGACACAACAGTCCCCTACACATCCTTGAGATGCACAGATTAGCACTCCACGTTGTGAAAGCTGCTGGTAAGTGCTGGTAGTAGGGCAGGCTTGGATGGAAGAAAGCCACAGAAGAGAGCATGATGCAGACAAAAGGACAGCTTCCATTTTGCCCCTTCTCTCTTCTCAGCCAGTCACCTGCAGTAGCAGTCCAGGTCAGCCTCCTGCCCAAGAGGAAATCTTGTCATTTCGCTCAATGAAGGTTCCATACCCTCCTGACTTATCGCCATCTTCTCTAATAAGATAAGTGTCTGACAATTTTGCACTCAGGTTGGCCTCTCCCAAAGGATATTTGACTCAGGACTCCAGTAATTCCAAAGGGATGAGTCTCTATTAGGAAGAATTGTAAACAAGCATAATGAGCCTAGTGGAGTAGAAGTGACATATCTGGTAGGCCAGGCGCAGTGGCTCACGTCTGTAATCCCAGAACTTTGGGAGGCCAAGACAGGTGGATCACTTGAGGTCAGGAGTTCGAGACCAGCCTGGCCAACATGGTGAAACCTTGTCTCTACTAAAAATGCAAAAATTAGCCAGGCATGGTGGTGCAAACCTTGTGGTCCCAGCTACTCGAGAGGCTGAGGCAGGAGAATCTCTTGAACCCGGGAGGCAGAGGTTGCAGTGAGCCTAGGTTGTGCCACTGCACTCCAGCCTGGGCAACAGAGTGAGACTCAGAAAAATGACATATTTGGAGATAGGAAATCTGAACCCACTTAGACTTGACCACAAAACCTTCTCTCTGGGCCTCAACTCCATCATCAGCAAAGCCAGGGGGCTGAGGGGATGTGCAAAGATCTCTTCCATTTCTAGCACTAGAAGACCCTAAGAAGGCTATGATGCCTTCCCGGTACTGGTAAGCCAGGGGGCCAGCCCTGCCTGTGGGACAAATAAGGCAGAGACAGAGGCTATGACGAGGTCACAAGCACAGAGTGAGTCAGTCTGGAGGTTAGGAAAAGCAGCCAGCCGGAACTCAGCCCACACTGGGTAAGGATGTGTGGGTGGTGGAGAACGCTCCCTCACACCAGATCTTTCACCACAGCTGCCTGCATTTCACCTTCTCTGTCATCCTTGGAGATGAGATGCAATGAGAAGCAAAACATTCAGAAGGCAAAGGTGATTAGGCCTTGTAATCAAAAGGGACCCTACCACTCTTGACAAGCCATTAGATTTCCCAGCAATTCAGTGCCTCCGGTTTAAGTCTCTTGACTGTCTGTTAAAGATGCTGTGACTTCTGTCCATTGTCGAATGACTGATGTAGTGAAGAGATCATGAGACAGATTCTCAGGTAATTCTGATTTTATTTCCTGCAAAGAAAAAAGTAGAATTTTTTTAAAAAATATATGAACCTCATCCATCACACACTACAAATTGTCCCTGTGATTGAAGACCTGTGTTCAACATTAGCAAACCTCTTTGCCCTCACACCTGGTTTTAAAATTAAGCTTGAGAGTAAAAGGTTTTATTATGCACTTGTTTTTAGTAGTCAAAAGTTCATGACAGTGGATGAGTGTGTTTCATAATTTTTGTTTGTAATGGAAGCCACAGTTAGACATTTAAAGCAAGTATAACAAGCTAACAACCTCTCCTTCCTGTGGTTAAAATGATAGGAAGTGATTTATAAACTGTCAGTAGAGTTAACTCAGCTAAGCAATATTGGCTTTTGTTAGCATGACCTAAAACTCTTGGCAAACTAAAATGAAAAGCGTAATCTTCATCTGTTGTCAAACGATGAGATTCATTACCCAAAAAAGTCGTAAGACTTAAATAAGGATATAGATGTATAAAATCTTTTTAAAATTTAGACTTACATGCATAACAAGGAGTTATCTTAATTCAGTATTGGTGGTCTATAACTCAAATCTTTAGAAAATAAGCTAATTGCTAGAGAGATTAAAGAGAGATTAACAATAGGAAGCTGTTCTTTTACTAACCTCTAAAAACCAGATAAGGGCTACGCCTGAATGCAAAACACTATATGTAATAATTGCAATGAAAATTTTAGTAAAACCATAAAAACCTTATTGCCTTCTGAAGATCAAGCCCATTTTCCAATAATTGGTTAATTCAAATGAAAGTCTCCACCTTCTTGATTTGGACCCATTGTTAATCTCTCCACGGAAAACCGCACAAGTCCTATTAAAGATTTTTGTGACAAACCACAAATTAAAGAGAAGTTTGTATCTGACATAATAGTCTCAAATATTTGTTGATTAATTGTCCCGTATTGTTACTCTCTAGTGCCTGTATTAACCAAAGAGTATTGTCTTGGCCCTGGAATAGAAAAACATATTTGAGGCTGGATGCAGTGGCTCACAACTGTAATCCCCGCAGAGCTTTGGGAGACCGAAGTGGGAGGATTGCTGGAGACCAGGAGCTCAAGATTAGCCTGGGCAACAAAGCGAGATCCTGTGTCTACAGATTTTTTTTAAAAATTAGCCAGGTGTGTGTCTCATGCCTGTAGCCCTAGCTACTCAGGAGGTTGGAATGGGAGGATTAACTTGAGCCCAGGAGGTCAAGGCTGCAGTGAGCTCTGATTGCACCACTGCACTCCAGCTTGGGATAGAGAGCAAGAACTTGTCTCGAAAGAAGGAAAGGAAGGAAGGAAGGAAGGAAGGAAGGAAGGAAGGAAGGAAGGAAGGAGAAAGAAAGAAAGAAAGAAAGAAAGAAAGAAAGAAAGAAAGAAGAAAGAAAGAAAGAAGAAAGAAAGAAAGAAAGAAAAGCATATTTGAATGTCATTAGAAATAAGTGGATAAAAATCTACGTGTATCAAGATGATTAATAAACTAAAAACTTTCAAAAAGAAAAAAAAAGAAAGCCTGACACTCATCCACAGTATATTTACATTTTGTTCAATCCTAGCATACACATAAAGTAATTTCACATCTGCAAACTCACACCCTTGTGAAAACACATTTGTAAACTACAGTGAAGTATTTGTGCATAGTTCTTTTTGTCTTTAGCTTTAAAGATACAGTCAAAAACTCTTGCTTTTTTTAAGCGAATTTGTTTAGCTCTTTTGTGCCCCAATTCTGTGTGGTTCTAATTATAACTTGTAAAAGAGTTGAGTTCATTTGTTACTGTTTGTATTCCATTCCCCCACATCTGGTAAATTTAAATTATTTATTTGTTTGAAAAAAAATCTAGAAATATTAACATCATCAAATTAATAAAACAATTGTTATACTTATTTAAAATATAGAACATATCATAAGCTTTCAAATCATAGTGGCCAAACAGCCACCATCTTCAAGAATCAGTAATAAAAGAGGTGTTAGGAAATCTTAGAGGTGGATGAATGACAACGTCATAGAGTATTACACAGCCATTCAAAAAAAAATGAATAGGAGTTATGCCAGTTGACTTGGAGAATTTCTAGGAGGTGATAGTACAAAAGATAAGATGCAGAGATAAGTTCATAGTATGATCCCATCTTTATAATGTAACAAAATACCCACTTATAAATGTATTTACATATGTGTGAATCTAAATGTTTTTATACAAGTATATGATGTATGCAAGTCTGTATGCATAGTCATATATGGTCATAAGGCATATGGTTAGATAGAAAAAAAGTACTAAAGAGTACACCAGGTGGCTAACACTTTTCCTGGGGAACTGGAGGGTGGGGACAATAAAGGGCAAAGGGAAAGGAAAAAGGAGACTGAACCAAAAAATATGATTGTACTTGTGTAAAAGTATATGTATGCTTTTTAGAAAAAAAAAAGTCCGGAAACGTTGGCTCATACCTGTAATCCCAGCACTTTGGGAGGCCAACGTAGGCAGATCACTTGAAGTCAGGAGCTCGAAACCAGCCTGGCCAACATAGCAAAACCCGTCTCTACTAAAAACACAAAAATTAGCCGGGCATAGCGGCACATGCCTCTAACCCCAGCTACTCAAGAGGCTGAGACATGAGAATTGCTTGAGCCCAGGAGGCGGAGGTTGCAGTGAGCTGAGATCATGCCACTGCACTCCAGCCTGGATGACAGAGTTAGACTCTTGTTTCAAAAAAAAAAAAAAAAAATGAAAATGAAAAAAGAGAGATGTCTACATTATAGCGATGGCTTTGGAATATTAAAAAGTTGCAGAGTAATATGTCTAGTCTAATTCTCTTTTTTTTAAAGATAGGTTTACTTTTTCTTTTTATAAAATTAACACTTTGTCATTACAATATATATCAGAAAAATAGAAAAGCAGAAGGAAGAAAGTCAAGATTATCTATAATCCTGAGAAGCACTGCAACCACCACCGAGTTCTCAAAGCCTGTCCTTCTGGGTTCTGCTGTTGAGGAAAACGCGATCATGCAGGTACTATGCTACAATCTTCCTTTATCGGGTAAAAACAAATGATTACTGTCACCTGGCCAGGTGCTCCTTTCTCACTCAGCTGGCCTCCCTGTCTCTCGAAGGCACAGGAGCCCCCGCCCATCCTCTGTTAGCTCCTAGCCTGAGTGTTCCCCTTGGCCTCCGGCTCCTCTCCACAGTGGGCCCCGGGCCAAGACCTGCTGTCCGGAAACAGTCACCTTCTGTGTCTCCCTCCCCACCTCCAACCCCATGAGCGGGAGAGAAATTCTAGGTCACTTCCATGACCCTCCAGAAGCAAGAACAACTCAGGCAAATTAGATCCTGGCCCACTCTTCCTAGTCTACTTCAAAGTGGCTTTCCCCCAGGTTCACAAGGGAGCAACCCTTAAGGTGATCTCCTCCCAGGGCTCCAAACATTAAAATGGACCAAAAGCCCCAAGCTCTCAGCATTCCCCTCAGCTCCAGTGGCACCCCTCCTTTCTCTGGATTCTGTTCTGGAAATATGTGATCAAGACAATGTGTCTTCTTCCTTACCTTTTCTGCTGTTCTCTCCTATGTGCTAATTTGGGGAATCTTCTCTAGGCAAACCTGGTTTCAAATCTATTGTTTGGCAGCAAAAACCTATTTTGAATGTCAGGCGCTGACTATTAACTTTTGTTTCCCTTGGTATTTCAGTTGTAATGTCAACAAATCCCCATTTACTTACCCCAGAACTGTACCTTACCTTGGGCTGACCAGGGATAAAGTTACATGCCCAAAGTACAAACAGAAAGCACATTAAAATGTTTTCTAATAGTACCCCTGTTTCACAAAGAAACAACTTTCTTTTTTTTTGAGACAGAGTCTTGCTCTGTCACCCAGGCTGGAGTGCAGTGCATGATCTCGGCTCACTGCAACCTCTGCCTCCTGGGTTCAAGCGATTCTCCTGCCTCAGCCTCCTGAGTAGCTGGGATTACAGGCACATACCACCATGCCCGGCTAATTTTTGTATTTTTAGTAGAGACAGGGTTTCTCCATGTTGGGCAGGCTGGTCTCGAACTCCTGACCTCAGGTGATCCTCCTACCTCGGCCTCCCAAAGTGCTGGGATTACAAGCGTGAGCCACTTTTCAGTAATCATCAATAGGATTAATTTTCTCCAAATGTATTATTGGTTGCATTGGAACATATTTGACTGCATTGATTATGACGGGGATAAGCGAAAAAGTCGCCTTTGCCCTCTGACGATTCACTGAAAACTAAAACTGACAAAATGCAGAAAATGGGGAAAATAAGGCATACAAATATGTTTGATCATAGTTTTCCATGACACAAGAACCTTCAGAATGAAGACCTAAAGATATAGGGGCAATTGCTTTTTTTTTATGCTTAGGTTCAACAATGTGGGAACAGCCATGCAGAAATATAAGTGAACAAAAAGGGTGTGATCTGAGGCCAGTAGAGTGAAGGGAAGTCAGCAAGTCCTGTCTGCTTCGATTTTTTTTTTTTTTTTTTTTTTTTTTGCCTCTCTGTGTAGCATTCCTTTTACTTTTTCTTTTTTTTTCTTTTTTTTCATTTGAGACAGAGTCCCGTTCTGTCACCCAGACTGGAGTACAGTGGCACGATCTCAGCCCACTGCAACCTCCACCTCCCGAGTTCAAGTGATTATCCTGCCTCAGCCTCCTGAGTAACTGGGACTACAGGCATGTGCCACCACTCCCAGCTCATTTTTATATTTTTAGTAGAGAGAGGGTTTTGTCATGTTGGCCAGGCTGGCCTTGAACTGCTGACCTCATGTGATCTGCTCGCCTCGATCTCCCAAAGTGCTGGGATTACAGACGTGAGCCCTGCACCTGGCCAGCATTCTTTTTTTTCTGAGTACAGGGCAGGACCCTCTCTGGAATAGGGGTCTTATGGCCTGCAATCAACCAAGGCAGGTCAGGTAATTTCTTTGTGGCCAATCTTTACACAGGGATGTGGGGGATGCTACAGTAATATTTTCAGGCTTTATGGCTGACTTTGGGGAAGGGGATTCTGGTTTTGACAACCCACCTTGGTGAAAAGGGATTCTAGTTTCTATGGCTGGCCTTGTGAGAGAATGGGACTGAGAGACAGGAGAAAGGAGGTCAGAGAAAAACTTTCGCTTCTGAAGCTGCTTCTGGGTCTTTCATTTCAGGGCTTCATTTTCTGAGGCCCAACAGTTACACTATAAAGTAATTCAAGCAGTAAAGTAATTCCTGCCCTACAAAGGAAAATGGCAGGTACCTATAGGGAACATCTTTTTTTCTCATCACTAGGTTCATGGCTGAGCCCCCCATAACTAAAGGCAGATTATCAAGAGAAAAGCATACAGATTTATTTAATATAACTTTTACGTGGCAGGGAGCCTTCAGAAATGCCGACCCAAGACACCAGTGCTTCTCTGAAAAATTGATAGGAGGCCATTGGTTTAGACTGAGCTCCTGCACTAGGCCCAACAAACCAAACCAAAATGGGGTTACTCATGCTAAAGTTTCATGCCACCTAGCTAAGTTGTTTATCTGACCTTTCAGGAAATCCAAAGACAGAGAGAAAAGAGCCAAATCCCCAAACAGGCCAGTTTTAGCTGGCATAATAAGGAAGCCCTCTTCCCTTTAACTTTACAAGAAAAGTTACTTTGAAATGACCGATTTACTTTTTGTTCTATTTTTGCTTTCCTCAGCCCTTTTTTGTCTGTAAAGCCAATCTCCCCTGCTCATCTCTATCTTATAGAATGAGATGTTGCCTGATTCTGGGATTACAAATAAAAGCCAACTAAGATTTTTAAACTAAATTTGTTATAATTTTGTCTTTCAATGCAGGTAAATTTGTGTACCTTTTTACTCTAGGTTTGATGAAGAATTGGGTAGTTGTGGAGAAGTGTAATTGGACAAAGGGGTATAATCCAGTAGTAATAAACTGGGGGGAACTTAGCAAGGCCTGTTTGTTCAGATTCTTCTCTGTGTCACTGTGTTTTCAGATATAAGAATGTTCCTTTCCTCCCAAAATAATGAGGGACCCTCCCAAACCAGAGTCTTTTGATCCGCTTTGGAGGAGAAAGGTAGGGGAAGGTCAGAGTGGCCTTCTTGCTTCTACGGTTTTCTCTAATGCCAAGGTGCCATATTTTGGGGTAGCATATCCTAAGCCCCATCAAACCCAAGTAACAGATATGCACCTTAAACACAAACTAGTGAGCACAGCTTAAATCTAAAAGGTGTAATCAAAGTAGTTAGGTTCATCAAATAAAATTTCCAGATAAATTGTTGAGGGCCAGACATGGTACGACACTCTTGTGTTCCTGGCTACTTGGGAGGCTGAGGTGGGAGAATTGCCTGAGCCCAGGAAACCAAGTCTGCAGTGAGCTATGATTGCACCAGCGCACGCCAGCCTGAGTGACAGAGCAAGATCCTGTCTCTGAAAGATGATAGATAGATAGATAGATAGATAGATAGATAGATAGATAGATAGACAGACAGACAGACAGATAGATGATAGATAGTAGATAAATAGATGGATAGTAGATAGATGACAGGTCATAGAAGATAGATAATAGGTAGGTAGATGGATAGATTAGATAGATAGATGGTAGATAGATAGATAGATAGATACATAGATACATAGATACATAGATACATAGAGAGATGATAGTAGATAAATAGATGGATAATAGATGACAGGTCATAGATAGAAGATAGATAATAGGTAGGTAGGTAGATAGATGGATAGATTAGATAGATGATAGATGATAGATAGATGATAGATAGATAGATAGATAGATAGTTGGGTTTCAAAATTTAATGAATGATAAAAGAGGTTGAACTTAGAAATCTCAGGTCCAAATGTGAAATGACTGAATGGGCCGAGAGGAGATGTCCTACATAATGATTTGGGGAACGAGAGCGTATCTTCTCTTTTAGCCAAACAGGTTTATTTGGTGACAGTCAGACCAAATGGCTTCCATTGTCACGCAGGGGCATGAAGCACCACTGGAAAGGACCATGGAAAAGGCAGTGGCAAAGTCAGAGCCCAGTTCCCCAAACCTAACCAGAGGGCACAGAGAAGTTTCTAAGTCCCGGTGGATAAATTAGAGTATGGCACTCATAGGTCCGGACTGGGCAGGGAGGTGCGGGTTGGAATTCGGGCAGGGCTGAGACCAGGAAGCCAGCACCAAAGCCCAGGTAAAGCAGAAAGGCCCAGATCAGACAGCCTGAAGCCTGAACTGAGCACAGAAAACTGGTAATAGCAAGAAGGCAAGTCCCCAGGGGAAAGCGTGAAGCAAGATCTTGGAGTGGACTGATCATGGCCTGCTCTCTGCCTTGTTTTAAGCAACCTTCCTGGTGTGGGTAAATGGTGGCTGGCAATCAGGTGTTACTACCAGAACAAGGACAGGCCCGGAAGCTGTCAGCAATTGCAGCAAATCTCTGGGGAAGCTTCCTGGGGTCCCTGACACCAGACATACCTGTCTTTACCAGAGCCAAAGTCTCCTTCTACCCTATGGATTAAGGTCAAGGGAATCATGAATGAATTTTAAGATGCTTCCGAGCTACAAAGGTTTTCCATTCCTTGCATTGGAATCAAAGTTATAGGGCAAGGTGCTCCTGAAATGTATGGAGCCATTCATAACTAAAGGAGATGGGGTGGGAGGTGGAGAGAGAGAGGGACAGAGAGAGAGAAGTTTGGGGGAGGGGAAGAGATGCAAGATTAAGTTAATGGGAAAAGGTACAGTGACTTCATAGGTGCAAAAATCCTGAGTTAAATGCCATTTCAGTAGATCTCTATTAAGTATGGAAAGAAACACACTGTAGAACCAAACAGATGGTACTCAGAAATTCAAAAACAGTGACTATAGTGGCCATTCTAAAAAAGCCAGTTCCTAGCAATAGCTGGTAGCTGGCCAACATTCTCAGCTGGAAACTATAAACTCACTTTATTTGGGGACAGCTAAGGTTTCAGGGCAGGATGTGATGAATCCAATCAGTGCTGACAATCCACCCTACAAAGATTTCCAGAACACATCCCCTCCAGGCCATTCTCACCACCTGTGTTTGAATGCAAGCCCTCTTCAGTTCTCACCTGAATTCCTGAAACAGCCTTCCAACCGGTATATCTGGGCCAAACTCTCTCTGCCACCCCCATCTCCGGATGGAGGCCACAGTGTGTTTTTTGGTTATGTCCCAGGAGCCACTCTGACCCATGGAAGTGAAAAATGGATCTACCAGGGATTCTCTTTGCATGTCCTGAAAGCCCTTCTGTGGGTCCCATGTGGGTGGGTCCACTGTGCACACACTGAGCACCCACCCCCGGAGTGGAGAAGAAGGGGAGTATGCAGTCTTTGAAGAGAACCTGCCACTCACACACCCTGCTTTGGTCTCTCAGCCAGCTCCCCTGGGGCCATATTTGGCCCAAGCCTAGGGAACAGTGAGTAGTGATCATTAAGCTCCTGTCTGTCCTCCCCTGGTATGCAAAACTTTGATTCAAAAAGTCATCTCTCCCTCCCTTCATCCATTCTTTCACTCATTTAATAAGTATTCATTTAATAAACATCAGTGAATGCCAATACATGCCAGGCAATGTTCTAGGAGCTGGAGGTTCCACGCTGAACAGACACTGGAAAGACTGTGAATACCTTTATTCTTGATGGCTTACTGCCATGACCCACAACATTTCTCAGCAGAGCAAATTCTCTCAGCAGAAGAATCATGGAAGCAGAAAGGAAGAATATTTCAAAATTGGCGTACATGAAACCACAGGTCTGCAGAATTCTCTTCGAGGGGAATCTCACATGGAACTGGTTTTCAATATTGACTCTTGCCTTTGTTATCATGAACTTGTCTCTGGTTTCCCCTGGTCTAACTTCAGGGTCCCCTAGACAGTCTCAGGATGGGGGACACTTACACCCTCCACCTATTCTGGGCAGCACAAGTCCCAGTGCACGCACTTACAAGCTGTGGGACCTTAGACAGGTTGTATTAATCCGTTCTCACGCTGCTGATAAAGACATACCCAAGACTGGGTAATTTACAAAGAAAAAGTGGCTTAATGGAATCACAGTTCCACATGCCTGGGGAGGCCTCACAATCATAGCAGAAGGCAAAAGACACGTCTTACATGGTGGCAGGCAAGACAGAATAAGAGCCAAGAGAAAGGAGTTTTCCCTTACAAAACCATCAGATCTCATGAGACTTATTCATTACCAGGAGAACAGTATGGGGGAAACCACCACCATTATTCAATTGTCTCACACGGGGTCCCTCCCACAGCACATGGGAATTATGGGAGTTACAATTCAGGATGAGACTTGGGTGGGGACACAGCCAAACAATACCACAGGTTGATTCACATTTCTGAGCCTCTGAAAAAATGAAAATCTTAAGAATTGTCACTAACACATGGATGGCTTACCCTGTGCAAAGCACCATTCTCCATGTTTCACATGTGTTACCTGAGCAAGGCTCAGGACAATCCCTTGAGGTGCATGTGCTTGTTATTGCCATTTTATAGGGGAGGAAACTGAGGCTCAGAGAGGTGAGTGGCAGAGTCAGGATAGGAACCCAAGCAGTCTCTCTCCAGAGCCCATGCTCTCAACTGCTTCTCTGTCTTGCTGGCTGGTCAGCTGCAAGCTCCACGCAAAGCACACATGGAAACCCAGCAACTCGCCTCCTTCTCGTGTGCTGTCCTGCTCGATCACTGCTCACCACAGCCCCCAGACCAGCTGGGATTAATTCTCCAGGTCTGGGCCACCTTTCGGGATTTAAGACATACTCAGATGTACATCTGAGGAACATAAAATACTGAAAAACTAAGCCTTTATTTTACCTCCTCACACAGGAGTTTGTTGCCTGGTTTATGGGACATGAAAAATCAAGATTGCCTTTTTGCCTGCCAAGCGTAGTCTACTATTTTGAGACAGGTCTTTGTGAGTAAGTAAAAATTATTGCTTTCATTATAGGCATTCCCCTCTGGCTCTAAAACTCCATGATCCAAGGCACAGCACTGTAAGTGACTGCCCGACAGGACAGCTTCCTGCATTTCTTCGGGTGAAAAGTTCAGTCCCAGGATCTCACAGTGTGGCGCCTGCCGGCCATCACCGTGAAGGATTGTCTTGCAAGCTAATCTCAGTGCGTTATGCTATTGCAGTGCGTAATGACACATAGTGATGCCTAAATCATAAGACTCGTCTTCTGTGGAAGAAAAGAACAGAAAGAGAAGCACTCGCTTCCACAGCCTGCTGAGATTCACCTATTCAGGATCACTCAAAACCATGAAAGCTCAGAAAAGCCAAAAAATTCTGAGTTCTAGAATTCCCTTTTGATGATCCTCGAAATGGCAGTTGGTCTCATGAAAGGGAATGAACTTTGGAACCAAATAGGCCCGGCCTCTAATCCAGGCTTTGCCCCTTACTGGGTGTGTGACCTTGAACCTGTGACTTCTCTGAGCCCGTTCCTTCATCTACAAAAGACAGATGATAAAACCCACTTTGTTGGGTTGTCCTGAAGATGAAAGGAAATATGGTAAGCAAACTATAATAGTGTCTGGAATGTAGGAGACATTTGATAATATTTCTGATTTTATTTTAAAAGTACAGAACTTTCGATGGGGTCATTTTGCTGGGTCCCGGTTTTATTATAATTTAACAGTGTTCATAAGGGATTTTTACAGTAGACTTGCAGGATTAGCACACCCAAAATATAGAAAATTCTGCTCTCTATATCCCATGAACCAGACTTTCCACACGTCTTTAGTACAATTAGTCATAACCATGACTCCTAAGACACTGCAGGCTACTATCATATCTTCTGAATCATCGAAAAACAGGTTGACTTATGTTTTAAGTGGCACTTTTTCAAATGCATTTTATAATGTTATTTTATGGATACACATTTGCCAAGAAAGAGATACTCTTTACTGTTCTTTGAAGACAGAGTGAAATATCTCCCATTTCCCCAGTTATTAATTTCTAACTACAGGCTTCCTGTACAGAGAATGAATATGACAAGGGTTATTGAAGTTGCCTCACTCATTCATCTGCTGAAGGTTAGAAAATACACAAACCTTCAGAGAAAGGTGTTTAGTAGTCAGGGTCCCAGCGTCACCAGTGGAGGGGTCCAGGTTCTCAGCATCTTGAACAGAGAATTGGACAAAACGCACAAACAAAGCAAGGAAAGCATGAAGCAACAAAAGCAGAGATTTATTGAAAATAAAAGTACACTCCTCCGTGTGGGGGCGGCCCGAGCATAGGGGCTCAAGGGACCCTTTACAGAATTTTCTGGGGTTTAAATACCCTCTAAAAGTTTCCCATGCGTTACTTGGTGTACACCCTATATAGATGAAGTAATGGCCCATAATCATCTGACTGGTTGCAGAAAGCAACCAATCAGAGGCTGAAGTGAAGTTACAAAGGTTACGCCCTATGCAAGCATCTGATTGGTTGTGGAAAGCAACCAGAGGCTAAAGTGAAGTTACAAAGTTACACTTCTAGGCAAAGAAGACTCGGCCGGCAATCAGTCTGATTGGTTGCAGAAAGTAGCAATCAGAGATACTTTCAATTTTCCTTCTGCCACCCAGAAAACGGGTGGGTGGGTGAGTGGGCCGGCGGGCAGTGGGTGGGGGCGGTTGGCGGTGAGTAGCAACGTGGTTTTTTCGTTACTTAAGTGTGGAAAGTTGGGGTCTTCCTTTTGATTTAGTTCTAGGAAGTCAGCGTGAATCGGCCTTAAGTTCCCTGCCTGCAGACCCTATTCTCCTGCCTCACCAGCAGGAAACAGGTGACACAGACAGACCAGGAGTTTTAACAAAGGAGTGAGCAGGCCGGGCATGGTGGCTCATTCCTGTAATCCCAGCACTTTGGGAGGCCAAGGCGGGCCGATCACCTGAGGTCAGGAGTTCGAGACCCACCTGACCAACATGGAGAAACCCCGTCTCTACGAAACAGACAGAATTAGCTGGGCGTGGTGGCTCATGCCTGTAATCCCAGCTACTTGGGACGCTGAGGCAGGAGAATTGCTTGAACCTGGGAGGCGGAGGTTGCGGTGAGCCGAAATTGCGTCGTTGCATTCCAGCCAGGGCAACAAGAGCAAAACTCCGTCTCAAAAAAAACAAACAACAACAACAACAAAAAGAAAACAAAGGA
Source organism: Nomascus leucogenys (assembly GCF_006542625.1). Lineage (NCBI taxonomy): Eukaryota > Metazoa > Chordata > Mammalia > Primates > Hylobatidae > Nomascus > Nomascus leucogenys. The sequence goes on along the minus strand of NC_044386.1, from coordinate 14,003,520 downwards.
GTGGGCCCACCTCGCTCTTCCACCTTCGGATTCCCTGCTTTGTCTGGCATTGGCTGGACCCAACAGAAGCCCTACAGCAAGAGAGTCGTCCCTGATGTAGTCAGCCTTCCAGTTCCAGCCTTCCAGGGCACAGAACACACTGAAAAAGAGAGAAGAGTGGATTCAGAGGGGCTACAGAAACATATTTATCATAGTATGCTTATCTCATTATCCAATGGTACACCACTGCAATGGGGAAATGTTTGTTTTTTTAAAATAGCTACAATGTAAGGACTTAAAATCCTCTCTAAACAAAAAGTTTTTAAAAATATTCATACTATCATGTGAATGTCACTTTCCATATCCCTAGGAATAATTTTTAAAGCATTTTATTCATTCCATAAGTCTTTTTTTTCATCTGCTCGAGAAACCAACATTTCTGCTAGATTGCAACATAGGCATACCTGAATATACCTCAACATTCTCGAAAATCACACACTTATTACAGCCTTTCCGAGAAAAATAGGATTAGGCAGACCACTCCAAACCTATGCAACTTTGTAACCAGAGTACTCACAAAAACGGTAATTGGTTCCTGGGGAGACAGCTGGAACCCACCATGCAGGCAGCTCAGCCTGGCTGGAGGCTGCCACTGGGCGGTTAAAAATGCACAGAAACATTGGCTGGGTGCAGTGGCTCATGCCTGTAATCCCAGAAATTTGGGAGGCTGAGGCAGGCTGATCCTTTGAGGCCAGGAGTTAGAGAACAGCCTAGCCAACATGGTGAAACCCTGTCTCCACAAAAAATACAAAAATTAGCCGGGCATGGTGGCAGGCGCCTGTAACCCCAGCTACTTGGGAGGCTGAGGCTGAGAATTGCTTGAACCCGGGAGGCTGAGGTCAGTGAGCCAAGATCGTGCCACTGCACTCCAGCCTGGGCGACAAAGCAAGACTCCGTCTCCAAAAAAAGCACAGAAACAACACAGTAAACATGTTAGCCACACTTCAGTTAGAGCAGAGCTGGAAGTGCTGAGGAACGCAAATGTGGGGGTGGCTCCCAGCCGGTGGGGCTGTGGCAAATCTGGGCCCAGAGGCAGCCCCATCTAACCTAGCCGAGAGCTGTGTCTCTCAAGGCGGGGCTCCAGAAACAGGCCCTCATTTTAATTTTCTCAAAATTCAGCCAAAAGGCCTTTGCTGCTTGGGCAGCCACTGAGTTGGAGGCTTACCTCCTTCCTGATGAAGGTTATAATTCCACTCCCATGATCTATTCTGGCTTCCCTTGTGTAAGAAAAATCACGTATGAACCGAAATGACTTCCACGTTCTTACACTGACATCGTCTTCACCCGCTTCTCTGGAAAACAGCCCTGAGGCAAAACTTTCAGGTTATTGGGGGTGGGTGTTTGGAGGAGTGACGGGGGAAGGGGAATGAATCAGGGAAGAGGGAAGGAATTTAAAGTTGTGTTACCAAGATGGCCACAGTTTTATGAAAACAGCCCCGGCTCCCGGGTCACGTGGGCCATCTCCAGAAAGGTCACAGGGAATTACTACATCTCAGGAAATATGGCGGAAGGGAGGCCGGCAATTGACCTGCCAGTTTCTTCTTGCCTCCTGTCCCACATTGCTCAGGTTTACCTCACAGTGCAAGAATTCTGCTAACGTCCAGGTGGCATCCCACCCCAGATAGCCACCAGGGAAACCGGAGCCCCTGAGGGTCCAGTTGGACAGAATGCCATTGCTGTCACAGCCTCTAGAACCTGACCATGGCCTCACACCCAGGGGAGGATGAGAGGATGAGACAACCGGCTCTACTGGAAGACGAGGTAGCTGCATGAGCTGTCTGGAAGCCTCTCTGGCCAGGAAAAGGGGGATGCAGGTGCTGAGAACATTTGGAAGGGCACAAAACTGGTTTCAGTACTGACATTATTCCCTTATTTACAAATTGCACGTGAGCAAAATTTTGCCCTAAAAGCTCACATTGTAGCAAAACAGACTGCACTGTGTTTAATCAAGTTTAGCCTAAAGCTTCCTCCTTACATATTTTAAGCTTAACCTGAAATATTTTAAATTCGGGACATTGTGAACTATAGCCAATGGAGGTGTAAACAGACTGTAGCCTACACTTGTGCCAATTCACCAAGTTTTGGCCAATCAAATGTAGTCAACTGTTTGAACCATACTTAAAGAAGGCACATGCCAACCGGTAACCAATCCGGCTGTTTTGTACCTCACTTCCATTTTCTGGACATCACTTTCCTTTTTCTGTCCATAAATCTTCTACCACGTGGCTGAGCTGAAGTCTCTGAGCCTACTCTGGCTTAGGAGGCTGCCCAATTCACGAATTGTTCGTTCCTCAATTCAACTCCTTTAAATGTATGTATTTATTTATTTATTTTGAGACAGGGTCTTGCTCTGTTGCCCAGGCTGGAGTGCAGTGGCATGATCTCGGCTCACTGCAACCTACACCTCCCAGGCTCAAGAGATTCTCCTGCCTCAGCCTCTCAAGTAGCTGGGACTATAGGCACATGCCACCACTCCTGGCTAATTTTTGTATTTTTCTGTAGAGACGGGGTTTCACCATGTTGCCCAGGCTGGTCTTGAACCCGTGAGCTCAGCGATCCTCCTGCCTCAACCTACCAAAGTGCTGGGATTACAGGTGTAAGCCACTGTGCCCAGCCCAACTCCTTTAAATTTAATTCAGCTGAAGTTTTTCTTTTATCAGCCATAAATAAACACATGTACCTGCCCTTGAGAAGCCATGTTCTTATTAAATATGTAAGATAGGTACCCCAAAAAGCATACTAAGACTTACTCTCTCCCAAATTCCCATAACCCCTACTAACTAACCTATGTTTCAGTGGATATCAGAATGATTCTAATGTCTATTCTTACCTCTCCTGCCTGAAAAGGCTTCAGTGCTTCTACAGGTGTTCGTGGTGGGTAAAATCTATGTTTCATTATTTAGCACACAGTTCACCTTTTCAGTGAGTGTCCTTTCCACAGGCATCTTTTCCAAATCAAGACCTGGATGCCCTTGATCGTCCACTCCCCACCTTTCTCTGCTCCACTGGACTCTTTCCAATGCCCTCTTCTGCTGCTACGTGCCAGAGTTAATGACTGGGGATGGATAAAGGAGAAAAGGAGTTATTAGGCTGATGCAAAAGTAATTGTGGTTTTTGCCATTACTTTCAACACAATTACTTTTGCACCAACCTAGTAACATTCATGGTGAGATGCTTACTATCTCAACGTGATAATCATCTAAGAATTAACTGTGCAAATTTACCATTTGTTTTCATATAAAATTATACAGCTTGAGAGTTTCCGTGATTCACCTAGGATTGTCACACACTTGAATGTAGGCTTCAGAAAGTTTTTATCAAAGGCGGGCGGATCATGAGGTCAGGAGATCGAGACCATCTTGGCTAACATGGTGAAACCCTGTCTCTACTAAAAATACAAAAAATTAGCCAGGCGTGGTGGCAGGCAGCTGTAGTCCCAGCTACTCAGGAGGCTGAGGCAGGAGAATGGCGTCAAGCCAGGAGGCGGAGCTTGCAGTGAGCCGAGATAGTGCCGCTGCACTCCAGCCTGGGCGACAGAGTGAGACTCCATCTCAAAAAAAAAAAAAAAAAAAAAAAGATACTTTCAAGAGTTTCTGCATTGAGATACTCAAGTTTTCCAGGATGATAGGATTAAAGACGCTTTGTTTTTCCTTGAGTTAAAAAATACATACATCATAAGCCTATGAATATGCAAGTGGCGATGTTGTTTTTCTTTACTTATGATTCCCTTTATTTTGGCATCTTTCTCAGATGCTTATTTTGCGTTAGTGGTGATGACACTCGTAAGTGCACTAGTGTTTCATACGTTACCCGTTGCGTAAGGAATCTCATGCAGGAGACCCTCTATATACACGAGTATATAGCCAATACATTAAATGGATAAATACTCATCTAGGCTACTAGGTTGAGTTAATGAAGCTGATATTATCAATTTTATCTCCAAATGATCCAGTTGCCAGAACAGAGAGTGTCCCATAGATCAGTTTTTTTACCTGTGTTCCCCTGAACATTAGTAATGTAGCACAATGGCAATACATTTTCACAGAAAAAATCTTTGGGGGTAGGGGGAGTTTCCATGAGCAAATAAATTTGGGAAAGATGGGGTTATACAAATATAAAAAGACGTCTTCACTGCCGGACTTCTCAGGGCCTTTATGTTCGTGTGTATTGTGATTCTCCCTCCATGAGGAGACTATCACATGCATAACATGCCGTGTTTCTCTCCCTCCCACTCCCACCACCCCTTGTTTTTTGCCAGTGTGATGGTTAATTTTATGTGCCAACTTGAAGTGTGTTTTTGGATGAGATTAACATTTAAGTCAGTGAACTTTGAGTAAAGGGCTTGCTCTCCATAATGTGGTGGGTCTCATTCAAGCAGCCTGAACAGAACAAAAAGACTGGCCTCCCAAAGCGAGAGGGAATTCTTCAATAAACTGCCTCTGAACTTCATCTGCACCATTGGCTCTCCTGGGTCTTGAACCTGCCAGCTCATATCACAAATTTGGGACTTGCTAGCCTCCATAATCACACAAGCCAATTCCTTATAATAAGTGTTTTTGTGAGAGATACACACACACACACACACACACACACACACACACACATACATATATATTACACATACAGAGAGAGAGATGCTCTTGAAGTGATGATGGGGTTATGTCCTATTAAGCCAATCATAAATCAAAAATAACATTGAGTCAAAAATGCATTTAATACCTTCATAAACCCACTGTAAAGTACAAAAATTGTTAAGTCAAACCATCAAAAGTCAGAGATCGTCTGCATGCATGCATATCTCCTTTTTTCGTGAAATAACTATTCACATATCATTTCATGAGACACTAGAGTTCTGAGAAGAATTATCCATTGGGGAAATGCAACCATAGACCACAGCCTTATAGAAGATCTGGTGTCTCACAGACAGAGAATATTGGTAGGAAGGGAATCTAAGAAAAAAAAAAAAACTGAAGAAACCTAGAGCAATTATTTATCACCACTGGTTGTCAAGTTACATGTCATATTACTGGGTTCATTCACAGGATAATTTTGATATTACTATATAATTGTTAATTCCTTCACGCACATTTCAAAAAAAGAAATAGTAACACAAGTATAAATATGATCTCCAGAATCCTTAAATTTTTGTTTTCATTTGGCACGCCTACATTCCATTATACACACGCCACAGTTTTTCTTTGAGCATTTATGAATGGGTGTGGCAAGGGCATTGTCTATGACACAATCAAATGCTGACAGATGTTTCATTTCAGTGCCAGACATCTGGCTTATCTCCTACGGTAAGTATGGGCTGCACTCCCACCTCTCCATGTGCTGAGAGACAACTTGCAAAGGAATTTTAAGTTGTTTTCCTTACCCACTAGCAACGAATAATCCTAGTCCTTGGGTAAAAATATACCAGGCCGGGCACGGTGGGTAACGCCTCTAATACCAGCACTTTGGGAGGCCAAGGAGGGCAGATCACAAAGTCAGGAGTTCAAGACCAACCTGACCAACATGGTGAAACCTCGTCTATACTAACAATACAAAAATTAGCCGGGCGTGGTGGTGCACGCCTGTAGTCCCAGCTATTCAGGAGACTGAGGCAAGAGAATCACTTGAACCTGGGAGGCAGAGGTTGCAGTGAGCCAAGATCATGCCACTGTACTGCAGCCTGGGCGACAGAGCGAGACTCTTCTCTAAATAAATAAATAAACAAATAATAACTAACGAAACATATATATACCAGTCGGACAATACCAAGACCAGTATAAATCCTTTGTTAAAATGCATGATAAAAAACATAAAAGACTCTAGGTATTTCAGCCACACAATTATCATCAACTTGATTTCAATCTTAGGTAAAAATCACAATTTTCTGCTAAAGTTGAAGGGAAACATTCTTTCTCTATTGGAATAAATTATTTCAGGCACTGACATCCTAAGAATAAAATAACTATGTAATTACAAAATATTCCTAATGCCCGGGAAGTCCTTCCATGGGGGGAAGGGTGGGTGGAATTAAACATCAACTTATCAACTATTTTTAAGTAAAAAATATTGGTTCTAGAAAAGCCCATTTTGCTAGAGCAAGTTCTTGTGGCGGTTCCTTTTCTAGTGATATAGTGTAGTAGTATACACTCGCATAGAGCAAATAGTTTCCTGTATTTACATGTAATACTAAAAAATGACTTGCTATAACACGAGTTTGTTTTTTTTTTTGGAGACGGAGTTTCACTCTTGTTGCCCAGGCTGGAGTGCAATGGTGCAATCTTGGCTTGCTGCAGCCTCCATCTCCTGGGTTCAAGCGATTCTCCTGCCTCAGCCTCCCAAGTAGCTGGGATTCCAGGCATCTGCCACCATGCCCAGCTAATTTTTTGTATTTTTAGTAGAGACAGGGTTTCACCATATTGGCCGGGCTGGTCTTGAACTCCTGACCTCAGGTGATCCACCCACCTCAGCCTCCCAAAGTGCTGGGATTACACTTTTAAATATATTAAAGAAAAGGTGCTTGTATTAGTCCATTCCTGCATCGCTACAAAGAAATACCTGAGACTGGGTAATTTATAATAAAAAAGAAGTTTAAGTGGCTCATAATTCTGCAGGCTGTACAGGAAGGATGATGCTGGCATCTGTTTAGCTTCTGGGGAGGCCTTAGAAAACTTAAAATCATGGCAGAAGGTGAAGTGGGACCAGGCACATCACATGGCCAGAGCAGGAGTAAGAGAGCGGGTGAGGAGGTGCTACACAATTTTAAATGAGCCGATCTCATGAGAACTCACTCACTATCCTGAGGGCAGTACCAAGAGGATGCTACTAAACCATTCATGAGAAATCTGCCCCCATGATCTAATCACCTCCCACCAAGCCCCACCACCAACACTGGGGATTATGACTCAACATGAGGTTTGGGTGGGGACACGTATCCAAACCATACCAGTGCTGAAATTTTACAAAGTATTATTTTAAATGATGGTAGCGTTTTTGGCGAGGCTAGAGTGATAAAGCATTGGGCTAGGTTAGCCCTCATATCACACCCCCTGCAAGGTTGGCAGCTCCAATGGATTAAGCAGACTGGGTAGATAAGGTTGGAACCCTTCAAAGATGGGCTTTGCAGTCTAGGAGGAAGGGGTTGAGATGCAATACTTCACCAGTGATTATATGAGATCTACCCTAAAGCTGGCATCCTTTATGTAAGTGTAAGAAAAAGGCAAATGAGAAAATGTGGCATTCAGCAGAATTGTCCCCACAAACCCGATCAGAAGGACGGGTGTTTTTCCAATTAGATAGAAATCTTGGTCACACTTTCTCTAGGTCATTAGGCATCATATAATGCTCTTCAAATAATGCCTTTGCTGTTCCAATTCCAGCCAGAGTGATTATTCAGCATTTCTAAGCGAGCACTGCACTATTATTGAGATATAGAATGCTTTTTGTCTTATTATATCTAGATTTTATTAATATGGCTGTAAGCCATTAAAACAGTTGCTATATATCACCTTATGTAAATCTTACAGTGGTAGAAATAGTCCTTGAAGAGGAGTTTAAAAGATTCGTCAAGTATTTTTGAGTCTCCAGCAATGAAAGTAACTACATAATGAGAAGTGTATTATTTCATTTGAGGGTATTTCATAGGAAAGTAATGGGTTTGGAAAAGTCCTTAAGGCCAATAACTTTGCTGTGATAAAAATTGCAAGACTCAGAAAGAACTACAGAATGACATTTCTCATCAAATAGCTTCTACCTAGGAAACCAGGTAGGCATTTCCCAAAGGTGGATAAGAGGTTACTCACCTGTTGGTTTCTGTTAGTATCCAGTTGAAATAATGCAAGAAAAATTAGACGAGAGAGTGTCTTGCCCTAAAACCTCTTTGCCTTGGAGAAATTCTAGGGCTTACCATGACCCGTGAGGCCAGCACTGAGAAGAGAAAACCACATCTCCAGCACTGGAGACCCACTCACGGCTACCAGCACGTAGGGGTGACATGGAACACACACAGACAGGATGACCACTCTGGTAACACCTGCCATTGAAAATGAGGCCACTTTTGCAGTGCCTGGAAAATAAAGACGATAATACAGAGACAGATGGAAAGATAAATGATTTTTACAGAATAGTTTTTGACAGGTGAGCTACTTGTCATCTGTCACTGAGAAAGGAATTTTTTATACGGGATCTACGCAGAAAGAACAGCACCTAAGACAACTTAGGATCATGACTTAATTCAAACCTAGACATGACCGTTGGTCTAAGGATATGTTTCCATGCATTATTTTATTTACTTCCCATCCTTTCAGTGTGTAGAGGCTGTCACCTTTGTTTCTGTTTTATGTCTGCAGAGGCAGATACTGAGAGGAGGAAAGACGCTCAAGACCATGGAGTTCAATCCACTCCACACTGAGGTTGAAACCCACATTCATCAACCCCTGAGCCTATTCAAATATTTACAAAGGCTTTTCCACATTTTTTAAAATTTTAAATTGCTATTTTGACTTTTTGATAATTTTCAAAAATCTGAAAATCATCTATCAGGCAGTAAAACCATATTGTTTTTTGTTAGGTGACCATTTGCACATGGAAACACGTGTCTGCCACAAGATAAAGACGGCAATCTAATTTGGTCACTGAAAAAAAGAAGAGATTGGATTTAGAAATTACATCCATACATACATAAGTTTTAAATGTGCCAAAAATATTATTTTCAAAAAATCACCTAAAACTTGAGGAATCCGTAAAATGTAATATGGAAATCCCAATAGGCTATGTTGCTTACCGAGTTATTTTGTTAGTGCACCCTGAAACACTGTGAATTTCTGCTTCCAGATGCCACAAGGTCATTGGCTTAGAGCCATTCTCTGTGCTACCTGTTTTCTTGAAAGCTGGTAGTTCTTAAGGGTGAAGCTGTTTAGCATTCTCATTCTGTGCCCCGGGAACCACCACTGAGAAGAAGGCAGCAAGGCTTGGCCTCACCCATCTGGGACCTAAGTCCAGGTCACCAAGCCAGAGCTGATCCTGCCTTTGGCTCCTTGCGCCTACATCTGAATTCAACCCACCCTTCATAAAGCACCAGTGTTGGTTTTAAAATATATACTGGCTGCATTCTGAGCACTGGATACATGCATGAATGGACACATTGCTAAAATAGCATAATCTGACAGTATATAGATCCCTCCTCTGCCCATCAGAGAAAAGAAAGACCCATTTGCACCATTAAATTTATTCAAAGGAAGAACACACAAAAAAAGAAATGATGGTTGCAAAAGAAAGATCCCTTCACTGTGTAGGGATCGTTTTTTCCCCTAGATTTAATTTATGGGACACATAAGAAATACCTTGTTACAGCTGGGCACGGTGGCTCATGGCTGTAATCCCAGCACTTTGGGAGGCAGAGGCGCATGGATCACCTGAAGTCGGGAGTTTGAGACCAGCCTGACCAACATGAAGAAACCCCATCTCTACTAAAAAGACAAAATTAGCCGGGCATGGTAGCGCATGCCTGTAATCCCAGCTACTCAGGAGGCTGAGGCAGGAGAATTACTCGAACCAGGGAGGTGGAGGTTGCAGTGAGCCAAGATTACGCCATTGCACTCCAGCCTGGGCAACAAGAGGGAAACTCCATCTCAAAAAAAAAAAAAAGATCAAGAAAAAGAAAAAAAAGTAATACCTTGTTACTGCTTTTTAGCACCTGAGTCGAAACCCTATAATAAATTCCTTTTGATGTTTCAGTCACCATTAAGCAACTTACTCATTTTATGCATGCTACATGTAAAAACTACAATATAAAGATAAATGAGATGGATCTCCTGCTCTCAAGGAGTTTATAGTCTAGAAAAGAAATCAGTTTTGTGCCTGTCTGAGTATATTCCAAAATAGGAAAATGGAATCATGTGCTGTGGGACAAGCCTAGACAGTGTGCTGAGTGAGGTAAAAGCAAAGGAGATTTTTCCAGAAATCAGAGGCAACCGAGGCTTGACCAAATCAAGACCCTGAGGCTGGGCAGGAAGTCAGGAACAAATCAAGGCTGAGAAGAGAAGGAATGCAAGGATGTTGGAATGAGACCCAACTTCAGAAAGCAAAGCTTTGTTCACCAGACCATTTTTTATTCTCTACATGTTCATGAGAATAATGCTTTCTGTGGCTACCAGCCTTTCCAGCTTAACCAGTCTCTGCAGGAGACCAGGGGAGTGAGATGAGCATCTTCACAAGTTAGATGATGAGCCCAGCAACAGTACCTTGCTCATTTGTATGGAATTGGATTAAATTGGGTCAGTGTACTGCCGTATCACCCCGAATATGCCCAATCTCGTCTGAATTAAATCGAGCCGGCTGCAGAGAGGAATGTCTATCAGCGGGAAATTCTTTGGGAGGCAACTGCATGGGACAAGCAAGAAGTCATGAAGGCCTGGGCCAGGCAGTGGCAGTGGGACTGGAAACAGCCAACAAAGATCTCTGAGAATAAACATGCTGTAATGTTATTCGTGAAAACACAGAAAAGACAACAATAGCATCCTGACCACAACAGAGAATGCGGTCCCACCAAACAGGGGGCTTTTCTTCCCTTGATTGTTTAGCAAAGGAGCCAGATCCTGAGCACAGACGGTCTGAGGAAGGCCAGTTCCCCACTTTTTGGCTTCATTCCCTTCACTCCTCCCAAGCAGGAAGCAGGGTCCAAAACAGCCTTGCTCTTCATGGCACAGATGCCTCCATCAGTCTCCACTACTACATCTATGGTGTGTTCACCACAGCTTACCAAATACTGGGCGAGGGCAGAGGAGATGGAATTTATAAAGAAATAGAAGACATGAGCCCTTTAATGTCCTTAGGAATATACAACCCACAGACCGAAAACAAGTGAACCTTTTCAAAGGAAAAGATAGTATTCACAGTAATAAATGCTTCAGGTATACCAGGCACGTGGCAAAATAATGAACATGCATTATGTCTTTGAACAGTCATCCTTTTTGGTAGGCATAGCCACGTTTTGTCTAAATTCTAAAGATGTTCATTTTTTTTAAACACGTTAACATGCCTGGAAATTGGGTATGTTTTACAATCAATATGTGTTTTAAAATCAACATGCAGGAGCTAGAGTGAGGTGTTTTATCTTATGGATTTATTTATTTGGTCTAGTTTGGATTTTTTTCACTGAAAAGTTGTTATTAAATGATGATCATCTTAAAGTCAGTGGTGTCTTAGGATGAAGAAAATGTAAGATATTATCCTCATTTTAAAATCAGACTGAAGCCAAGGTAGTAAGAAAGTCTCATCACTAGTAAGTTAAGAAAATGCACCCAGAATCTGGCCAGGCGCAGTGGTTCACGCCTGTAATCCCAGCACTTTGGGAGGCCAAGGTGGGTGGAACACCAGGTCAGGAGTTCAAAACCAGCCTGGCCAAGATGGTGAAGCCCCAACTCTACTAAAAATACAAAAATTAGCTGGGCGTGGTGGCATGCTCCTGTAATCCCAGCTACTCAGGAGGCTGAAGCAGAGAATTGCTTGAACCCGGGAGGCAGAGGTTGCAGTGAGCCGAGATTGCACCACGGCATTCCAGCCTGGGCGACAGAACGAGACTCCGTCTCAAAAAACAAAGCCTCCACCCTGAGAGGCACTTTTATATGGCATGAGAAATAATGCATCCCCCTGCAAAAAATAAAAATAAAATAAAATAAACACTGCATGCCAGGACACTCAGTCACTGCACTAACCCCACCCTAGCCATCAGCTGCAGCATGTCAGTATCCATTTACTCATTTGCGAGCATGAATTCAGCACCTATCTGGCCAGCATTGTGCTGGTGGCCACGTGCTTTTGGTGATAAGAAAAAGCTGTCCCTTCCTGCCTAGACCTCACACACCAATGAGGGAGACAGACATTCAACTCTGATGACACAGATAAACATAGAATTACAAACTGCAAAGCATCACAAGCAAAACCACCAGATGCTGTGATAATATAAACCAGAGTCCAGACCTCGTCTGGGGCATCAGGGCAGCCTTGCCCACAGATGAGGTTTTGGAGTTCCTCTAAAGGATTCTAATAAGACTGGGCAAAGGAGGGTGCTGGAGTGGAATCTGCTGAGTCAGGAGCAATTTCTAGAAGGAAGGAGACCATTCTAGGCAACGGAAATAGCACATGCAAAGGCCCCGAGGCTGGGGGAACATGCTGTGTTTGAGAGCCAGAAAGAAAGTCAAGGAGGCTCGAGGGGAGAGTTCTCATGAGAGGAAACCAGACAGGCTTGTTGGTCATGGTGAGGTTGTAGCTATTTATCCTCAGAACAGTGGGAGGCAGCTACTTTTTTACTTTAAATGTTGAATGGATGGAAATCTTACCATTGAATGTGCAAATAATTCCTGCCTTATATAGACACAAGTTTAAAAGCAGTACAGTATCCCAAGGTGGAATGCTCTTTCAAAATAGTTGGGGCTTATGTCAGCAAATTCCCTGGAATGTGGGTGATAACAAATATCTGTAAACATTAACAGGCCAGGACTAAGCCATTCGTTCTCCTGCTGAGCCAGATGATATTCATCAGTGGCCCCTTAACTAGAATCAATTTCAGATAGGGAGCAGAGTTCCCATTTGGAAAGGATTTTTGGCAGTGACAGTGAACATCAGAGCTGGATTATGACAGTTAGAAAGGGACAGCCACTTAGGGTGAATCTGTGCTTTTGCTGAGTATTGTCCCTAGCTTCCTATAAGACAGCAAACTACCAAATAACGGGTTGTCCTTCCTCTCTGAAGGGCTCCAGTACATGTGTCAGCCGCAGCGTAGGAGGTGGTGAGCAGTAACAAGACAGGCCTTCAACCTAATGACTGGAAGTGACTGAAATCATCGGAGGGAGGGGGTTGGCTCTGAGGTTCCCACAGGAGCAAATATTAGGGAAATCGCCCACCAAGCCTGTTCTCCAGCCAGAAGCCACTCCCTTCCTGAGGTCTGAACCACTGCTAGAGGAAATCCAAAAGAAAATAAGCCCAGAGGCCCAGGAAAAACAAATTTGCTCTAGAGATGGGGTGAGTTCAGGCGACTTGATACCCAATTAAAGAAGCTTAAATTGATTCAAACTTTTGGGAAACCAGTTTGACGATGTGTATCAATTGCCTTAAAAATGCCCATACATTTTGAACCTGTCTGGCCGGCATTTCTTCCTAGAAATATATCTTAAGGATATAATTCTTAAGAAATATAGAAATATATAGAGAAAAATATATAGATTAAATACAAATATAATATTAAATATAAATATATCTATATAGAAATATATAGAAACATATCTTAAGGAAATACATCTTAAGGAAATCATCAGAAATGTACAATGTTCACTGCCCATTATTTACAGTGACAAAAGGTTGGAAACAGTTTGTATATCTACCTATAGAAAAATGATAGAATAAATTTTGGTGTGTACAGAAGATGAAATATTTTGTAGCTGCTGATAAGCATGTGTTAACAGAACATTTAACATAGGAAAATATAAAACATTACATTTTAAAAGCATTTTATGAAACTATGTATACACTACAATTTCAAATGCACATCTACACACAACAGCTGAAAAAAGTGATGATGATGGTGATTACATCTGAATGCTAGTTACTTACTTTTTATACTTTTTTTCTTTTCTTTTCTTTTCTTTTTTTCCTTTTTTTTGAGACAGAGCCTTGCTCTTGTTACCCAGGCTGAAATGCAATGGTGTAATCTTGGCTCACTGCTACCTCTGCCTCCCAAATTCAAGCAATTCTCCTGCCCCAGCCTCCTGAGTAGCTGGGATTACAGGTGCCTGCCACCATGCCCGGATAAATTTTTTTTATTGTTGTATTTTTAGTAGAGAGGGGGTTTCACCATGTTGGCCAGGCTGGTCTCAAACTCCTGACCTCAAGGGATCCACCCACCTCGGCCTCCCAAAGTGTGGGGATTATAGGCATGAGTCACTTCGCCCAGCCCCCTCTTTTTTTTTTTATTGCAGCACTGTTCACGATAGCAAAGACTTGGAACCAACCCAAATGCCTATCAATGATAGACTGGATAAGGGAAATGTGGCATATATACACCATGGAACACTATGCAGCCATAAAAAAGAATGAGTTCATGTCCTTTGCAGGGACATGGATGAAGCTGGAAACTATCATTCTCAGCAAACTAACACAGGAACAGAAAACCAAACACTGCATGGTCTCACTCATAAGTAGGAGTTGAACAATGAGAACACATGGACACAGGGAGGGGAACATCACACACCAGTGCCTGTCGGGATGTGGGGGGCTAGGGGAGGGATAGCATTAAGAGAAATACCGAATGTAGATGACGGATTGATGGGTGCAGCAAACCACCATGGCACGTGTATACCCATGTAACAAACCCGTACTTTCTGCACATGTATTCTAGAACTTAAAGTATAATAAAAAATAAAAATAGGCGGGGCACGGTGGCTCACGCCTGTAATCTCAGCACTTTGGCAGGCCGAGGCGGGTGGATCACAAGGTCAGGAGATTGAGACCATCCTGGCTAACACGGTAAAACCCTGTCTCTACTAAAAAAAAAAAATACAAAAATTAGCTGGGCATGGTGGTGTGCACCTGTAGTCAGTCCCAGCTACTCAGGAGGCTGAGACAGGAGAATGGCATGAACCCGGGGGCGGAGCTCGCAGTGAGCCAACATCGCACCACTGCACTCCAGCCTAGGTGACAGAGCGAAACTCCATCTCAAAAATAAATAAATAAATAAAAATAAACGTATTTTCTAAATTTTCTAATATGGGCATGAACAAATTTATAATAGGGGAAAGTTTTAAACAGAAAAATAATGACTCCCCTACCCAGAATTAACTTTTGTTTTCACTTCGGACATCTAATAAAGGAATAGAATATCACTGATGGAGTTTCAGTCCTCTTTGCTCCCCATCCCAGACCCCTCTCTCTCTTCCTGAGCATGCAGCCTTCTAGTATGTATTTGCACACTTTTCTTTTTTTGAGACAGAGTCTCGCTGTGGTGCCCAGGCTGGAGTGCAGTGGCATGATCTTGGCTCACTGCAACCTCTACCTTCCGGGTTCAAGCAATTCTCCTGCCTCAGCCTCTCAAGTAGCTGGGACTACAGGCACGCGCCAGCATGCCCGGCTAATTTTTGTATTTTTGTACCGATGGGTTTCACCATGCTGGCCAGGCTGATCTCAAACTCCTGACCTCAAGTGATCTGCTGCCTCAGCCTCCCAAAGTGCTGGGATTACAGGCATGAGCCACGGTACCCGGACTGTTTGCACACTTTCCTGGAAGTTTCTGCCTTCATAAACATCCCATAGTGTTCCTTTTGGTGTTCTTCAAAATTTACGCAAATTTTATCACACTGTGACTTACTTTTTTCACTAAACATTAGATTTTTGAGAACCACTCAGGATGCTCTGTATTGAACCAATTCATTTATTTTAACTGCTGTAGAGTATTTTTCAAACAAATATCCCATAATTAGCTTGTTCATTCCCTTATGGGGAATGGACATTTATGGGAATGATTCATTTAGGTTGTATCCAATTTTTAGCTATTACAAATAATGCTGCAGTTACTCCGGACCTTCATAATCAGGAAAAACGTCTTTATATTTAAAACACCAACAACATAAACTGTAGGGAAAATGAGACAGGATACTGCTAAGTCTGGTGAAAAGGACGCTTCCACTCCACAGACTTAGGTTTCTTGCTTATCGTCAGGAGGGCCCTCCAGAGGCCACCTGCCTCGGGCCCTCTATGATGCTGTGAAGGTGGTGCAAGGACCCAGAGATCCCTGACCAGGTGATACAGGAGCTAGAAAGAAATTATTTAAGCAGATAGTAAGGGCAACAGAGTCCTCGGCGGAATTTCCCTTTTATTTTTTCTTTTTTGAGACAAGAGTCTCACTCTCTCGCCCAGGGTGGAGTGCAGTGGCGCGATCTCCGCTCACTGCAACCTCCACCTCCTGAGTTCAAGTTCTCCAGCCTCCCCAGTAACTGGGATTACAGGCGCCCGCCACCGCGCCTGCTAATTTTTTTTTCCTTTTTAGTAGAAACCAGGTTTCACCATGTTACCCAGGCTGGTTTCAAACTCCTGAGCTCAGGCAATCCGCCCGCCTCGGCCTCCCAAAGTGCTGGGGATTACAGGCGTGAGCCACTTCGCCGGGCCGGAATTTCCCTTTTAACAAAAACAGCCCCAATCTGTAATTTCTTTTCTAACACAGAGTAACCTAAAAAATCGAGCTGTTAACACAGATAAGTAAGCTGGAAGCTTGCAACTGTGAACACCGGCTGCTGTGCCAATAGAAAAGGGCTACCTGGGGTCCAGGTATGTTCAACATGGAGGCTCTGTCTTCCTTTTGTCACCAGGTGTACAGTAAAGAAACAGGCAGCCGGGCGCGGTGGCAAAGGCCTGTAATCCCAGCACTTTGGGAGGCCAAGGCACGTGGATCACCTGAGGTCAGGAATTCAAGACCAGCCTGGCCAACAAGGCGAAACCTCATCTGCATTAAAAAATATAAAAATTAGCCGGGCGCGGTGGTGGGCACGTGTGATCCCAGCTACTCAGGAGGCTGAGCAGGAGAATAGCTTGAACCCAGGAGGCGGAGCTTGCAGTGAGCCGAGATCACACCACTGAACTCCAGCCTGGGCGACAGAGCGAGACTCCATCTCAAAAAAAAAAAACATGGCTCCGACCAGGTAGAGAATCCCTCTGCATAATAAAATATTAGGGTGAGGGTGGCCAGGTTTTCATGCCCTATGCAAATGACATACTTAGCCCTAACCAGTTTTTCACACCCTATGCAAATGGACATCTGGTTCAACCAATCTTTTGTGCCCTATGTAACTCAGACACCACCTCCTCAAGCTCATCTATAAAATCCTCTGCATTTCACTGCGGAAGCAGCAACCCATTTCTCTGAGACCTCTCCCTGCCCCAAAGAGCTCTTCTCTTTCACCTATTAGACTTCTGCTCTGAACCTCACTCTTTGTGTGTCTGCATCCTAGTTTTCTATGGCCATGAGACAACAAATCTCAGGTATTTAGTCCAGACAACGACACCGCTTCCCAGGCACCCTCCAATCTGCCCTCCACCTTTGCACCAATAGCTTCAACTGCTGGCTGGCTATATCCATCTAGAGCAGTGTTCCTGCTATGCCTCCTTCAGAAGTAGCAAACATTCATTTGCATAGTATGCTGAACACAACCACCTTATAAACTTGTTTAATTCTCACAACAACCTTATGACTTAATACCATGGTTATTTTCATTTTTCACTTGGGGGAATGAGGCGCAGAGAGGTTAGGTAACTTGCTCAAGGTTACATAGCTGGTAAGAGGCCGAGCTGGACCCAAACCCAGACAGTGTGACTCTAAAGTCCACACCCTGAAATCCTCTGCTGCCTCCTATTCTTACCTCATTGCCCTCCTTACGGCCTCGCCTCTCCCCTGCCTCAATGGAGAAAAGTGAGACTGTCCTGGGTCAGGACTCTGACTCCGTCTCAAAAAAAAAGGCTGGGCATGGTGGTCCAGCACTTTGGGAGGCCCAGGCAGGTGGATCACCTGAGGTCAGGAGTTCGAGACCATCCTGACCAATATGGTGAAACACCGTCTCTACTAAAAATACAAACATTAGCCGGACGTGGTGGTGCACGCCTCTAGTCACAGCTACTCGGGAAGCTGAGACAGGAGAATTGCTTGAACCCAGGAGGCGGAGGTTGCAGTGAGCCAAGATTGCACCAGCCTGGGCAACAGAACAAGTCTCAGTTTAAAAAAAAAAAAAGAAAAAAGAAAAAAATATATATATATATTCCTGGGCCATTCTTTCCTTTGACAGCCAGAGTCCTTGTCTCCTTTTAATTACTGAAACATTTACAGTTGTGAAATGCCAGCAGATTTGATACTTGACCATTGCTAATTTCAACCTTATATGGCTCAGAAAAAAGCCACTATACAACAGGCATCATAAGCCCATTACACGGCAAGATCATTTCAGTTGCTATAATCACATACAATCTGCTGTTGCTCTAAAGCTTGTTACCTCATAAAGGCGGCTTTTTCTTTTTTAATTTTTGCACTACTTAGCAGTGAACAGTAGTTATACTAACGTGATGGTGAATACTACTTGCTAGAGAGTGTGTCAGAGTTTCTTGGGTGCAATGATTCATGACTCACCCAGGGGGCAATAAAGATGAGATCAGCCACACACCAAGCCCTTTCTGGGGTCATGGTATGTGGATAACTACATTATATTATGTGATCTACTGCATTATACAAGGATTTTTTTTTTTTTTTTTTTTGAGGTGGCGTTTCATTCTTGTGATGGATGAAGTGCAGGCTGGAGTGCAACAGCTCGATCTTGGCTCACTGCAATCTCCACTTCCTGGGTTCAAGCAATTCTGCCTCAGCCACTTGAGTAGCTGAGATTACAGGTGCCCACCACCACGCCCAGCCAATTTTTGTATTTTTAGTAGAGACATTGTTTCACCATGTTGGCCAGGTTGGTCTTAAACTCCTGACCTCAGGCGATCCACCCACCTCGGCCTCCCAAAGTGCTGGGATTACAGGTGTGAGGCACCGCACCCAGCCATACGAGGATATTCTTTTTGTAGTCGTGAGTACAAGATCAATTCTGTTGTGTAGGGCTGAATGTTGTGAAATGTGCGTAAGAAAAGGATTGTAATTACCTGCATTTATCATGTCAGTCATTCTAATCATCAGACAATGATACGAACACAGTGAGAAAGACATCCCTCATTACTCTGTTCTTCCTGAAATAGAGAAACTAAGAATTCCATCAGCTCATCTGCCACTCCATGTGGAAATGGCCCATTTCTGATGGTATCGTGGGAGTTTTGCTTTTTGGTTTCTGTGTTTATTTTGGTTTGGGTTTTTGCTTCAAGGTAGATCAACAGGTAAAATCTGGTTTCCCCATCCATTTATTGTCTCTCTTTGCACTTATTCAATATCCCTCTGAGCATCTCCTTCATGTAAGACTTTGTCTCGCTACCCCTTTTCTCTCAGCTAAATACCCTTGGCCTTCCTAGGCAGTGCTCTAGTCTCCCCACACCCAACCCTCTGCTCACTTCCTATCCATCCCCCAACCCAGAAATTCTGGCTGCCTTGCTCAGATCCTTTAGAAATGTATGCTCCCCAAGCAAGAGTCTCCTATCATTTCCAAGAAAATTAAGTCGCCTGTGTGCTATGGTCTGAATGTTTATGTCCCCACAGAATTCATATGTTGAAACCTAATCCTCAAGGTGATGGCATTAGGAGGTGAGGTCTTTGGGAGATGATGACGTCATGAGGGCTCCACCCTCAGAAATGAGATTGGGGCCCTTATAAAAAAAGGTCTTGACCAGGCGCGGTGGTTCACACCTTTAATCCCAGCATTTTGGGAGGCCAAGGCAGGTGGATCACCTGAGATCAGGAGTTCCAGACAAGCCTGACCAACATGGTGAAACCCTATCTCTACTAAAAATACAAAATTAGCCAGGCATGGTGGCACATGCCTGTAATCCCAGCTACTTGGGAGGCTGAGGCAGGAGAATCACTTGAACCCGGGAGGCAGAGGTTGTAATGAGCTGAGATCGCGCCACTGCACTCCAGCCTGGGCAACAAAAGCGAAACACCATCTCAGAAAAAAAAAAAAAAAAAAAAGCCTGAGGGAAGCTGTTCACCCCTCCTGCCATGTGGACACCACAAGAAGGCACCACCTTTGAGGAAGAGACCCAGCCCTCACCAAACACCCAAACTACGGGCACTTTGATCTTGAACTTCCTCGCCTCCAGAACTATGGGAAGTAAATTTCTGCTGTGTCAAAGCACTCAGTCTATGTATCTTGTTAGAGTAGCCCAAAGGGACTGAGACAACGTGCTAGTGGGAGAAAGGCACACAACACCCACATCCTCTTCCCATCCAAGTCACCCCAGCAGGGTGCCCATTTGAACAGAATTTTTTCAAAGACAAAGCCCTCAGTCATTTTGTTCAAATAAAAGGGGAGGTCCTTTCATGAATTTTAGGTCCTATTTTCAAGGGCTACTCAAAGTAAGCTGGGCACAGCAGAAAAGGTGATATTTATGAACAGGAATTTTTATTGCAGTCTCCACTAAAATCATCCATTAAAGGCACCTTCCTATTTGCTCTCAGAGGCCCAGGACTTTATTACTTCCTCCTTTCTCCACAGCAATCATTCTCAGGCATTGGGATTCCACAGCAATCTAAAAAAAGTGGGATTTCAACTCAGTATGATAAGTTTATTTTGCCAAGTAGGAGCACTTAAAAACAAAAATAACAATGACAACAACACTACGGATTCCTATCACCATTATTTCATTTATTTATTTATTTATTTTTGAGATGGAGTTTCACTCTGTTGCCCAGGCTGGAGTGCAGTGGTGTGATCTTGGCTCACTGCAACGCCCCCTCTCCCAGGTTCAAGCGATTCTCCTGCCTCAGCCTCCCGAGTAGCTGCGATTACAGGCATGCGCCACCAAGCCCAGCTAATTTTTGTATTTTTGGTAGAGATGGGGTTTCACCATGTTGGTCAGGCTGGTCTCAAACTCCCGACCTCAGGTCATCCGCCCGCCTCCGCCTCCCAAATTGTTGGGATTACAGCCGTAAGCCACCACGCCTGGCCAATTTTATGTTCTTATTTTCCTCACATCAAAGACTGGTGAATCCTTAGTCCTAAGCTGGCACTTGACCACGGACCAAAATTTAGGAACCATTGCTCTGGATATCAGGACGGTCAGCCAAAGCCGGGATTAGCCACGGACATTTTGCAGGTAATGGTGAACACAAAATTCACATTGGGTGCATTTCCTCATTCTGTCATTCCAAAGCAGTTAGGAAGAGTTCAGACAGTAGAAACGGATACTCCTGCATCCAAGGTTAAGTTCCTCCACCTGACAAGCGTGTGACTCAAGTAGCTTAACCTCTCTAAGCTGCCATTGCCGTGTCTGCAAAATGGAGAGACAGCAAAAATTCCTCAAGATGTTAGGATTAAATGAGGATTAGCAAAGGGTCTTTGCTTCAACAAATTTGTAACTATTGACATAACTGTTACTAGACCTGAGTGTCTATGAATATGCCAGACATTCTCTAAGACCCCTGACTACAGGGTCTAGAGTCTCCTTTTTGCCTTCAAGGAGATCATGCTCTGAAGGAGACCCACAAAAGGGTGGCCAGATACAGGGAAGCCAGAGTTAGGATACAGGCAGATACTGGAGGCCAAGGAGATTATAGAGCAGTGGTCCCCAACCTTTTCGGCACCAGGGACCGGTTTCATGGAAGACAATTTTTCCGCAGATGGAGTAGGGGAGGTTGGTTTTAGGATAAAACGGTTCCACCTTGGATCATCAGGCATTAGTTAGATTCTCATAAGAAGCATGCAACCTGCGTCTCTTGCATCTGCAGTTCACAATAGGGTTTTCACTCCTATGAGAATCTAGTGCCACCACTATGTGAAGGAGGTGGAGCTCAGGCGGTCATGCTCACTTGCCTGCCACTCACCTCCTGCTGTGTAGCTGGGTTCCTAACAGGCCACAGACCAGTACAGGTCCACAGCCCTGGGCACTGGGGGTCCCTGTTATAGAGGATTGAGAGTTAGGAAAAAAAAAATAGAAAAGGAGAGGCCTCTCAGAGGAGGTGGAATCTAAGGAAAATCTTACAGGACATAAGACTAAAACAAAACAAAATTATCAATTAGGCTTTCAGATGAGAATCAGACGAAGTCATACTGCCATACCTAAAATGTGTGGATGAAAGTCTGGCAGACTAAACTTCCTTCTGTAATCCTAGGTCACCGTGTTAACTGCTTGAAGAAACGGCTTTCCTCAAAGCGGTAATTTTCCTTTGCCTCCCTGGCTCCCTTCTGTATGAGTTGCCCTAAGGAAATTCTTCTCTGTCAATTCTGACCTGAAGAAGATGAGGCCGGGAGAGGTGGCTCATGCCTATAATCCCAGCACATTGGGAGGCTGAGGTAGATGGATCACTTGAGGTCAGGAGTTTGAGACCAGCCTGGCCAACATGGTGAAACCCCGTCTTTACTGAAAATCCAAAAGTTAACTGTGGTGGCGCATGTCTGTAGTCCCAGCTACTTGGGAGGCTGAGGCAGGAGAATCACTTGAACTTGGGAGGCAGAGGTTGCAGTGAGCCAAGATCACGTCACTGCACTCCAGCCTGGGTGACAGGGTGAGACTCTGTCTCAAAAAAAAAAAAAAAGAAGAAGAAGAAGATGAGCTTTCAGTGAAAAAGGAGAGAGAAGTTGCAACTGATAGCTTTCAAGAAATCCTGGGCGTAGAGTATTTGAACGACTGAATCCCAGGTGCTCCTCGCTCCTGCCACTCACAGTGTGGTCCTCTGAGCTGCAATGTTGGCATCACCTGGGAATTTGCTAGAAATGCAGAATTTTGGGCCCTGGCCAACAATGGCTGAATTTAAGTCTGAATTTTTAACAAGATCCCCAGAGGATTGGGAAATCCATTAGGGTTTGGGAAGCACTGCCCCAGCCCAATTCTTGTGAAAAAAGTCAACAACTGGACTGGATATGATGGGCGTCAGAGCCTTGGTACTGATCTGAAATTACTTTACCTTCATTTGATTGCATTCATCGCTCCTCTAGATGTCTTAAAGGATAATGATGGTGGAACAGAGAGAAGGGCTCTCTGCCCTAGAGGTGTCTGACTTAAAATTACTTTATATTATGTTACAAAAGAACAATGGAGTTTAATAACATTTACTTGGATCTATGCCCATGATCTTAGTTATATTTCCAAACAACCTATAATTTCTGGGGCTTTGTGTTTGTTTGTTTGTTTGTTTGCTTGTTTTATTATTTTACAGAGGAGCTCAGAGACATAAGGGGACCGGCTGGGCTCACACACAGTAGTCCAGGGCTCCCTCCTCAAGCCGAGCAGCCCGCCATTCGCCACAGCTGAGAAGATGGTACCACCTGCACCACTCGGATGGCCCGTGGCCCAGCATCAATCAACCGCATAACCTGTGGCTCCTATCTCCAGACCCTTCTTTTTCATTCCTGTTACCAGCAGCCTCGTTCAGTCCACAGTTCCTAAACTGCCAGACAGGCCTACTCCTTGCTGCTTCCAATTCTTTGCCCCTTAAATCCACTTCACACACAGCGTCCCGAAGCCCAGCTTGGGATCCCCTCATGAACTAGCTCAGAGACATTAGAAGCCATCAACAGGGTCCCATCCCTCAGGCATGGACTATGGGACTCATCTTTGTATTCCTCACAAGCCTACTGGATGCCTTACGGAGGAGATAGGCTAAATACCAGGGGGTCCTAATGAACAGATGAGAAAAGCTACTACAGTCTCTGGGCAAGAGACAGAGGCAGCCAAAAAGGAAGGACTGCATATGTGGACTGGAAGCATCCTGGTGGAACAGAGGGCTCGAGCAGACTCACTGGCCAAAGATACGAGGAACCAGACCAGGGCTCCTGCTTCTTCCTGTAGCTGGGGAGCTCCAAGGATGAAAAACTGAATGCTGAAATGGCACCAGGAGGGAAGACAGGCATCCTGGCTCAGCACGGAGAGAAGGGAGACACTGACATTTGTGGAATCACGTAGGCATTGTGCAAGGGGTTCCACATTTGGCACCTCTGATTTCCCAGGGACAGGACATTCTGAGGTCAGGATTAGGACTCACTTACCACAGGTTGAGACTGAGGCTAGGTTAAGGATAATCGCCAAGGTATTGCAGCCAGCCAGTCACTGGTAGAGTCAGTTTCCACCTGGGTATGTCTGATCTACACGTTCTCTTTCCACTCTGCTGTTGCACCAGACACCTGCAAGGAGGGACCACAAAGTGAACCACTGTGTTCTCTATCTCTCATTTGTTTCACTAGACTACTTACACATGTGTACGATATTCTATTGAATGTGGCATTGTGTGCAAACATTTAAGAAGTGGACATCAGAGGAAGACCACACCCCAAACCTCTAATTCCTTCCCACTACCTTCAGGGGTAACATGGTATAGCGGGTGGAATGGTGATCCACCATGGGTCACCCCAACAGTGATCCATAAATATATGTCCCTAAAAAACAGTGACCTCAAAACATATATTCAAATCCTAAGCATCAAAACTTGTGAATGTGATCTTATTTGGAAAATGGTGTTTGCAGACATAACTAATGATCTCAAAATGAGACCATCCTGGATTTAGAGTGGGCCCTAAATCCAATCACAGTGTCCTTATCAAAGAAAGGCAGAGACAGATTTAACACACAGAGAAGAAACCATATAAAGACAGAAGCAGAAACGGGATTTACGTTGCCACCAGCCAGGGAATGCCTGCAGCCACCAGATGCTGGAAGAAGCAAAGAAAGGTTCTCTCCTGGAGCCTTCGGAGGGAGCAGAGCCCTGCTGATTCCTTGACTCCAGACTTCAGACCTCCAGATGACGAGAACCTGAAATCTTGTTGTTTTAAGCCACCCAGGGTTTGGTAACTTGTGGAAGCCCTAGGAAATGAATTTACATTGAAATGAAGAATCTTGGCAGGTGCGGTGGCTCATGCCTGTAATCCCAGCATTTTAGGAGGCAGAGGTGAGTGGTTCATTTGAGCTCAGGAGTTTGAGACCAGCCTGGGCAACAGGGCGAAACCCCGTTTCTACCAAAAATACAAAAATTAGCCGGGTGTGGTGGCATTTGCCTGTGGTCCCAGCTACTCGGGAGGGTGAGGTGGGAGGGCCAATTAAGCCCAGTAGGCAGAGGTTTCAGTGAGCCAAGATCACACCACTGCACTCCAGCCCGGGCAACAGAGGGAGACTCTGCTTCAAAAAGACTAAAAAAAAAAAAAAAAATCTTTTGTGTTATAACTATCATCTAGAAAACTGTATTGGCACCAAGGGCCTATAAAACCTATTCTCAATCCATTTGGCTTTGGATTAGGAAACCCAGATTTGAAAATCTATGTTCAGATTATTGAGGCATTTTAAGAACATACAGTCAGAAACTAAAATATAAAGTAGGGCGGTTCATTCGCTACCTTTTTTTTTTCCTCAAAATGAGAAAATACCTTTTCATGCAAAATATTTTGCAGTGAATAGATAGCATTGTTTAGGAATGAGGATTATTTGTGCTTTTCCTATCGTAGCCTAATTAGTTTTTCTTTAATGTGCATTAAGCATACAAGAGATGAAATGAGAAAGAACAAACACGAAGAGCTTAGGTTTTACCCACATATCTGTTTTGTAGCCTGCAGTCTGGCAGAAAAGCCTACAAATCTCCCACTACATTTTTTGGTGTAAAAATTTTTTATTTTCAGTCTTCTTTTCCTCTCTCTCTCTCTCTCTCATGCTAATAAGAAATTTTTAAAGCAATCATGAGCTAAAACCAAAGATAAGTAGTGAGGCAGGCTTCTAAATGCTCTCCATTATCCTCTCTCTGGCCTCATTTCGAATCATTCTCTGAAAATTCGGCAGGAATCTCTCATCCTGCAAACGGAGGTGAAGTGAGCTAGGCTTCTTCCCTGGAGCATTGCTGCTGTTTACCTGGTAGTTGAGGTAAAAAGCCCAGGACTCTACAACTGGTAGTAAGAAGGGAAATGTGTGTCTCCAGAGTAGCCCTGGGCATGGAGCTGGCAGCCTCTGACGTTAGAGAGCCTGGGTGTGAATCCTGGCTGTATCACTTGATGATGTGAGCTCAGGCAAGCTGCTGGTTTTTTTTTTTCTTAATTGACAAGTAAAAATTGTATATATTTGGCCGGGTGCGATGGCTCACTCCTGTAATCCCAGCACTTTGGGAGGCTAAGGCCGGTGGATCACGAGGTCAGGAGATCGAGACCATCCTGGCTAACACAGTGAAACTCAGTCTCTACTAAAAATACAAAAAAATCAGCCGGGTGTGGTGGCGGGCGCCTGTAGTCCCAGCTACTTTGGAGGCTGAGGCAGGAGAATGGTGTGAACCTGGGAGGCGGAGCTTGCAGTGAGCCGAGATCGCAACACTGCACTCCAGCCTGTGCGACAAAGCCAAGACTTCATCTCAAAAAAAAAAAAAATTGTATATATTTATGATGTACATTGATAAATGCATACATTGTGGAATGCTAAATCACACTGTTTAACGTATACATTACCAGGCCAGGCACAGTGGCTTGCACCTGTAATCTCAGCACTTTGGGAGGCCAAGGCGGGCAGATCACTTGAGGCCAGGAGTTCAAGACCAGCCTGGACAACATAGTAAAACCTGGTTTCTACTGAAAATACAAAAATTAGCCAGGCATGGTGGTGCAAGCCTTTGGTCCCAGCTACTTGGGAGGCTGAGGCAGGAGAAGGGCTTGAACCCAGGAGGTCAAGTTTGCAGTGAGCCAAGTTCATGCCACTGCACTCCAGCCTGGGCAACAGAGTGAGACTCTATCTCAAATAAAAATATATATATGCATTACCTCACATACTTACCTTTTTTGTGGTAAGAACATTTAAAATCTCTCTCTCTTTTTTTTTTTTTTTTTTGAGATGGAGTCTCACTCCGTTGCCCAGGCTGGAGTGCAGTGGCGCGACTTCGGCTCACTGCAACTTCTGCCTCCTGAGTTCAAGCGATTCTCCTGCCTCAGCCTCCCGAGTAGCTGGGACTACAGGCACACACCACCATGCCCAGCTGATTTTTTTGTATTTTTAGTAGAGATGGGGGTTTCACCGTGCTAGCCAGGATGGTCTCGATCTCCTGACCTTGTGATCCGCCCACCTTGGCCTCCCAAAGTGCTGGGATTACAGGCGTGAGCCACTGTGCCTGGCCCTAAAATCTACTCTCTTACATACTATATATGTTATTAACTATAGTTACCATGATATACAATGGATTTGTTGAACTTACTCTTCCCATCCAAGTGAAGCTTTATGTCCTTTGACCAACATCTCCCTAGTCTTCCCCAAAATAGTAACCACCATTCTACTCTCTAGTTATATGACTTTGACTTGTTTACATTTCACAGATAAGTGAGATATGTGGTATTTGTCTTTCTATGCCAGACTTATTTTACTTAATATAATATTCTCCGGGTTCATCTATGTTGTAGCAAATGACAAGATTTTCTTCTTTTTTAAGGCTGAATAGTATTCCATGGTGTTTGTATACCATACCTCCTTTATTCATTCATCCATTGATGGACACTTTGGTTGATTTCATGTCTCAGCTATTGTAAACAGTGCTGCAATGAACATGGGAGTGCAGACATCTCTTTGATATACTGATTATATTTCCTCTGGATAGATACCCAGTAGTGGGGGTGCTGGATCATATGGTAGTTCTATTTTTAATTTTTCGAGGAGCCTCCATACTGTTTTCCATCCAGGCAAGTTACTCAAGCCTCTCTGAATCTTGGCTTTCTCCTCTGAAAAGCGAGGAAAATGGCCGGGTGCGGTGGCTCATGCCTGTAATCCTAGCACTTTGGGAGGCCAAGGCGGGCAGATCACTTGAGGTCAGGAGTTCGAAACCAGCCTAGCCAGCATGATGAAACCCCGTCTCTACTAAAAATAAAAAATAAAAATAAAAATAAAAAATTAGCCAGGCGTGCTGGTAGGCACTTGTAATCCCAGCTACTTGGGAGCCTGAGGCAGGAGAATTTGAACCCGGGAGGTGGAGGTTGCAGGGAGCTGAGATCACGCCACTATACTCCAGCCTGGGCAACAGAGCAAGACTCCATCTCAAAAAAAAAAAGAAAAGAAAAGAAAAAGAAAGAAAGAAAAATGAGGAAAATAACAGTGTCTACCACATAAGGTTTTGAGACTAATGAAATCCACATTGCTAAACCCTGTGGTCAATTCTCAGTACTCATCATACTGAGTTTATTAGAGCACTTCCTCCATTTGCTGTCAAAATAAGCACTCTCTTCTGGCTTCCTTCCCTCCTGCAACTCCCCTCAGCATCTGTCCCTTTCCTATGTGTGAAGCTTGGAGTACTGAGAAGTTGGTTCTTGGACCTCACATCTTCTCCCTCCTTTGTTGGTCATCCAGGCCTCTGACCTCAGGGACCACATTTCTGCTGATGTCTCCTAAATCTTAATCTCGAGCCTTCCCTCTGAGCTCCAGACTAGTTTAGGTACTCAGCTCTGTCTATGACATCTCTACTTGATGTCTACGGAGCAGCACAAAGGCAGTACATCCACTCCAAACGCTTGATTTCCATTTCCAGACCAGCTCCTCCCTCGGGCACTCATGTTAGGAAATGGTACCCTTAGTTTGAGCTCCAGCCAAAAACTTAGATGACATCCCTGACTCTTCTCTTGCTCTCACACCACATTCAAGTCCATCAGCTATTTTGCCACCACCATAACTTCAGAGAAGATCCCAGACCCACCATTTCTCACCTCCTCCAGTTTTAGCTCAAGCTCCATGCCATCACCATCTCTTCCTCAACTATTGGAGTAGCCTGTGAACCAGTCTCCCTGCCTCCTCCCATCCCTTCCCCAGCCTCTTCTCCGCCAAGCAGGCAGAGTGATTCCTTCAAAGACAATCTCAAAATATGTCCCTGCTCAACAATCTCTAGTGGCTTCTCCATTTCACTGGGATCCCTAGCTACCCCATGGCCTTCATCCCCTACCATGCATTGTGAAGCCCTTCCCAGGCTTAGGGCCTGTTGTTGACTGCGTGCAAAGCAGACAGATACCTACTCAACAGAGCGACCTCCCCTGGGATGCTCTGACCCCCTCTTTCCCATGCTCAGATTTATTTTCCCTCTTAGCACTCATCTCCTTGGCATTATGTATGTATTTGTTTGTTGTCTATCTGCCTACTAGAGTGCAAACTCCACAAGAACAAGGACTTTGTTTTATTCATTGCTGTGCCCTTGGTACCTGCAATGTTGCTTGACACATTAGTAACTGCTGAACAATTGGATGAATGAATGAGGTAACCCACGTCAAGCACCCAGCATAGTATGGCACATAGCATATAAGTGATAAGTACTACCTGTTGCTGTGCTTGTTCTTATTTTTATTACTAATTATTATTTGTCCAGGAACTTTACACATCCTGCCTTTCCTCCTGGCCCATCACCTGTTTTAGCTTTTTCACTGCCATGCCCAATCTTCTCCACTGGGACTCTAAGAACAATAAGAAGAAAGAAATAGAGATTACTATGACAAGAAAGAATGTCACTGGCTAGGCCTCCTACATTGTTACTGAGTCTGCTTCTGCCAGTACACATAAAAGGTGGGGTGAATGTTGGACTCAATGGACGCCAGGATCTCCATCAAATGACCTGAATGTACTTTTGGGGCAGCCACAATTCAAATAATGTGTTCTGTGATCTTTTAATAGATGAGCCCAAACTTAAATATTTCTGCCTCCAATTACACCTCCCAGACTGACTCTAAAAAGTAGCAAAAATTGTACTTTTTGTTCAGAAAACACAATCAACCTTCTCTGTAATGACTATTACGCTGTTTTGGAGATTGAACACATTTAAATATATGAAATTTTGTGGGAAAAAGGTAAGCCCTGGGGAAATCAAGCCAAATAAACTCGTGCTGTTATTTGAATTGGAAACTGGGATACCAATAACTTGTTCTTGATCTACACAATTGTTGAGATTTGTGCTAAATATTCTTCATGGATTCACCAAAGAGAGGTGGGCACACACTGAAAACACCATTGCAAACATGTTTGAAAGGCACTGTATTAGTCTGTTCTCATGCTGCTGATAAACAGACACCTGAGACTTGGCAGTTTACAGAAGAAAGAGGTTCAATGGACTTACAGTTCCACATGGCTGGGGAGGCCTCACAATCATGGCGGAAGGCAAGGAGGAGCACGTCATCTCTTGTATGAATAGGAGCAAGCAAAGAGACAGAACTTGTGCAGGGGAACTCCTCTTTATAAAACCATCAGATCTCGTGAGACTTATTCACTATCACAAGAACAGCAAGGGAAAGACTTGCCCCCATGATTCAACTACCTCCCACCGGGTCCCTCCCACAACATATTGCAATTCAAGATGAGATTTGAGTGGGGACACAGCCAGACCATATCAGGCACTTATTAGAGTCCTTGGAAAACACTAGAGCAAGGACACAATGCTTTTCCTTGCTTCTGAGATGAGGCCTCCATCAATCAGCTCCCCTGGCCTGGTTGACAGCCAAGCCACCCCAAGATAAGAACTGTTGGTTGGCAACATGTATGGATACCTGTTACATGCAGACAGCTCTGGTGACTGGAGCCAATGGGGTTAGTTTCAGGTTTAAGCCAAATGCCCACCTGTGGCCCCAGTGCTGTGGGAGGGAATTGGAAAGTTACTGAATCACAGCCTAAGAGGACTGAGTCTCAGTCCAGAGCCGATGAGCCCCCATCCACCCCAAGGGCAAACACTCTTTTGGAGACAAACTGGCAGGATTCTTAGACAGAAGGCAACAAAATCACTGACTCAAGGAAACCAGACCCTCTCTGGAGGGGCTAAGCCTTTTAAGACATAACTGGAACATTCTTGGGTGGGGCAGTTCACTGAAAAACAAACAACTTAACAGTTCATCTCCATCCAAAACAGGTCTCCCTGTGAGCAGCCCGGCCATGGCTTCCAGCTCAGGTCTGGCCACACCCGAAGGCTCTTCCTGAAGCTCCTGTCTTTACCTTGGCCATGTGGACCACATCCTGGTTTGTCCCGATTCCTGACCTGCCCCTGATCCTGCCCCTGCCTGCCTGCTGTCCTACCTCAGTCCAAGTGGGGGCTGCCTTCCAAAGCAATCCCTGTCTCAGTGCACCATAGGTGGTGATAGAGTCACCACCTATCAAGCCAGTAGTCAGGGTGGCAATATGACCCCATCCCCTGACTCGTCTGATTGCATCAGGGTGGGCACCTGCCCAAGCTAGACTACTCAGGCTCTCTTTTGCTGACATATAGACCTGGGAGGAAAGGACCTAATATCTAAGCTCAGACGCTATGGGATGGGCATTTTCTACCCTGTCTGGACCAGACAAGCAAAGGCACCCTGCACCAGATGCCAGATGTTCAGAGGTAAGGTGCCCGCCCCGGCTCAATCAGTTGGGAAAGGCCCTCTGTCTGGCACCCAGAGATGCTGGCTGTGCCTTTTCCCATGGGAAGGAGCAGAAGAATATGTAGCTGAGAGAACTGGCTTTGGAATTAGACCTAACATCCTATTTCTACCATTTTCGGCTGTGTAGAAGTCCAGGCCTGCCCAGTGGGCGACTATGAGTACTTTTCCGTGTTTCCATTTCCTGGCAACAGGAAGTGAGGTGCAAGGACTCAGCCCTGCCAGGCCACCCTCTCCACACACACAACTGCCAGGGAAAAGGGTTGCACCTGGATTCAACTTCCCATGGGAAAAGGCACGGCCAGGGTCCCCAGGTGCCAGACAGAGGGCCTTTGCCAACTGATTGAGCCAGGGCAGGCACGTGGCCTCTGAATATCTGGCACCTAGTCACAGGGTGCCAGGCAACCGAACCCAAGGTGCTTATTCTCCTAGGCAAAGCCATCCTTCCCTATGAAAGCAGAGATCCTGGGTGGGTCCCTCTAGCAGAATACGACCCCATGGTGTGTGCAGCTATGCCCCAGTCCAAGAACAACTCATCACAAGATGCAGACATAAGAGAAAGCCTGTGCAGACACACAGGGTTTTGAAGATCTAGTCGGAAAAAAGAATGTCAGATATCACACTGATATTTTTATATTGATTACGTGTTGTAATAATAATAATGCCTTGGATACATTAGGTTAAACAAAATATATTAAAAATCAATTTCACCTGTTTTACCTTTTTTTTTTTTTTTTTTTGAGATGGAGTCTTGCTCTGTCACCCAGGGTGGAGTGCAGTGGTGCAATCTTGGCTCACTGCAACCTCTGCCTCACAGGTTCAAGTGATTCTCCTGCCTCAGCCTTCTGATTAGCTGGGACTACAGGTGATCACCACCAAGCCCAGCTAATTTTTGTATTTTTTTTTTTTTTTTTTTTGAGACGGAGTCTCGCTCTGTCACCCAGGTGAGAGTGCAGTGGCGCGATCTCGGCTCACTGCAAGCTCCGCCTCCCGGGTTCACGCCATTCTCCTGCCTCAACCTCCCGCGTAGCTGGGACTACAGGCGCCCGCCATCATGCCCGGCTAATTTTTTTTCGTATTTTTAGTAGAGACAGGGTTTCACCATGTTAGCCAGGATGGTCTCGATCTCCTCACCTCGTGATCCGCCCACCTCAGCCTCCCAAAGTACTGGGATTAAAGGCGTGAGCCACCGCGCCCGGCCTAATTTTTGTATTTTTAGTAGAGACGGGTTTCACCATGTTGGCCAGGCTGATCTTGAACTCCTGACCTCGTGATCTGCCTGCCTCAGCCTCCCAAAGTGCTAGGATTACAGGCATGAACCACTGTGCCTGGCCTGCTTTACCTTTTTAATGACTACTTGTGATAGGTTAAATAATGGTATCCAAATAGATCCACTTCCTAAGCCCTGGACCCTGAGACCATCATGTTATATGTCAAAAGGGTCAATATTCCCTTATATGGAAAAAGATGGCACTGTCTATGAACCCTGGTGCCAGGACCCCAGTATTGCCTACAGTGGCTGGATATGAGTTATTGAGTTGAATTGTCTTCTGTTCGGGAAAGACAGTACATTTGGGATTGTCACTGGAGTAGTTGAGCCTTGTTAGGCAGAGGCATCTTTGAAAATTTGTAAATATGGGATAATGTATACTTGTGTTACACAGCAGGCTGCCATGGGTAAGACATCTGTTGAGTTGTCTGCTCGGCCACTTCTCCCTGGGGCACCCAGTAGTCATGATGGACAACATGACCCCATCCCCTGACTCATCTGATTGCATCAGGATGGGAACCTGATCCCAGCTGGGCCACTCAGAGTCTCTTTTGTTGGCATATAGACCTGAGGGAAAAAGGGACCTAATATCTAAGCTCAGAAACTATGGGTTGGGCATTTGCTACCCCCATCTGGACCAGACAAGCAAAAGGTAACAGGCAGGAGGTCAGGGGGAATAGTAATTAGAGAGGCAGGGCAAGTCCTAACAATAGCTGAGTCTCTAGTACCAGTTCGTTCCTGAGGCCACTTTGCCTTTGAATTGGGTTCTGTGGAACATACTATATCTTCATAATAAATCCCTGTTTTCAGCTTAGGCTAGTTTAAGCTGATTTTCCTTAGATTCTACCAAAAGAATTCAACCGAAAGACTTTCTCATAGATGAGTTGTGAGGAACTACTATACTTGATATGAAAAGTAGGTTGGAAACAATGCAGTGCCCTAGAGAGGCTAGTTGTGCAATTATGATCAAGGCAGCCCCCATCACTGCTCTAGCGGTGACCTTGCTCCAGCTTTGAGGAGCCCTGACCCCACTGTCTCTTCTCTGAAGCCTGTGGCACAGACCCCTGTCCCAAACTATCCCGTTTCCTCAGTTTGAGAAACCACCCACATAGCCGCTGTCCTTCCAGGAATGCTTTGCCTTTTCTTCTTTTGCTCTCCCTTTTTTTTTTAGACAGAGTCTCATTCTTTTGCTCAGGCTACAGTACAGTGATGCAATCATAGCTCACTGTAACCACGAACTCCTGGGCTCAAGGGATCTCCCTGCTTAGGCCTCCTGAAGTGCTGGGATTACAGGTGTGAGCCACTGCACCCAGCCCTTTCTGTCTCTTTTTAAACTAAAGCACAGGATAGACCCTTGGACTAAATAATCTCTAAAATTCCTTGCAGCTTTGCTATTTTGTGATCCTGAGTCTCTTTCGTGGTCTGCTCAACTCCTCTGGTCAGATTCATTACTGGGTGATAATGAACAGTCCCTCCCTCAGGGAGTTGCTCTGAAGATTGCACATCACAGCGCATGTGAGGTGCCTAACAACATTTCTGGCACATGGAAAATGCTCAATCCAGGAATAGCTAATAATTATGATTAAAAAATAAAATAAAATGGGCAATGCACACTCCAATCCCTCCCTCATCTTTTTGCTTAATACCTTTTTTTATTTTTAAAAATAGAGATGGGGTTTCACTGTATTGCCCAGGCTGATCTCAAACTCCTGAGCTCAAGCAATTCTCCCAGCTTGGCCTCCCAAATTGCTGAGATGATAGCCATGAGTCAATGCACCCCGCCCCTCCCTCATCCTTATGGATCCTTCACTTGCTGTCTGAGCTCTAAATATACAGTTCCATAGTCTGATCCCCCAGTACCCTCACTGAACCCCTGAACTCACTCTTCAAGTTTCCCTTTCTCTCTGGACCACCAGTGTTTTGGCTTCTGCTGGGATGCCCCTCCACTGCAGTGGGCTGTGAAATTCTCTGCAAGGTTCTCTGCATAGAACTTGCACTCAATTAGCAGGGCATGGTGGTGGCCATCTGTAATCCTAGCTACTTGGGAGGCTGAGGCCGGAGCATTGCTTGAACCCGGGAGGCGGAGGTTGCAGTGAGCCGAGACGGCACCACTGCACTCCATCCTGGGCGACAGAGCAAGACCAAAACAAACAAACAAACAAACAAAAAAGCACAGACACACACAAAATATAAAACACTCAACTCAAAACGTATTATTTAGTGTCTATTACTGCCTTAGGGATACAGGAGAAGCAGGGTGAAAGGAGATGTAACAGTACTCTAAATCAGCTGTCCCCAATCTTTTTGGCACCAGGGACCAGTTGCATGGAAGACAATTTTTCCACAGACTGGGGGCAAGGTGGTTTCAAGATGATCCCAGCGCATTACATTTACTGTGCACTTTATTTCTATTATTATTACATTATAATACGTAATAAAATAATTATATAACTCACCATAATGTAGAATCAGTGGGAGCCCTGAGCTTGTTTTCCTGCAACTAGACAGTCCCATCCAGGGGTGATGGGAGATAGCGACAGATCATCAGGCATTAGATTCTCAAAAGGAGCCCACAACCCAGATTCCTCACATGCACAGTTCACAGTAGGGTTCACACTCCTATGAAAATCTAATGCCAGCTGGGCGCAGTGGCTCCCGCCCGTAATCCCAGCACTTTGGGAGGCCGAGGTGGGCAGATCATGAGGTCAAGAGATTGAGACCATGCTGGCCAACATGGTGAAACCCTGTCTCTACTACAAATACAAAAATTAGCTGGGCACGGTGGCACATGCCTATAGTCCCCACTACTTGGGAGGCTGAGGCACGAGAATCACTTGAACCCGGGAGGCAGAGGTTGCAGTGAGCGGAGATCATGCCACTGCACTCCAGCCTGGCGACAGAGCGAGAATCCATCTCAAAAAAAAAAAAAAAAAAATCTAATGCCACCACTGATCTGACTGGAGGCAGAGCCCAGGTGGTAATGTGAGTGATGGGGAGTGGCTGTAAATACAGATAAAATTTTGCTTGCTCACCCGCCATTCACCTCCTACTGTGCGGCCCAGTTCCTAACATGCCACAAACCCGTACCTGTCCATGGCCCAGGGGTTGGGAATCCCTTCTGTAAATAGTTCCAGCCTCAGGAAATGTAATATTCTGTGGTAGATATCAGACTTATACACTAGAAATAGAAACGAATACAGCCCTGACTCTGACTGCCAAAATATTAAATGGAAGAGAAGTGACCAAAGTGAGCTAGAATTACCCAGGAAATCTTTATGGAAGAAATGATATTCCAAAAGAGCTTTAACAAATTTAAAAAGAGAGTCAGAGTTTTTTGTTTGCTGTTTGTTTGTTTGTTTGTTTACAGCTTGCTTTCCAATAAGCCAAATGTACCAGCTTCTTTATTTTTCAATGGATTGGTGTGTCCATTTAATACAAGAAAATGGAAACTGAACCGCCAGAGGAAACCGTCCCTAACACCGAAATCAACGGTGACTTTGGTAAACGCCCTGCAGAAGACATGAAAGAGGAAAAAGCATTTAAAGATCTAGAAACACTGATGAGATGGTTGAATTAGGCATTCTGCTTCAGAGCGAGAATGCTGGGGCAGTGACTGGAAAAGGAAGCAAGAGTATTAAGGCTCTCAGTACAGACCACAATGCCAGTGTTTTAGTCCCAGACAGCAGTGGCCCTGAGCGGCATGCCCCAACAGTTTATGCCTCACTGCCTGATTAGAAAAAGAGAAATGTATTTTATTACCTACCTTTTATATAATTAAATAGTATCTCCTTTAGATGGTGGAAAAATTTTTTAAAAGATTTTGAATAGGTGGCAAGGATAATAACATAAGCTATATTAAATATTTTTAATTACAGGCATTCTATCTTATTCTGGTCATTTAAACAAAACAATCAGAAGTTGAAGAAAGAGGGAAAAAGGAGAACAAAAAGTAGTTTTAGTTTAGTCTTAGTTGCAGCTCTTCATTCCACTCTCCTCATTAAGCATTGCCAAACCTGAGGTTTGCAGAGCCAGGATGAATTACATATATGCGCACCTTTTATGCTGCATCATTATGAGCCAAATATAAGCAGCAAATCATCAAATGCTTACCTGTATAAAGTACGTTACTTCAAGAATCCTGAAAGTCAGCTCGTGGTGGTGTCATTTCTGAGGGGCACAGGCAGAATTTTGGGTCACTTTTCAGAGGAAGGAGTGAGTTAGTAGTTACCAATACACAATGCCACCAGATTACGTAGTTGCCCTGGTAAGAGTCTCTCCAAATGGTTTTATTCTCTGGCAGCTATAGAAAATTCAAAATTTATCAAAGTGCATACAGTATATACCTGTGCTCTGATTTAAGCTGCCTCAAATTCTTTCCTCAGAATAAAAGGGTACTAAGTAAGAAAAACACTTGTGTGAAATGTATCTGCTGTGAATTTTTCTTTTGATTTAATTTTATTTTTTCAACATGTAAAACATGAATGTTTCCAAAGCCAAAATTAGATTCTCAGGTACATTCAGAGAAATCATTCTTCCATCCCAACTCCAACCTGTTCTCTTCCTTCTCTCATAAACATTTAATTAATTTTTAGCTTATCCTACCAGTGTGTCTTTTCACAAATATAAGCAAATTCACATGCATACACACACACACACACACACACACACACACACCCATACTCATATTTCTCTCCCTTTTTGCCCCCAAAATAGCATAATACCATTTTATGGTTTGGCACCTTGCTTTTCTCACTTAACAAAATATTCTACAGATTATTCCATATCAGTATATAGAATTCTTCCCCATTCCTTTTTACAGCACACATTTTGAAGCATCTGTGTGGTCCCTTTAAAAATATTATTAAGGAAGTCATTAAAAGTGATAACTATAACTCTTGGCAGAATTTAGCTAGCTAATTCTAGCTTATCTACAGCAAATGACAGTTTCAGGATCATTTACCCATTCCCCTCACCTCCTACCTCCACTTCTGGCATGTGCTGAGAGTACAGAAACTGACTTTAATAATTAGCCCAGGCAAATTACACCTAGGCTTTGGGCTGGAATAGCAAAAGTAAAACTTAACAACTGAGAGGAAGCAAATAACTTCTCTTTTTGCTCTCTTGGAATCTGGCAACTGGGCAGAAATCACGACTTTATCAATAGGATGATGTTTACATGAATACAATTAAATAGGCTGAAATTGTAGACTTCCCCTTATCACATCCCCAACGAGCCATGGAACAAAATTACTCAAGGCCCAAATATAGAACTATGAGGCTTAAATTTATACCTAGTCTACCCTATACTGGAGGTTTGTGACTCAAAACTAGACACCAATCTCTAGGACTAAGCCTTCCATCAACGTTGTTAAATAAGTTGACTATACTAAATACATGATACAGGATAATTGCATGGAATCAATGAAGATAACCCCGTTGGGTCAAGCTTACACAAATCAATATGGCATCTGCTCCCAAACCATGTTCACTGCTACAATCCCAACTTGACATCATTGGGTTCCTCAAGTCAAGGAGGTCTGAGTTACAGAGTTCTAGAACTGGATAACCTTAAACATGATCTTTTATTTTGCCCTTTGC
Organism: Nomascus leucogenys; assembly: GCF_006542625.1. Classification (NCBI taxonomy): domain Eukaryota; kingdom Metazoa; phylum Chordata; class Mammalia; order Primates; family Hylobatidae; genus Nomascus; species Nomascus leucogenys. Next base: position 13,965,627 of record NC_044386.1, on the reverse strand, counting down.
TGCAGATGCTCCTTGGTGAGGGGTGGGCGGGGCGGCGAGGGGGTTACTTGAATCCATTCATTTAAGATCAATTTCAGAAAAAAAGGTAAATTAGACACGTATGTAACTTTTAGTCTTTCATTCTGCATTAGCTCCTTTAAAAAATTAGAGTTAATGATTTTAGGCACCAAAATGATATTGCTGGTCATTTACGAAATTGTTTTGCAAAGAGTAACTTTTTCCATGCTCTGAAATCAGTGCTACCTTGCACTTCCAATAATGTTTTATAATTTTTTTAAACTTTTAAAAAATAAACTTATATATGCCCATTGCGTTAAACACAGAAAAGTATACAAAGGAAGGAATAATCAAGCCATATTCATACCACTCAGCAATAACTATCCACTGTGAATAGTTGAGCATATTTTCTTCCAGCATGTTTTTTCTACATGTATTTTTTTCTTACACTATTGAGTGTAGTTTGTAAATCTTATAATCATTTTTGACCAAAAGTCATCAAGTCTAAGACTTTATAAATAGAAGATAAAACTGTACCTTCCAAAAGAAAACACCCAATGACTTGGGGATGTCTTTTTGGCTGCTGGGTAATTAAAAAAAAATTCCTACTCATTCTCATCACTTACATTCTGAAGTTATCTTTTCAAACAGCAAAGTTTAAAAAGAGAGGCCGGGTGCAGTGGCTCACACCTGTAATCCCAGAACTTTGGGAGGCCGAGGTGGGTGGATCACCTGAAGTCAGGAGTTCAAGACCACCCTGGCCAACATGATGAAACCCCGTCTCTACTAAAAATACAAAAAACTAGCCAGGTGTGGTAGTGCATGCCTATAATCCCAGCTACCCAGGAGGCTGAGGCAGGAGAATCGCTTGAACCTGGGAGGTGGAAGTTGCAGTGAGCTCAGATCACGCCACTGCACTCCAGCCTGGGTCCAGTGACAAGAGCGAAACTCCATCTCAAAAATAAAATAAAATAAAATAAATTAGATAAATAAATAAATAAAAAGAGAGAGGGAGAAAACAACGTTTCACGTTTGGGTCAAGATGGCTGGCAGGCTGGCTACCGCAGCATCAGACAGGTAGCTGGACGGTATTAGAAAATGGTATGACAATGCTACAGGATTCGAGAAACTAGAGTAAACGTGAGATGAGACGATATACGAGGATGAAGATGTAAAGGAAGCAATAAGAGGGCTTTCTAACGGCAGGATGTTTCGCATTAGAACACTGGACCTGACTGTGAGACAGCAGATCTTGCCTTAAGAACAGCGGACCAAATATGAAGAGGATAAATTCTGCCGTGAGCCATATCTGAAAGCACTTATTTGAGAAAGAAAAGAATGAGAAGAATGGTCAAAGAGGTCATCACATATTTGAAGTCTGTGGATGCAGCTGTCCTCCAAGTATTTTTATGAAGATGGTTAAACCTGAAACATATAATTTAAGAATTATTTGGTCTGCCAATGTTTCACTTTAAATAAAAGTCTATTGTAATCATTAAAAAAACAAAAAATAAAAAATAAAGAGGAGCCCAAAACTCTCTTTGAAATGTTTCAGATTTTGACTGTGACAGAAAAAATAATGAAATGTCTCATTAGTTTCCATGTTGCCACAGTGTTACTGAAATTCATAGGCCTTTGAAATCTAAAAAGGGCTCTTTGCCGTCATCAGAGATGACACTTCCAAATCACTCATTTAAAAAATGCACTTTTAGAACACTCAAACAAGGATGATGACCTTTCATTGATCCACTGGAATTTTCTCATCATTCCCCTAAAGACCAAAGGTGTGCATTCGCATCAGGCAGCCGGGGCTGTGGCGGTCCTTGTCCAGACAACAATGAAAGCAAACTGGACTTGATGGAGATCGATCTAGGAGCTCATCAATCCCATATTCTAGACAAAGGTCAGTGTAATTAGATTGCTCTAAGTCAAATGAGCCCACGAAACCTAGAATAACAGAATGAGAAACCACGAGGTGATATTTGCTTTAGGAAAAAAAACCTCTTTCCCAGAAAATTCCCTTAAATAATAAGCTCCCTTTTTGTATATTTAAGTTAGATTCAAATGTATTAAAACACACCTTTCAGGAACTTGCTCCTGAAGACAGTCCTGTCCACATGAACCTCCTGTTTTGCTGGGAAATCGTTTAAATACAGTATTGCTATTTAACACATTTAACACAATACTTACCAAAGCTTAATTTTAATTATAGGGAATGTAATTTGAGGTTACATCAGAGCTACAAGGTAAATTAGCTTCCTATTTCTCAAAGCCTGCTCAAATTGTGTGGAATTTCAAAAAAGTATTTTAAAAGGATGTAAAATATGGAAATATTTTTTTTTGAGAGGGAGTCTCACTCTGTCACCCAGGCTGGAGTGCCGCGGGTGACGCTGCGACCTCTGTCTTCCAGGTTCAAACGATTCTCCTGCTTTAGCCTCTTGAGTAGCTGGGACTACCGGCGCCCACCACTCATGCCCGGCCTATGGAAACATTTAATACTTTCAAAGTAGTTGGGAAATACCTGAACCCAGGATATTGAGGTCTCAAGCTCACTATTTACAAAAGCTTTACAAAGCTAAATTGTGAGTTAATAGGTTCATTCTAGGTACAAGATACTTTCTTACTTTTAATAATAAATTACTTCATTATGTTTATTAAATGCAAAGAAATGTGTGTGAGAGCTGGTACAAAATAGTAAGACCACGATAGGCTACATACTATGCCAGGCCCACTACAAAATGAAAATGCAGAGACCCTTGTTCAAATTCAAGAGTGCAACAGCAGCGCGTTAGTCCTTTTAAGTGCGGGCCCTCTGTGACTGCACAGATCGCACGCCCGTGAAGCCAGCCCTGCCCAGAGTCCCTTTTCATTCACCGGGTCCTCCTCCCTCGCGTCACAGTCCTGGGGTGCGGGGATGGATACTGGCGTTGCCGTCACACTGCCGAGCTTTAGGTCAAACTCTCAGCACCGCGACTAGTTACCCTGAAATCACTGGGGCCCGGTATTACAAAACAGAACACATTTTCCTCTTTCTTCCCCTTTATTTAAAAGAAATGATAGGCTTTACGAGTTATTTTTAATAGCAATTTTTTCCAATGAAAAGAATTCGGACGTACTGTTTGCAAACTGCAGCAGACAGGTCTGAGCGCCCCAGAAGGCGGCCGGCCCCAGCCTGGGAGCCTGCGGGGACCACTCCCTGCTGCCCTGGCGCATGTCCCCCAGGGACACGGGCCACCGTTGCCCCTGGAAACTCTGAGGGACAGGCTCCCTCCTGGGCGACCTTTCCTCGTTTCTTTCGCCCCCCCCGGAGCGGCACCTCCATACCTCCCGGGCCGCTAGTCCCCCGAAGCAGGCCCCAGCCCCGGCGCAAGCTGTCTCCTCCGCAGTCCCCACCCGCCGCCAGCCCGGCCACCGCCGGACGGCGCCCTTCCCAGCCCCGCTCTCCGCTTCCCGCTCCCCAGCCCCGCGCCCCGCGCCCCAGCCCTCCTCGCGCGTCCGCGCCCACGTCGCTTGCCCCGGCTGCCAAGTCTTCCAGACGCCCGGGCCCTCCCGGCACAGCGCGGGAACCCCAGCCCCCGGCCCCACGGGACGCGGGCTACAGGGCCCGGCCGGCGAGCCAGGGCACCCCGGGGCCTCCAGGCGGCCCACCTCCGTCGCCCCCCCACCGGCGCCCCCAAGCCCCCAGACAGTCCCCGCCGCGCCCTCAGCGCCGCCGTCCCCGGGCCGGCCGAGGCTCCGCGGCGAGTCCCGCCCAGCGCCCCGGAGGCGCCGGCCCCACGGCCCGAGCGTGCGCAGCGCCCCCCGCGGCCGCGCCGAGCGCAGGCGACCGCACAGGAAAGGAGGCCGCGGCGCGCCCGGCCCGGCCCCCTCCCCAGCCCGCCCCCGGGGGCGCTGGCGGTGTCCGCGCCTCCGCGCCCGCCCCTGATTTCCTCCGGGCGGCGGCGGCGGCGGCAGCGGCGGCGCCTCGTGCGCGCGGTTATTTATTTCCGGGCCCCAGAGCGCTTATAATGGAGCCGCTGTCAGCAGAACCTTCTGCTGCCGCCGCCGCCGCCGCCGCCGCCGCCGTCCCTCCTTTTTTTCCCGGCAGATCTTTGTTGTGTGGGAGGGCAGCAGGGATGGACTTGAGCTTGCGGATCCCCTGCTAGAGCAGCCGCGCTCGGAGAAGGCGCCGCAGCTGCGAGGAGGAGCCGCCGCCGCGCCCGAGGCCCCGCCGCCCGCGGCCTCTGTCGGCCCGCGCCCCGCTCGCCCCGTCGCCCCGTCGCCCCTCGCCTCCCCGCAGAGTCCCCTCGCGGCAGCAGATGTGTGTGGGGTCAGCCCACGGCGGGGACTATGGTGAAATTCCCGGCGCTCACGCACTACTGGCCCCTGATCCGGTTCTTGGTGCCCCTGGGCATCACCAACATAGCCATCGACTTCGGGGAGCAGGTAAGCCCCGGCCCCGCGCCCCGCGCCCCGCGCCCGCTCGCCCTGCCTTGGCCTTACACGCCCGGACACGGGGGCGGAGGGGAGTCACCTGCTCCGAGTCCCTCTTTATCCTGAAACATTTGGTCGGGTGTGCAGCTTGTCAAGGGTGACTTTTCCAGCACCCCATTCCCTCCCTCCCTCCCCTCAATTATTCAGCAGACTTTTCCAGCTCTCTCTGGAAAACGTTAAAAAGACTGGATGGTGTGAAGCTTCACCTATGGAAGGGTTTTCAGTGCACGGCAGTATTATGTAATTTGCTATTATGTAAACCTCAGCTCTGTAATTAAAATGTAGTTTCTAGTAGCTTAAGTGCTGGGTTTTTATTTACCCATGGCTGGTGGTAATGGTGACGGTGGGGAGATTCTGTTTTATAATGCGTCCAAGTTGATTTCCCTGGTACTTCTATTTTTAAACATTTGTTTCGTAGCCCAGGTAAGGATTAGGGGTATCCCGAATGTGTCCTGATAAGCCGATCTTGACCATTTCTAGTTTGGGATTTCTTTTTTTTTTTTTTCCTTTTCTTTTTTCTTTTCTTTTCTTTTTCTTTCTTTCTTTCTTTTTTTTTCTTTTTTTTTTTTCATGGACCACTAAAGAAGGGGAGCACATTTTTGTTTGGTGTCGCCTTCTCGTCCTTGTTTCTTTTCACGTTTTCTCCATGTGGCGTCATTGCAAATCTAGCGCTGCAGGCTCTCCAGCGATGGGGCATTGGCAACCTGCACTTTGCATGTGGGGACCGTTTTGGCAGGGCCACCAGCGGGATGCAGCTGCGTTCTAAGGCCGGAGAGAGGATTTGGTGATGGGGAGGCAGTGACATGCCACCCTGATGGGCAGGTGTCCCAAGTGGCCAGAGCGTGTGACGAGCGCGGCACTCCTGTATTGTGGTACAGTCTTTCTTCTTTCAAGTCAAGAGACTTAAACGGATATTTATATAGAATATGCACTTATTTTGATGCAGTACTCATTATAAAAGCCAAACAGCTTTCAGGAGGCAGTTACAAACCGGAGATGTGTGACTCCTTCGTTTGACGAATATCTGTTTGGATTTGTCTTTCTGTTCTCAAAACTTTTGAATAATTGCAACTCTATAAGCTCCCTAATATGTAGCCCACATTACAGCTACTTTTTACTTTGAATTTTGTTGGTGATAGGTGTTCACAATATGGCATATTCTCTAGAGACCTTTGTTTACCGAGCCAACCAATGTCCTTTGATAAAATCTTGTCTCTTCCGTTGCCACTGTGCCCTGCCAGTGCCTCACAAGGGTACCCCAAGGGCTTCTCCTTCCCTGCTCCACCCTGTACCCGCCCACCTTCCCTTCTTTCTATAGTAACTGGTGACTTTGAACACTTCCTACAATCTGTAGAAAAGCTTTTAGACACGAATTTACTACATTGCCCATTTTAGATGAGTCAAATGCTGTATATTCACTCGAGCCTTTCCTATTTTAAGGGTTACCTTCTTGGAGCTGCCCCAAAGGTCAGAAAGCCCAGGCTGCTCATCTGAACTGGCGTGTGTTTGTGTGCATGGAAGAATCATATAGAGATAACTAGTGGAAATAAGAGTAGTCTGTGTCATCATTAAACTACCTGACGCATACCACAATATTGCCTCCCTTTTGCCTTGATTTAATGAAAGGCTGACATAACTAGGTTTGATTTTAGTATAAGAAAAAGAATCTCCTGAACTCACAAAAGGGAGGTTAAACGTAAGAGACAACTATCCAGATGGTTTATCCTCGCGGGTCTAATAATTCTAACTCATCCTTAAAACATTGCTAACCTGATTATCATGGCTGATGTAAGCAAAGTACTTAATGGAGTTGTGTTTTTGCAGAGAAGCAAAATGTTATCAACAAGTGTCATTTGAAGTCCCTTTTCCCAAAACACCAGAGTATGAGGTTATAGGCTGCCTGGAGGGCGGAGATATTTTATCACAGAGTTAAGAGTGGAGAGATGGGGGGAAGAAATTGATAGGTTTTCCAACCTTGCTTTGCCTTCTGGTGTCAGATGATAATTGTTTTGCAAAATGCTGCAGGGTGAGAGAGAGTGAGACTGACTTACTCTTTCTCAGCATTAAACTGGAGGGAAAGAATTACAGTGGGAGCCGAAGAGTGGCCTGGTATGTGTGGGTGATGAATAGAAGAACATTTTACCCCAATTCTTCTGAAGCATAGTAAAGAGGAGGAGAAATGAACCAGTTTGCAAAAGTGGGTCTACGTTAGCTGAAAATATGCAGCCCTTGAGTTTATATGGAGTTCTAGACAGATGGACACATGTAGTTACTGCCGCTGAGTGGGCAGGTGTATTACACCTTGCTGGGAGTGAATGATGGCTTATTTGTCAGCGATTTACAAATCCTAAGATGGAGAGGTAGCACGGGAGTACAAAGGTCAATGCAGCCTCAGGTTCACGTGCTTTTGAGATGATTAAGAAATGCAAAATTAGGCTGGGCAAGGTGGCTCATGCCTATGAACGTAGCACTTGGGGAGGACAATCCTAGCACTTTGGGAGGCTTAGGCTAGAGGATTGCTTAGGCTAAGGTGGGAGGATCGCTTGAGCTCAGGAGTTCAAAACCAGCCTGGGCAACATAGTGAAACCTCGTCTCTATTAAAAAAAAAAAAAAAAAAAAAAAAAGCCAGGCGCTATAGCTCACACCTGTAATCTCAGCACTTTGGGAGGCAAGGTGGATGGATCACTTGAGGTCAGAAGTTCAAGACCAGCCTGGCCAACATGATGAAATTCTATCTCTACTAAGAAATACAAACAAACAAAAAATTAGCCAGGCATGGTATTGCATGCCTGTAATCCTAGCTACTCAGGAGGCTGAGGTGGGAGAATTGCGTTGAACCCCAAGAGGCAGAGGTTGCAGTACGTCGAGACTCTACCACTGCACCCTCCAGCCTGGGCGACAGAGCAAGACTCCGTCTAAAAAAAAAAGAAATGCAAAATTAAAAAATAAAATCTCTCATGAGCTTTTAAGTTCCTGGCTTTTCAAGAACAAAACAATAGCAAAATATGTTAAATGTTTCTTAGATGGGGTGTTTTATGATGATAAATATCACAGTTTATGGTTTCTTTAAAAAACATATACAGATCTTTTGAAATGGAAATCCAGCTATGTACAAGGTTCCACTGAAAGTTAAATAAGCTTCTCATATGTGACCGTGTAAAGGAATTACCTGTTAATGACCCCAGAGCCAGTGTGTGTGGAGGGGCTAGGAAAGAGCCTGTAACAGTCTCTCCAGAAACTTCTGATATTCTCCATGAACATTACCTGTTGTATATAGATTTCTTAGTCATTTTATAGCTCAGTCAGGGAGGAAACCAAATCTTGTGGACTATTTCCTCTAACAAAACTAGCAAAACCTATTATCACATTTTTTCAATTTTGGTAGTGGCAGTAATTTGAGGTGGTGAGGGGGAGAGGTTGAATTTTATACTAAAAAAAACTCTATGGAATAAAATGATCTGCTTTTAATATTCAACATAGGCACCATAGAAAATGGGAACACATCTTTTGCAGAAACTGAAATAACGTTTGTATTATAGAGCCCTATAGGTATATAAAATACTTTATGATCATTGTATATCTAGAATTATTTTATCTCAATTTTTACAGATTGAGAATCAAAAGTATTAATCACTTCCATTGATTGAGCACCTAGTATGTGCCTATATCTCAGCATATGATATATATGAGGAAAGAATGAGAGGCCTACGCTTGTTAACGTACTTGTTCAAGATGACACGGGTAGTAAATGGCAGAGCTAAGGTTCAAGCCCATACCCACCTGGCCCTTATAAATTTAGGAATAAGTTCTAGCTTTTCTGATTCCCAGACTACATCTAAATTTAATCTTAGCTGTCGTATATTGAATTTTTTTTTTTTTTTTTTTGAGACTGAGTCTCGCTTGTTGCCCAGGCTAGAGTACAGTGGTGTGATCTTGGCTCAATGTAGCTACCATTTCGCAGGCTCAAGCAATTCTCCTGCCTCAGTCTCCCGAGTAGTGGGGACTACAGGCGTGCACCACCACCCCCGGCTAATTTTTGTATTTTTTGTAGAGACGGGCTTTCCCCATGTTGCCCAGGCTGGTCTTGAACTCCTGAGCTCACGTGATCCACCTACCTTGGCCTTCCAAAACATGAGCCACCACATCCGGCCTGTATATTGAATTTTACAAACTCAACAGATGTAGGATGATTAAAAGGAGGGCTTCCAGGAAAGGGATATTATGACCAAGAAGTTCATTTTAAGAAAAGCTCAATTACCCAGATAATTAAGTCAACACTGTATCTTATTTTAACAAGATTGGTATAGCTTTTGGTCAAGGCGGGGGATAAAAGAAACAACTGATACCTCACAATAAAGTTATTTAGAAGTCACTTGGTCTTTATTATTAGAACAATACAGATTGCTAAGGAAAGGAGCATATTGAGATAGTTTTTAAAAAATATATTTCTTTAAAGTATCTGCAAATGTCCATTTGATCTCACCATGTCCAAAGAATTGTTATTCTGTTTAAATTTGGTTCAAAGTCCCCAATTTCCTTAAAAGCCAAATTCACCAAATGACATAGAACAAATTAGTGAACTTTTTAAAAGGTACTCAGTATTACTTAAAATATTAAGGGCAACGTTGCTGTGAAGACCTTGAAGGAGAAAAAAAAGTTGAAATTGTTCTCACTTAAGAAATGTGTTCTGCCTAGGGCCAGGTAATCTACTCTTTCATGCTCAAAGGAGAAATGGTGCCGGGCACGGTGGCTCGGGCCTGTAATCCCAGCACTTTGGGAGGCCAAGGCAGGCAGATCACCTGAGGTCAGGAGTTCCAGAGCAGCCTGGCCAACATGGAGAAACCCCGTCTCTACTAAAAATACAAAATTAGCGGGGCATGGTGGCAGGCACCTGTAATCCCAGCTACTTGGGAGGCTAAGGCAGGAGAATCTTTTGAACCTGGGAGGCGGAGGTTGCGGTGAGCTGAGACCATGCTGAATACCTCAATGCCTTTCAAATACTTTAGATATTTCAAATTGCCTTGTGTGATTCACTGAATTTGGTTGGGTCTAATATGATAATTTAAAGACCAGAGCTGTTTATCTGTGAATGGAGAGTTTTGCACATGAATTGTGACAATTCCTGGAGTAAGATGTGTAATAGGAGTGTTCATATATCTTCAGCCCTTTCTATTTAGGAAACCTAGAGTTAGGCTTCCACAGTATAAGAGGGTTCCACATTATTAATATCACAAGATGGACAAAAAGAGAAGCCCAGGAAAAATAGCTTGGTGAAGTGCACCCTCTCCACACCTCCTCCCAAAGTATAACAAAAGTGTTTCATTCGATTAGGAGGAATAGGAACAAAAAGGACAGATGTAGTTTATGGCACTGGCTCCAACAGGGAAGAGACTCTTCATCCAAAGTCACTGAGCAATGGAGAGGACCTCCTTTGACAGTGCCTAAGAGCTTGCCTTAAGGAACGTGACAGGGATCTGTTGAAAGATCCACTTCCCAAAGTGCTTAAAGAAAGAATGGAAATCTCAAGCTAAGGCTCTGAGTCACTGTGAGGGAGACTTTTACCCCTCCAGTCTATTCTATAGTAACAGAAGAAATTTCAACATAATTATTTTTCCTGATTATAAATAGAAGTAATATCAGCTAATTGTTTAAAGTTTGGTAAATATTTTTTTTTTTTTTTTTTTTTTTTTTATTATACTTTAGGGTTTTAGGGTACATGTGCACAATGTGCAGGTTTGTTACATATGTATCCATGTGCCATGTTGATTTCCTGCACCCATTAACTCGTCATTTAGCATTAGGTGTATCTCCTAATGCTGTCCCTCCCCCCTCCCCCCACCCCACAACAGTCCCCGGAGTGTGATGTTCACCTTCCTGTGTCCATGAGTTCTCATTGTTCAATTCCCACCTATGAGTGAGAACATGCGGTGTTTGGTTTTTTGTCCTTGCGATAGTTTACTGAGAATGATGTTTTCCAGTTTCATCCATGTCCCTACAAAGGACACGAACTCATCATTTTTTATGGCTGCATAGTATTCCATGGTGTATATGTGCCACATTTTCTTAATCCAGTCTATCGTTGTTGGACATTTGGGTTGGTTCCAACTCTTTGCTATTGTGAATAGTGCCGCAATAAACATACGTGTGCATGTGTCTTTATAGCAGCATGATTTATAGTCCTTTGGGTATATACCCAGTAATGGGATGGCTGGGTCAAATGGTATTTCTAGTTCTAGATCCCTGAGGAATCGCCACACTGACTTCCACAATGGTTGAACTAGTTTACAGTCCCACCAACAGTGTAAAAGTGTTCCTATTTCTCCACATCCTCTCCAGCACCTGTTGTTTCCTGATTTTTTAATGATGGCCATTCTAACTGGTGTGAGATGGTATCTCACTGTGGTTTTGATTTGCATTTCTCTGATGGCCAGTGATGATGAGCATTTCTTCATGTGTTTTCTGGCTGCATAAATGTCTTCTTTTGAGAAGTGTCTGTTCATGTCCTCTGCCCACTTTTTGATGGGGTTGTTTGTTTTTTTCTTGTAAATTTGTTTGAGTTCATTATAGATTCTGGATATTAGCCCTTTGTCAGATGAGTAGGTTGCAAAAATTTTCTCCCATTCTGTAGGTTGCCTGTTAATTCTGATGATAGTTTCTTTTGCTGTGCAGAAGCTCTTTAGTTTAATGAGATCCCATTTGTCGATTTTGGCTTTTGTTGCCATTGCTTTTGGTGTTTTAGACATGAAGTCCTTGCCCACGCCTATGTCCTGAATGGTATTGCCTAGGTTTTCTTGTAGGATTTTAATGGTTTTAGGTCTAACATATAAGTCTTTAATCCATCTTGAATTAATTTTTGTATAAGGTGTAAGGAAGGGTTCCAGTTGCAGCTTTCTACATATGGCTAGCCAGTTTTCCCAGCACCATTTATTAAATAGGGAATCCTTTCCCCATTTCTTGTTTTTGTCAGGTTTGTCAAAGATCAGATAGTTGTAGCTATGCGGCATCATTTCTGAGGGCTCTGTTCTGTTCCATTGATCTATGTCTCTGTTGTGGTACCAGTACCATGCTGTTTTGGTTACTGTAGCCTTGTAGTATAGTTTAAAGTCAGGTAGCGTGATGCCTCCAGCTTTGTTCTTTTGGCTTAGGATTGACTTGGCGATGCGGGCTCTTTTTTGGTTCCATATGAACTTTAAAGTAGTTTTTTCCAATTCTGTGAAGAAAGTCATTGGTAGCTTGATGGGGATGGCATTGAATCTATAAATTACCTTGGGCAGTATGGCCATTTTCACGATATTGATTCTTCCAATCCATGAGCATGGAATGTTCTTCCATTTGTTTGTATCCTCTTTTATTTCATTGAGCAGTGGTTTGTAGTTCTCCTTGAAGAGGTCCTTCACATCCCTTGTAAGTTGGATTCCTAGGTATTTTATTCTCTTTGAAGCAATTGTGAATGGGAGTTCACTCATGATTTGGCTCTCTGTTTGTCTGTTATTGGTGTACAAGAATGCTTGTGATTTTTGTACATTAATTTTGTATCCTGAGACTTCGCTGAAGTTGCTAATCAGCTTAAGGAGATTTTGGGCTGAGACAGTGGGGTTTTCTAGATATACAATCATATCATCTGCAAACAGGGACAATTTGACTTCCTCTTTTCCTAATTGAATACCTTTTATTTCCTTCTCCTGCCTGATTGCTCTGGCCAGAACTTCCAGCACTATGTTGAACAGGAGCGGCGAGAGAGGGCATCCCTGTCTTGTGCCAGTTTTCAGAGGGAATGCTTCCAGTTTTTGCCCATTCAGTATGATATTGGCTGTGGGTTTGTCATAGATAGCTCTTATTATTTTGAGATACATCCCATCAATACCTAATTTATTGAGAGTTTTTAGCATGAAGGGTTGTTGAATTTTGTCAAAGGCCTTTTCTGCATCTATTGAGATAATCATGTGGTTTTTGTCTTTGGTTCTGTTTATATGTTGGATTACATTTATTGATTTGCGTATGTTGAACCAGCCTTGCATCCCAGGGATGAAGCCCACTTGATCATGGTGGATAAGCTTTTTGATGTGCTGCTGGATTCGGTTTGCCAGTATTTTATTGAGGATTTTTGCATCAATGTTCATCAAGGATATTGGTCTGAAATTCTCTTTTTTGGTTATGTCTCTGCCAGGTTTTGGTATCAGGACGATGCTGGCTTCATAAAATGTGTTAGGGAGGATTCCCTCTTTTTCTATCGATTGGAATAGTTTCAGAAGGAATGGTACCAGTTCCTCCTTGTACCTCTGGTAGAATTCGGCTGTGAATCCATCAGGTCCTGGACTCTTTTTGGTTGGTAAGCTATTGATTATTGCCACAATTTCAGAACCTGTTATTGGTCTATTCAGAGATTCAATTTCTTCCTGGTTAAGTCTTGGGAGGGTGTATTTGTCAAGGAATTTATCCATTTCTTCTAGATTTTCTAGTTTATTTGCATAGAGGTGTTTGTAGTATTCTCTGATGGTAGATTGTATTTCTGTGGGATCAGTGGTGATATCCCCTTTTTCGTTTTTTATTGCATCTATTTGATTCTTCTCTCTTTTCTTCTTTATTAGTCTTGCTAGCGGTCCATCAATTTTGTTGATCTTTTCAAAAAACCAGCTCCTGGATTCATTAATTTTTTGAAGGGTTTTTTGTGTCTCTATTTCCTTCAGTTCTGCTCTGATTTTAGTTATTTCTAGCCTTCTGCTAGCTTTTGAATGTGTTTGCTCTTGCTTTTCTAGTTCTTTTAATTGTGATGTTAGGGAGTCAATTTTGGATCTTTCCTGCTTTCTCTTGTGGGCATTTAGTGCTATAAATTTCCCTCTACACACTGCTTTGAATGTGTCCCAGAGATTCTGGTATGTTGTGTCTTTGTTCTCGTTGGTTTCAAAAAACATCTTTATTTCTGCCTTCATTTCATTATGTACCCAATAGTCATTCAGGAGCAGGTTGTTCAGTTTCCATGTAGTAGAGCGGTTTTGAGTGAGTTTCTTAATCCTGAGTTCTAGTTTGATTGCACTGTGGTCTGAGAGACAGTTTGTTATAATTTCTGTTCTTTTACATTTGCTGAGGAGAGCTTTACTTCCAACTATGTGGTCAATTTTGGAATAGGTGTGGTGTGGTGCTGAAAAAAATGTATATTCTGTTGACTTGGGGTGGAGAGTTCTGTAGATGTCTATTAGGTCCACTTTATGTAGAGCTGAGTTCAATTCCTGGATATCCTTGTTAACTTTCTGTCTCGTTGATCTGTCTAATGCTGACAGTGGGGTGTTAAAATCTCCCATTATTATTGTGTGGGAGTTTAAGTCCCTTAGTAGGTCACTCAGGACTTGCTTTATGAATCTGGGTGCTCCTGTGTTGGGTGCATATATATTTAGGATAGTTAGCTCTTCTTGATGAATTGATCCCTTTACCATTATGTAATGGCCTTCTTTGTCTCTTTTGATCTTTGTTGGTTTAAAGTCTATTTTATCAGAGACTAGGATTGCAACCCCTGCCTTTTTTTGTTTTCCAGTTGCTTGATAGATCTTCCTCCATCCCTTTATTTTGAGTCTATGTGTGTCTCTGCATGTGAGATGGGTTTCCTGAATACAGCACACTGATGGGTCTTGACTCCTTATCCAGTTTGCCAGTCTGTGTCTTTTGAATGGAGCATTTAGCCCATTTACATTTAATGTTAATATTGTTATGTGTGAATCTGATCCTGTCATTATGATGTTAGTTGGTTATTTTGCTCGTTAGTTGCTATAGTTTCTTCCTAGTCTCGATGGTCTTTACAATTTGGCATGTTTTTGCAGTGGCTGGTACCGGTTGTTCCTTTCCATGTTTAGTGCTTCCTTCAGGAGCTCTTTTAGGGCAGGCCTGGTGGTGACAAAATCACTCAGCGTTTGCTTGTCTGTAAAGTGTTTTATTTCTCCTTCACTTATGAAGCTTAGTTTGGCGGGATAGGAGATTCTGGGTTGAAAATTCTTTTCTTTAAGAATGTTGAATATCGGCCCCCACTCTCTTCTGGCTTGTAGAGTTTCTGCTGAGAGATCAGCTGTTAGTCTGATGGGCTTCCCTTTGTGGGTAACCCGACCTTTCTCTCTGGCTGCCCTTAACATTTTTTCTTTCATTTCAACTTTGGTGAATCTGACAATAATGTGTCTTGGAGTTGCCCTTCTCGAGGAGTATCTTTGTGGCGTTCTCTGTATTTCCTGAATCTGAATGCTGGCCTGCCTTGCTAGATTGGGAAGTTCTCCTGGATAATATCTTGCAGAGTGTTTTCCAACTTGGTTCCATTCTCCCCATCATTTTCAGGTACACCAATCAGACGTAGGTTTGGTCTTTTCACATAGTCCCAAATTTCTTGGAGGCTTTGTTCATTTCTTTTTATCCTTTTTTCTCTAAACTTCCCTTCTCTTTTCATTTCATTCATTTCATCTTCCATCAGCGATACCCTTTCTTCCAGTTGATCGCATCTGCTACTGAGGCTTCTGCAATCTTCGCGTAGTTCTCGAAGCTTGGCTTTCAGCTCCATCGGCTCCTTGAAGCCCTTCTCTCCATTGGTTATTCTAGTTATCCATTCTTCTAATTTTTTTTCAAAGTTTTTAACTTCTTTGCTGTTGTTTTGAATTTCCTCTCGTAGCTCAGAGTAGTTTGATCGTCTGAAGCCTTCTTCTCTCAACTCATCAAAGTCATCCTCCATCCAGCTTTGTTCCGTTGCTGGTGAGGAACTGCGTTCCTTTGGAGGAGGAGAGGTGTTCTGTTTTTTAGAGTTTCCAGTTTTTTTGGTCTGTTTTTTCCCCATCTTTGTGGTTTTATCTACTTTTTGTCTTTGATGATGGTGATGTACAGATGGGTTTTTGGTGTGGATGTCCTTTCTGTTTGTTAGTTTTCCTTCTACCAGACAGGACCCTCAGCTGCAGGTCTGTTGGAGTTTACTAGAGGTGCACTCCAGACCCTGTTTGGCTGGGTGTCAGCAGCGGTGGCTGCAGAACAGCAGATTTTCGTGAGACCACAAATTCAGCTGTCTGATAGTTCCTCTGAAAGTTTTGTCTCAGAGAAGTACCGGGTTGAATGAGGTGTCAGTCTGTCCCTACTTGGGGGGTGCCTCCCAGTTAGGCTGCTCAGGGGTGAGGGACCCACTTTAGGAGGCAGTCTGTCTGTTCTCAGATCTCCAGCTGCGTGCTGGGAGAACCACTACTCTCTTCAAAGCTGTCAGTCAGACAGGGACATTTAAGTCTGTGGAAGTTCTTGCAGAGTTTTTGTTTGTCTGTGCCCTGCCCCCAGAGGTGGAGCCTACAGAGGCAGGGAGGCCTCCTTGAGCTGTGGTGGGCTCCACCCAGTTCGAGCTTCCTGGCTGCTTTGTTTACCTAAGCAAGCCTGGGCAATGGCGGGCGCCCCTCCCCCAGCCTCGCTGCCGCCTCGCAGCTTGATCTCAGACTGCTGTGCTAGCAATTAGCGAGACTCCGTGGGCATAGGACCCTCCGAGCCAGGTGCGGGACACAATCTCCTAGTGTGCCGTTTTCCAGGCCCGTTGGAAAAGCGCAGTTAGGGTGGGACTGACCCGATATTCCAGGTGCCGTCTGCTTCCCCTTTCTTTGACTAGGAAAGGGAACTCCCTGACCCCTTGCGCTTCCCGAGTGAGTCAATGCCTCGCCCTGCTTCGGCTCGCGCACAGTGCGCTTCACCGACTGTCCTGCACCCACTGTTAGGCGCTCCCTAGTGAGATGAAACCAGTACCTCAAGCAGAAATGCAGAAATCACCCGTCTTCTGTGTCGCTGGGGCTGGGAGCTGGAGACCGGAGCTGTTCCTATTCGGCCATCTTGGCTCCACCCCGGCGGGTGTATCAAAGTTTGGTAAATATTTTTTAAATGTGAAAAATTACGTCTAATTTCGCTCCTAAAACTTCTTTAACAATTTGGGTATCTCCTGCCAATTTATTATTTTATTTTATTCATTATTATTATTATTATTTTTTGAGACGGAGTTTTGTTCTTGTTACCCAGGCTGGAGTGCAATGGTGTGATCTCAGCTCACCGGGACCTCCGCCTCCCGGGTTCAAGTGATTCTCCTGCCTCAGCCTCCCAAGTAGCTGGGATTACAGGCATGCGCCACCATGCCTGGCTAATTTTATATTTTTAGTAGTGACGGGGTTTCTCCATGTTGGTCAGGCTGGTGTCGAATTCCTGACCTCAGGTCATCCTCCTGCCTCAGCCTCCCAAAGTGCTGGGATTACAGGTGTGAGCCACCACGCCTGGCCGCCAATTTATTTTTATAACATAATTGAGGAAATAGATGTGTATGTGGGGTATGTGTGTGTGTGGGGGGGTAAGTGTGTGTGTGTATACGTTATATATACACACATATAAAAAGTGTGTGTGTGTGTGTATGTATATACACATTATATATATAAAATGGTACGTGTGTGTATGTTTCACAAAACACAGAAGCATTTTCCCTAAACTACTTAAAAGTGTTTAAGTATGATTTTAAATTGCAGCATAATATGTGGTTATGAGAGCATGTTGTAATTCCTTTTGCATGTATTACCTTATTGTTAAACACAGGTTTGTTTGTTTTTGCAATATAAAGTTTCAATGAACATCTTTGTGTATTAAGTAGATAATGTGTTTTCTCTGACTGCCTTGGGCTTTATGCCTGGCATAATTTGGTGCCTATTTCAGTTTCCAATTCATACATAGAAAATGAGGTCATGCCTTTCTTACAGTCCATATTTAGTCAAGGACACTGTGACCTCCTTAGTCCAATTGGTACTTACTTCCCTGCTGTGTTTCCCAGTTTTCTTTAGATGTCCATCTGCATTTAAAATACATCTCTTAGGATGACTTAGGTAAGCGGGTTGTTTCTAGAGCCACAGAGGTATAATCCTGAGGTTGGTTTGTTTACTCATTTACTCATTCATTTATTTATTGAGGCGGTTTGATGACCAGCCTAGATACTACTCTATCTAAATACTTCCAAGCATATCCATCATACAGAAACAATATTTAAATCTCTTCCTAGTAATAGATCAAATTCTTTAAAAGCAGTTTTTATTTTGTTTTGAGACAAGTCTCACTGTGTGGCGCAGGCTGGAGAACAGTGGTGCAAACACAGCTTACTGCAGCCTCAAATTCCTGGGCTAAAGGCATCTTCCAGCCTCAACTTCTGGGTAGCTGGGATTCCAGGCATATGGAACCATGCCTGCCTAATTTTTTTATTTTTGTAGAGATGGGGTCTTGTGATGTTGCCCAGGCTGGTCTCGAACTCCTGGGCTTAAGCAATGCTCCCAGCTCAGCTTCCCAAACTGTTGGGATTACAGGCACGAGCCACCACATCCAGCCTAAAAACAGTTTTTAAAGGGTACAGTGTGATACCGTTTATGGAAACCACTTTTTAGATGAGACAAGCCCAGTTTTATATTAGCAGTGAATAATATGGTTTCCATATTTGGTTTGGGACAATGGACCAGGTTATGTTAGGTGGGAGGAGGAGAGAGCATGGGTGGAGAACCATTCCTTTACTGTCTTGTGTGAGTAAATAAACCTCGTTAAGCTCCTGATATAGCATACCAGAGTGACTTGGGTGGTGTCTACATTAAAAAAAGAAAAAATCAGGTAATTTTTGAACACCTGTGACTCTATTAGTTTCTGTAGAGATGCAATAGAGAAATATCCAGTTTTCTACAGCCTTACCTGGGTCTGAGCAATCCACATGAGTGAATTTGCTTCATAACTGAAGCTAATACTTCACAGTGGAAGTCACTGGGTTTTTCCTCTTTTTTTAGTATGAGAACTAGTGTTGATGGAAGTCTAGCCTATACTGCACATTTATCTACCTTATTAAATGAGTATCATATGGCAAAGCATAACATAGCATCTTTGGAGGCTGTGAGTGTCTGTTGTGCCGGGCAGTCACATGAGATTCAAAATACTTAACCAAGGGATTGGCACCAACCAGTGGGAGCTGACCTTGGCCAGTCCTGAGCCCTGCATGACCAGCAGTGTTGTGGCCTTCTTGAGACTCTTAGGTGTGTGGTAGGGTTTAAAAAAATTTTTTATAGGCCGTGTGCCTGCTTTTATCGTTTTAATACTAATCAGTTGCCAGTCAACTGGTTAGTAGTAACCAATTGCTACTGGTTTCAGTAACTGGTTACTAAGGACTCAGTTTCCTCTTCTTGCTGTGCAGTATGCCCGTGTAACCACTTAATGATAACAAAACACCGTAAACATAGCTAATATTTATTGAGTTCTTGCTTTTTAATGTTCTTCTGTGGAGTTGCTCTGGGCCCAGGCAACTAAAATTCACTGGAATTCCAGGAAAAATGAAGGAGTAACTTTGGTGGCTTCCTTTGGGAAAAGCATTTATACGTCGTGACACTCGTTTTCCTGCTGTCATTTTGTGTCTGTTCTAGAGAGATTCTAGGGCCAATGGCAGTGAAGTGATTTTTGAAAAGGCAAGGAAGCATGGCTGTATTCGACTCAGCCCCTGCCCTCAAATTGTTTAGATCCTGGTTAAGAAAACACACGTGAAACACCTTTGCAAACAGAGCAGCACAGAGCAAAATGTCTAATTATACAGCAGAGTTTATTATGACACACAACGAGGTGCTCGGTAATTGCAGCAGAGCAGTAAGTCTGTGGTCATGAAACAGCAAGATGTTTGGACATAGTTCTCATATGGATGTTCTCACCTCCTGCCTTTCCTCTCTAAATGCTCTGCTGGGGAATGTGGAGAGCTCTGGTCTGCAAAAGATGAAGATAGAATTGCAAGATAGGTCAATTAGCAGGTTTCATATCAAGCCGTATCAGCCCAGGTGTTGTTTTTGTTTGTTGGTTGATTTGTTTTCCATGACTTTGGGATCTTTCAGTTCCTGTTTCAACAATCAAATACCAGTCATGATGCTGTGAGAACACATGAGCTTAAAATTACAGAGAAAAGATTTAGGAGGGATTTCAGTCAACTAGAAGGTTTATTCATCAGAATTTACTGTTTCTTCTATGTAGTTGCTTCTTCATACCAAAAATACTCTTTTGTTTTTGTTTTTGTTTTTTTTGTTTGAGACAGAGTTTCGCTCTTGTTGCCCAGGCTGGAGTGCAGTGGCCTGGTCTCAGCTCACTGCAACGTCCGCCTCCCGGGTTCAAGCGATTTCCCTGCCTCAGCCTCCTGAGTAGCTGGGATTAGAGGCATGTGCCACCATGCCCAGCTGATTTCCATATTTTTAGTAGAGATGGGGTTTCACCATGTTGGCCAGGCTGGTCTCAAACTCCTGACCTCAAGTGATCCACCTGCCTTGGCCTCCCAAAGTGCTGGGATTACAGGTGTGAGCTACCATGCTCAGCCCCAAAAATGCTCTTAAAGTCCATCCAGGGAAGGAAAGTAACTTGGTTATTTGTCAGGGCAAAGGTTGGGGACAATATTTATTCCTCTAGATAAAATGTTATCAAAAGACAATCTACATCTGGTTCAGACTGTCAGGGACAGACTGACCAGCTTTGTCTCTAGTTAGGGGGAGGATATTTTGGTTTAAGTTAGTTCTCAGGTCCTAGCTGGTTTTTAGATCAGTAATGACATTTTCCAGAGGCACTGAAAGGTGGGTTGTCGATACGAATCTACACTCTCCTCAATAAGATGGGCTGACGTCACTGTCCCCAGCCTGGGGGACAGAGGAGGGGCTGTACATGTGCGGCTCTGTACTCTGGAGCATGAGGAGGTGACAGGCACTGCCACACACCACACCCACCAGGCTATCTCACCTGGGCAGAAATATGCCAGTGAGGACCTCTGGCTCCAGGCTGGGGAGAAATCTAAAAACAGAGCTGAGTCCCCAGATAGGGAGTTTCAAAGATGACTTCAAAAGTGAGGTTGAGGCTTCTTAGGACATTTCATCATCCTGATTAAATGGCTGGAAAGCAGAATGTCTGCTGACAGGTTAATGAGGCTTTTCCTAGTGAGCCAGATGAACCAGGAAACAGGAGGGGCAGAGGTCAGCTTTGTGGTTATTAGCTTCCGAGGACCTGAGAAGGAAAGGTGGCTTATTCTATGCGTGACCCAAAGAGGAATATTATGTGCTTGGAGTGTTGGAGGTTCAGTCATCCTATGCGAGCATTTATGTTGTGAGATCTAGTTGCTTCAGGTTACTGCCTTTCATTCAAATTATAGTGAGTCCACATCAGTAAGCTTTTCAGAACCCTTGCTTCACTTAAAAAATATATATAGGCCGGGCACGGTGGCTCATGCCTGCCAGCACTTTGGGAGGCCGAAGTGGGCAGATCACTTGAGCTCAGGAGTTCAAGGCCAGCCTGACCAACATGGTGAAACTCCGTCTCCACTAAAAACACAAAAATTAGCTGGGTGTGATGGTGGGCGCCTGTAGTCCCAGCTACTTGGGAGGCTGAGGCAGGAGAATCACTTGAACCCGGGAGGTGGAGGTTGCAGTGAGCTGAGATCGTGCCAGTGCACTCCATCCTGGGCATCACAGCACTCTAGCCTGGGCATCACAGCGAGACTCCATCTCAAAATAAATTAATAAAATAAAAATATACATAACGTTTAAGTGGAGGAGAGTATTTGAGTTTCTGCCTGCCGTTTTCTAATTTGCCATTTGACTTAGCTGGGGCTGCTTTGTGTTTCCAAAACTGTTTTTAAGGTGATAAGAAGTTTGTATGCTTTTTTATGCTGCCCCGTGAACCACCCGGAGATCAAATGGCCACTGGGTCTTGCATTTTAATAGAGGGGAATAGTAGTGTGGAGAATATAAAACAGTAAATAACAACAACAAAAAATTCTCTGACTTCTTAGTGCTTTAAATGGTTTAGAGGAAATTCACCGTGGCCAGGACACTGAGGCCTCCCACCATGTGTGGCCTAAACTTGACATTTTATAAAGGCAAACTGCACAGAGGAGAGTAACAAATAACCACACTTAATAAGGAGGCAGTAACTTTCAGCTCTTTGTGGTTCTAGCCAAGTCCAAAGCCACAGTGACTGGAAAGACAGCTTGCAGCAAGCCTGACAAGGGAGTCAAGACGTCACCCTCCTCCTCTGCAGGTTTCTGTGTTCCAATGTCCCTCCCTCACCGCCTTCTGGAGAGAGACCTTGTTTCTTTGGGATGGTTTTGGATGCAGCCTTGCATCACCTGAGAAGACACCTGGCCTGGAGCCTGGCGTGCAGCCGGTTGTACCTCATTTCTACCCCCACGCTGAGGTATTCCACCACCTGGGGCTCACGCCTATTGGGCTGTCTCCTAAACGTGGGCAGATTTCATAGCATTGTAGGTAGTTAGTCCACCACGTGTTTCCCAGCCTCTCCTAGACAAACCAGTGTTTCAGCACCAAATAGCAAGGAGCTTGGGCTTAATTCCAGGTATAGTAGAGACCTGCCGAAGGGCCCTAAAGTGGTGGATGGCAGTAAGTCTCACTAGCTGAACCGTAGAATCTCCTTTGTTTTTGTAAAATTCACATTTACTCTGATTTCCTTTAGGCTCTAAGTGAAGTGTACAGATCTTAAGTGTATAGGTCTGTGAGTTTTGTCAAATGACAGATGCATACCTGTGTGTAATCCACACCATGAGGATATGGGACATTTCCATCATCAGATACATCCACAGTGCCCCTTTGCAGTCTTCCTAGTCAACCACTGTTCTGATTCCTGTGCCGGCCTTTGTAACTGCTCATGAAAATGACACATGTGCATTGTTATTACAGTGTCTAGCACCTTATTCTTTGTTATTACAAAATATAGCTTAATATTGAGTATTTTAGTGGCTTTTCAGCAGGTGGAGAGTTTGTAAAAATAATTGTTTCCAATGGTACACATCTTAAATTATGTGTACCGTTAATCATTTTGATGTTCAGACATGGTTTAAAAAGCCTGCATCAAAAAACTAACGTCCTACAACAAAATGGGGCATATACATACAATGGACTATTATACAGCCTTAAAAAGGAATTATGATGTATGCTACAACATAGGCAAACCTTGAAGACATTATGCTGAGTAAAATAAGACAGATACCAAAAGACAACTGTTGTATGGTTGATTGCATTTATATGAGGTACGCAGAATAGTCAAGTTTGTAGAGATAGAAGGTAGACTAGTAGTTACCAGAGGCCAGGGGAGAGGAGAATAGGGAGCTGTTGTTTAATGAGCATAGAGTTTCAATTTGGGGTGATGAAAAAGCTCTAGAGATGGATGGCAATGATGTGCACATACTTAATGCCACTGAATCATACACTAAAAATTATTAAAATGATACATTTTTATGTATATTTTATCAAAATTAAAAACTTTCAATTAACACCATAAGCTCCTGGAAAAGCCTGTGGTATTTGAAGAGGATCTCCCTTTTAAAAAGAAGACTAAATTTATTAATTGTATTATAGTTATAGATACCATTCATTTTCATTTTAAAAAGAAGGAAAAGTATCAAAACGAAAATAAGAATATCTTATGCAAGCCCACCACCTAGAAATCTGTATCTTATTTTAGTGCATAATCTTCTTATCTCTTTTCTATGCATGTATTTTATTTTTTTTTATTTATTTATTTTTTTGAGATGAAGTCTCACTCTGTTGCCCAGGCTGGAGTGCAGTGGCGTGATCTTGGCTCACTGCAACCTCCGCCTCCCAGGTTTAAGCGACTTTCCTGCCTCAGCCTCCCGAGTAGCTGGGACTACAGGCACTACCCACCATGCCTGGCTAATTTTTGTATTTTTAGTAGAGATGGGGTTTCACCATGCTGGCCAGGCTTGTCTCAAACTCCTGACCTTGTGATCCGCACCCCCTTGGCCTCCCAAAGTGTTAGGATTACAGGCGAGAACCACCACGTCTGGCACTGTGCGTATATTTTAAAACAATATTGTAACCTTTCCCTACTTTTTATCATAGGCAATTTTTCTTGATTTTAAATATTCATCTAAAATTTGATGAATTGGGAGCTAAGCTGTAAGGATATAAAGACATAAGAATGATACAAAGGACTTTGGGGGCTCCAGGGGAAGGGTGGGAGGTGGGTGAGGGATAAAAGACTACACACTGGGTACAGTGTACACTGCTCAGGTGACAGGTGCACCAAACCATGTAAGCAAAAACCACCTGTACTCCAAAAATTATGGAAATAAAAATTAAAATTAGAAAAAAGTAAAATAAAATGTGATGATTAATGCTCCTAGCTTCCATCACATGGATATTCCATCATTTATTTAACCAATTATCTGCAGTTAATGTTCAAACTGTTTTATTCCTATTATAAATAATGCTGTGCAACATTTTTTGTACAGAAATCTTTGTACACATCTGATTATTTCTTTGGATTAATATTACCAGTCACAATGTGCCCCTTTTCCAGGCTTCTGCAGAGTGGCCCCACACCCCTGTATAGACAGTTGTTCCAGCTTTCCTTAGAGATGCTGGGTCTTGATGCACCTGTGTTCCTGATCCTGGCACATGGTGGGTGTTCCCTCCCTTGAAGCTATTTTATTGCCCTGTGACTTTGAGAATCTGCATTTTAGTTCTCTCCAGCCACACCATGTTGAACTCCTTCACATAATTTGTTTTATTAAAAGTATTTTTTTAATGCTGAGAGATCTATTAAGTTTTTCTTTTTCTTTTTCTTTTTTTTGAGATGGAGTCTCTGTCGCCCAGGCTGGAGTGCAGTGGCGCGATCTCCACTCACTGCAACCTCCGCCTCCCAGGTTCAAGTGATTTTCCTGTCTTAGCCTCCCAAGTAGCTGGAATCACAGGCACCCACCACCACTCCTGGCTAATTTTTGTATTTTTTTTAAGTAGAGATGGGGTTTCACTATGTTGGCCAGGTTGGTCTTGAACTCCTGACCTCAAGTGATCCACCTGTCTTGGTCTCCCAGAGTGCTGGGATTACAGGCATGAGCCACTGCATCCAGCAGTTTTTCTTAATGTAATACTTTAAAACTGCCTCTGGACTTTCTTTTTAAAATAAATAACTTTTGGACCAAATACATACTGCATGTGTGGCTAGGCATACTTGTGGGGAGGGCAGGGGCTGTACTGGTTTTACTTCCCTGTATATCTGGGAAGATCTCACTTCCTGCAGGGAACTGCTTTGTCTCTAGTTAGTGGGAGGGTGTTTGGAGGTACCAGGCATTTTACCAGGCAAAATGCCTGGTACCTTTTGGACCCAATATGTACTGCACATGTGGTTAGACATACGCGTGGGGTGGGCAGGGATTGTATTGGTTTTACTCCCCTGTATATTTGGGAAGATCTCAGTTCCTGCAGGGTTCCAGACAGAGAAAAGCGCTTTCTTTCAATGAGTTCACTGGTGCTCAAGAAGTTTTGCTTCCCTGTGAACATATGGGTGGGAAAGGAGAAAAAACATCCACACCTTCCTACATGCCAGACCCTAGGTATGGGGCATGCACTGTGGAGAGTTACCTTTCCCACTTCGAAGATGAATAGGTGAATAGCTTCTGGCATGTGGAGCCAGGCTTGTCTGACTCGTGGCTCATGCTTAGAGTCTCACAGGTGAATTTTGGTGTTGACAGCCTGTGAGAGAAAAGCAGAGCTGTTGATATTTAGGGAAAATCGAAGAGAAAACGTTCTTTTTCCTTTTCTACCAGGCTGACCATGATTTTATCCATTTCACCTGGTTTTGCTATTTCGAGTCTATATCAGAGAAAAGGAGCAAAAGAGGAAGGAGAGGGGAAATGGTTCATCCTCATCCAGAAGTGAACTGAGTTCCTGGGGCCTGTCCTCTGCTCTCCCAGTATCAATGGTGCAAGCTGATCACAGCATGGTGGATCGAAAAATCATGGGCATCTGATGGTCAGGACCTCAGCACCCACTGGCTGTGTGACCTTGAGCAGAGAACTTGACCTCTATAGACTTCAACTTTTTCAACTGTAAATAGGGATAAAGATTGATATGCCTTCTTTTGGAGATCTGGACCAAACAGACTGGATGCAAATGTGCTTTGAAAAGTATGAAATGGTACATGTATGTATGATAGTATTGCAAAGACTGAGCATGGTGTGTAGCTGCTATACCTGTTTTATTTTTACGTTTTCTTTCTTTTTTTTTTTTTTTTTTAGACAGGGTCAGATTCTGTCTCCCAGGCTGGAGTGCAGTGACATGATCATGGCTCACTGCAACTTCCGCCTCCTTTATTTTTTGTAGAGATAGGGCTTTGCCATGTTACCCAGGCTGGTCTCAAACTCCTGGGCTCAAGCAATTCGCCTGCCCACTTTGGCTTCCCAAAGTGCTGGGATTACAGGCTTGAGCCACCACGCCCTGCCTGTTTTTATGCTTTCTTGACTAACTGACTTTTCTTGCTTTGTATTCATTCAATGAATTGCATTAAGGGGATATCTTTAAGCCAGAACCAACTGGTTAGGGGCAAGCAGAAGCAAGCAAATGACAGATGATTGGGACACTTAGATTTTACAGCATGTGTATCAGCATGTCGCCTTTTTTTTTTCCGCTTTGGGGAAAAGGCCTTTAAGGCTGGATTTTCTCAGTAGTGTGCCTTTTTAAAACTGAGTTACTAATATTTAAGTAACATATGCTTTTTGAAATAATAGATTAAATTTTATCTTCATTTAATTATAGGCTGCTATTTGACACGGGCTTAGGGGAAGAGTGGCTACCATGTACCATGGACCCCTTCTGTAATCAAGTCATTCAAGTGGGACCAAGTCTTTCTCAATTTTGTTGACAGTTATGATAATAACACACCATGGTGTTTTGACACAATGTATGATGGTTGCTTAATGAGACAAAAGTTGTAACTCACTTCCCCAAGTGCTTAGTATACTGTTTTGGAGTGTTTTCATTATTAAATAATGGGGAGTATGGAACACAGAGGGCAAGAGTATATTCATGAATTTGTTCATTCAACAAATGTTTCTTGGACATTTATGATGTGCTAGTCACTGAATGGAGTCAGCAAAAGGACGAATGCAGTGCTTGCCTTCAGGTGAGTCTGTCTATTAATAGGAGGGCAAATAAACAAGGAGGCACTTAGCAAGAAATAGGATCAAGCCTGGGAGGAAGAGACCAGGGGCTTTGCTCTGGGATCCTATAGAAGGAATCCTTAGCCCATGCTCAGAATCAGGGAAGGTTTTTGTGCCAGCTGAGGCCTAAAGAGAATACTGTGTCCCCATTCTGGAAAGCAAGACAGATCCGGTAGAGGAATGAAAGATGCTTAGTATGATTGGAGCAGGGATTAAGACCAGGGGAACGGCAAGAGGAGAGGATGGTTGGGTAAGTGAACCCGGACTGGGAAGGGCCCAGTCATTCAGGTTAAGGAGCGTGGACTTCGTCCTGCTCACAGTGGAGAGCTTTCTTAGGGTGTGGTGTGCTCAGATTTGAAAGATAATTTGGTTTCAGTGTAGCTACTGAATTAGAGGGAGGTGAGACCAAAGGCATGGCGACCAGTTAAGAGGCTATTATGGCAACTACCAGAGAGACAGCTGTGGCCTGGTTCAGGGTTGAGGTGGGAAGGGAGGGCTGCGAGAGAAAATAACCTGCAATCAAATGGACCTGGCTCTGATCAGATGGGGTGGGAGAGGCTGGGGCAGGTGATGATGCCACCAAGTTTTATTTTTTATTTATTTATTTTAGAAACAGGGTCTTACTGTGTCACCCAGGCTGGAGTGCAGTGGCACGATCATGGCTCACTCCTGGGCTCAAGTGATCCACCTCAGCCTCCAGAGTAGCTGGGACCACAGGTGCACGCCACCATGCCTGGCTAATTTTGAAAGTTTTTTTTTTTTTTTTTGTAGAAACTGGGTCCTGATATGTTGTCCAGGCTAGTCTCAAACTCTTAGGCCCAAGAGATCCTTCTGCCTCGATCTCCCAAAGTGCTGGGATTACAGGCGTGAGCCACCATGCCCGGCTACCACCAAGCTTTAAAAGATCTGGGTTGTGGCAAAGAGAATGAGTTCTGTTTCAGTCGTGTTAATTTGTTAGTAGATTTAGTGAAATGTTTTAAATTGCTTGCCTGAGAGAATACAAGTTATGAATAAATAGTGGGAACAGCAGTGAATACTTAGTGTTGGATCTCTCTCTTCAGGACATTCTCTGTCAGTGGGAGCCGTACTAGAGTTCATTTTTCCTACCTGCAAATGCTATGAATATTCATTTATCCCTTTAAAATATAAAAATGTTCTCTTATAATACAGTTCTCAGCCATTTGCCTTAATGAAATAGTGATATAGAAAATTCAAAACTATTTATGAATATTTGGCACTGGAA
Source organism: Nomascus leucogenys (assembly GCF_006542625.1). Lineage (NCBI taxonomy): Eukaryota > Metazoa > Chordata > Mammalia > Primates > Hylobatidae > Nomascus > Nomascus leucogenys. The sequence continues at coordinate 13,937,926 of NC_044386.1, read as the reverse complement.
TACATTAGGATTTTGGAGGATGCAAATTTCTCTGCATCATCGTTGTGCTCTGCTAAGGATAACATTACAGATGGACCAGGTGCCTGGTGACAGTGGAGAGAACCATCTGGAATTGAATTTGATGAGGCTCCTGGGTTTGCTCTATCTTTGTGTATAGTAAATGTTTGCCATGTAAACAGTAGGGAGTAGACTCACCTTAGAGGGCTTCCTTGTATGGCTTTATGTTTGCTTGCATGTTTGTTTGTTTTTAGTATATAGCTTACCATCTAGTTGTAATTCATAAAATTCATTTAAAATACACCTTTCTATAGCGCCACTGCACTCCAGCCTGGGCGAAAAGAGCAAAACTCCATCTCAAAAAGACAAAAAAAAAAACCACACATCTTTCTACAGAAATAATATATAAATCATGTTTAGGTTTCCAGGCCCCTCCACCTAAATTATTTTATTTTATTGAGACAGAGTCTTGTTCTGTCGCCCAGGCTGGAGTGCAGTGGCACAATCTCGGCTCACTGCGACCTCAACCTCCTGGGCTCTAGCGATCCTCTCACCTCAGCCACCTGAGTAGCTGTGACCATAGGCGCATGCTGCCACACCCGGCTAATTTTTTTATTTTTCTGTGGAGACAAGGTCTCACTATGTTACCCAGGTTGGTCTCAAGCCCCAGGGCTCAAGTGATTCTCCTGCCTTGGCCTCTCAAAATGTTGGGATTACAGGTGTGAGCCACCACACCTGACCACCTAAGTTATATAACTCCTAATGTTATTTAGATATTCTATATATGAAATGAGGAGTAGACAACTATACTGTTAAAACAGTAGTAATTGGGAAAAGCAGTATGATTGAAATTTATTATTTGTCTTGATTAATTGCACCTTAAGAACTGTTGGTTTAATTGCATTGTAAGGCACGTGGTGGTAGTTTGGGGGGAGGTTGGTGCCAAGGGCTCAGTTTTCAACTAAAACATCCTCTGGATGCATGTGGCTCATCAGCATCACTGTGATTATCTGAAAACTCACCGATGTGAGATGAGTGATGCACACTCCCGGGGGTACCTTGACATGGTTTGGCGGACAGGAGGGTGGGTGTGAACAGATCTGCTTGGGTGGAATTAATGAGTGTGATGGGAATGAATTCTCCTGAGTGAGGCTAGATCTTCTGCAGGATCCCACAGGATACCTGTTCTCTGCTGGCATCATGAACCCAGGACAGCTTGAGTGGGCTGGGATGGTAAGATACTGTGCGTTCTTCCAATTGCACATCAAAGACATTTTTGGGGGACAGACAATAGAAAGTTGTGCCTGTAACTTGATATAATTTAAAGTATAGTAGTGGCCAGTTGTCTGCCACTAGGGACACATGTAAGGCAGTTTAAAATGTTTTTGAACTAATTTACACTCCAGGTGACAAAATAATCTGTACCACAAACCCCCACGACACAAGCTTACCTATATAACAAACCAGCACATGAACCCCTGAACTTAAAAGTTAAATTAAAAAAAATTAATGTTTTTGTGTTGAAAATAACTCGTTTCTGTATGGTTAGAGAAAGGCTTGTTCTGATTATCACTATCAGTAGCTGCTTGGACTTTAAAATTTCTGTTCTCTGCCCTGTAATTTGTTGTGACCTAATCATGTGCTATGCACCAGGCTAATTTCCAGGGGCCTTGCTGCTTCCATATCATGTTTCCTTTTCCTTAATTAGCCCGTAAGGAGTATTCCATTTCTTTCTTTTTTTGAGAGACAAGGTCTCGCTCTGTCACCCAGGCTGGAGTGCAGTGGCACAATCACTGCTCACTGCAGCCTTGAACTCTTGGGCCCAAGTGATCCTCCTGCCTTGGCCTCCCAGGTAGCTGGGACTACAGGCATGTGTCACCACTCATGGCTAATTTTTAAATTTTTTGTAGAGACAGGGTCCTGCTATATTGTCCGGGCTAGTTTCAAACTCCTGGGCTCAAGCAGTCCTCCCACCTTAGCCTCCGAAAGTGCTGGAATTATAGGTGTGCACCACTGCACCTAGCCCCCAATTCTATTTTTAAGTGTGTTATTGCTGTGTTTTCTAGTGAGGATAAAATTTTAAAACACCTAACTGCATCCATTGATTTAGGCCTACCTGTACCTTCCATTCAATTGAAATCATCTTACAAAATAATGTAAAAAGCAATGGTTGCATTTACATTACTAAGAGACCCATAAGCTGCTAGGAAGCTCAGCATTTAAATGAGAATTTGGGGAAGTGAAAATACTTTTCATGATTGGACCATATCAGTTTTGTATGTTACATCCAATGCTTACTTACATTCCTTTGTTTTTGTTTTTGAGAATTGTTCAAGTCATCTCCAATGTAAGACAAATGCTTTAGATTGAGGGAGTGGAAAGTAGTGCTTAATCTATTTTTTCTTCTTTTTAGTTAAGCAGAGATGGACAATCTTATTTCAGGATGCAACAAAATGAACATTGCCTTTCCTTTGCCTGGTGCACAATTCACATTTGTAGAGCACTTCACAGTTTGTAAAATATATTTTCATTAAATGCAATAGTTCCACAATCCACAGGCACTGGGGATGACTCCACCCATAAAAAGAGTGGGGCTGTCCCCAGGGGGTATGAGATCCCACTGGCTACTTTTCTTTCCCTCCTCTGAGGTGAACCCATCTTCCTTCTGAGCCCCGAATGGTACTTCTGTGCAGAGCTTCTCTTGGAGCACAGAGGAAGGCGGAGTCCAGTCTTGGTGTTACAGAGAACTGCACAAACAGGCAGTGAGAGGCAGAGCCGCAGATAACCTGGGATCAAAGGCCCCAGCCTGCAGCCAGCCTTCCTTTTCTGTGGGTGTTGGTGTCCTAAGCCTCCTGCTTGTCCCCTTTGAGAATCATGCACTGTTGGAACAGAGAGCGAGGCTTCCTGGCAGCGTCGTGTGGGTCATAGCACAGCCTTAGCAGGATTCCATGTCATGGATAGGTTCCGCAGTCCTCCTGGAATTCCCTTCTTATATACACTGCTCTTTTCCTCCTTAAACCTTCATAACATCACCACACCTCTGCCTGCCCCCACTGCCCTCTCCTAAACTAATGGGAGCACCTCACAGTTCCTTATCTGTACCGCAGAGCATGACTTTCTTCTAATCTAATCATCAGGAGAAAAAAAAAAAAAAAAACTCGATGAGGGCTCTCTGGGCTTTAATCGTTTGTGCCTTCTGGCACACGTCACAGTTTCTCTGCTTTTCAGCACCTTTTCATAAATCAGGTCTGTTTCAAAGATTTTTCCTGCTTCCTTCAAGCATTCATTAGTTTCAGATTAAATTGCTCAGCTTGCCTTTGTAAAGGGTTCCTTTCCTCTCCACAGCAGGCAGCTCCAGGAGAGGGAGGGAGGGCATCACAGCATTCACTCCACCCTTCCAGGAGGTGCCATAGTAGGACTGTTGGCACTGCCACACTCTGTCCCCATCTTACTGTGAACCCCAGAGGGGGGCTGAGGTGTGATTCCAGCCGACTGTCCTGGCTTCTGGCTTCCAGACTCAGCACACAGTAGGGACTTCAGAGGGCTTGAAGGAAATCAGCGGCTGAATGCCTGAAAATATAAGCTTTCAAATGCAGTTTGCTTAAGGTTAGTACAGATGTCCCCATCTTCTATCAGCCAGAGTGCATTTGTCCCTTGTTGGAAGGACAACAAGCTGAGTTTATTAGATGACTTCCTAGACACAATACCTTGGTACACACATTTAGCTTAGGGCCAGCAGCAGGGAAGCCCACCACGCATGAATGTGCAGCCTTGGCCCACCTTCCCCACCCAGGCAGCGGGGCAGCTCCTCTCAGGCCACATCTGGAAGTGAGTGGGGGTGGTGGGGGTGGTGGGGGGCAGTGTTAGCCTTGGCTTGGACTTGATATGCGGGTTCCTCGTCAAGCCAGTGAGACCAGCTACTTTGAAAGACAATTATTCTTGGGTTTGTTGAGAAATCCTTTTGTGGTGAAAGGAAATGTGCAAAAACATACCTTTTGTGTGAGGCAATTTTGCCTGAAGGAACGAAGTCAGGGTGATTTGAGTACTGAAGCGGTACCGGTTAGGAGCACGTTTAACCTGGAGGGTGCATCCTAGGGAGGTGAGATGTAAGGCAGGAAAGGGTGCAGAGGAAGGCTCCTGACCACCCTAGTTCACGTCCCCAGCCCTGAAAGCCCACACAGAAGACCACCTTCTTTTGAGGATGCACATCCGAGTGACCGTGACAAGCAGCATCTGCCTGGATGACAATGTAACTTAACAAGTGTGTATTCTCATCCAGGGCAGAGGGATCGTCCGGCACAGCTATGATCAGAATGAGCTGAATAGACCCAGATGTGAAGAGCAACATTCGTGAGAAGACTTCGTGATTTTATAGCTAGTAAAGAGCATTCTGGGCTGACTTTGCACTTTTGATCATCAGAGTGGGCTGTGGCCAAACCAAAAACCTTTTAATGTGTCATATTGTATATCATGGCAATGAGACCCGAACAGAGAATAACATGGAAGTGATAATGATCTAAGAGCTAGCAAACAGTATTGTCTGTTGAGCTCACCTTCCCGCCCTCCCTGCATCTATCTAATAAATCGTTCAAGAACCCGTAATAATTTTCTCTGCAAATAATGTGAACAACCAGTTTATGAATACATGTACACAGCTAACATTACGAGGAGAAAAGCCCTTTGCTTTAAGGGATCCCGACTTTGTTACATTACTTACCATTACCCAAAGGGAAAGAATGTGGTCAAAAAATAGGCTGCTTTCCCTCTCCCAAATAAATGAGAAGATGGAAGAGAAAAGACTTTTGGGACTTACCTGCCATTCATATCTGACAAAGAAGAAATCTGATCTCTAGTATGTACTAGTTCCTTAGCGACTGAGGTTGAGGCGAAGTCCAAAGGGAAAAGGATCGAAGTAAGCATGGCACTGGGAGACAGGACTAGCTGGATTTCCTAGGCCGACTAAGAATTCCTAAGCCTAGCTGGGGAAGGTGACCGCACCCACCTTTAAACACGGGGCTTGTAACTCAGCTCACACCCGACCAATCAGATAGTAAAGAGAGCTCACTAAAATACCAATTAGGCTAAACGCAGGAGGGGGAAGGGGGACAGGGTTTTAGTTTATAAAACAATGTTGTTTTAAAAACATGCTGTTACCGGCGGGTCTTTGTTCTTAGAGCCCCCAAGATGGTGGCAAGCCTTTTGTTCTCTGACCTGGGGTTCTTGGCCTCACGGATTCCAAGGAATGGAACCTTGGGCCATGCGGTGAGTGTTATAGCTCTGTTAGCTCTATTAGAAGCCATGGGTCACGGAAGAGAACCGTGGAACCCAGCGACTAGTGTTCAGCTCGATTAAGATGAACGGGGCACTTAGCTGCGCAGGAACAATGGCGAGCCCCTAGCCCGATCGGGAGCGGCAGTGGGCACCTGGCTGGATCGGAGGCGCAGCGGACACCCTGCCGAATCTGGAGGGGTGGAAGTCAGCGGCGGGTCTCTGCCATGGCGGTGATCAGCGGTGCTGGACGGCGAGCGAAAGCTCAGCTCAGCTCGAGCCGGAACAGACACGGAGCAGAAGAGTGTGCAGTTGCAAGATTTAATAGAGTGAAAACAGAACTCCCATACAACAGGAGGGGACCCAAAGAGGATTGCCACTGCCGGCTCCAACGCCTGGGTTTATATCCCTATCATTGTCCCTGCCTGTGTGCTCTCAGGCGATAGATGATTGACTATTTCTTTACCTCTTGCTTTTAGCCTAATTGGTATTTTAGTGAGCGCTCTTTCTCTTTACTACCTGATTGGTTGGGTGTGAGCTGAATTACAAGCCCCGTGTTTAAAGGTGGGTGCACTCACCTTCCTCAGCTAGGCTTAGGAATTCTTAGTCGGCCTAGGAAATCCACCTAGTCCTGTCTCTCAGCAGAATCTCACTCCATCGCCCAGGCTGGAGTGTAGTGGCATAGTCTCAGCTCACTGCAACCTCCACCTCCTGGGTTCAAGTGATTCTCCTGCCTCAGCCTCCCGAGTAGCTGGAGTTACAGGTGCAAGCCACCACATCCGGCTAATTTTATTTTTAGTAGAGCTGGGGTTTCACCACATTGGCCAGGCTGGTCTCAAACTCCTGACCTCAAGTTATCCACCCGCCTCAGCTTCGCAAAGTGCTGGGATTACAGGTGTGAGCCACTGCACCTGGCCCAGAGTGTAAAACTTTGAAAACAAATTTAAAATTCTAATTTTTTCCTGTCATTTTCCTAGTGTCTCGTAAGAAGCCATGATTATTTGAAAGCATATGGTCTTCCCATATTGAGTAGGAGAAAATCTCTTCATCCTAAGATTGTCGGAGAGACTGGGTCCATATCTATAGGCACAAAATAAATAGATCTTTACTGTGCCAATCCATATGCTTTGTGATTTGGCAGCCTGAGCAGTAGATTGTCACCCAGCTGACGAGGCCCCATGCAGTTTTTACTAATCTAGAGGACAGCTGAAAGGACCAGGCCTGCCCAGACCAGGCTCACAGGAATCCCGATGGAGGCCTGGATGTGCCCTCCTTCTCGACAGCGACACTTTGTCTGCTGAGAAGCCCTGGGACCTTGCTCCTTGTCTTTGCTGCAACATGCAGGTCCCAGGGATTTCTGAGTGGAACCTTTCTCCATAGTCAGGACTCAGTACAGTCAGGATGCACTAGCACAGCTGTTTTTCAGAGCCACATCCTCAGCCTCCACAACAAAGGAGACTTTATTTCCAAACCAGTAACAGCCCCTTTTTTCCCCTTAGTGAGCTCTGTGTTTTTACTGGCCACACAAGCATTCATTCTGAGGTGCCAACTTTTTTCTCTTTCTTTTCCCCAGTATGGATGAAAATAATAAATGAAAAATTTTGCTCCCATTAACCAGCCACTGTGTCTTTAGTAGTTTACTGGCTCCCTTCCTGGCCTAAGAGCAATGCTTTTTGCCTTTGATGCAGCACCCTTCATCCCATAAGGCAACCTGTAAGATGGTCGTTTGCAAATCAAAAGCTCGAGGTTCATTCTGGTTTTTTGTTTTGTTTTGTTTTGTTTTTTGAGGCAGTCTCACACTGTTTCTGAGGCTGGACTGCAGTGGCACAATCTTGGCTCGCTGCAACCTCCATCTCCTGAGTTCAAGCAATTCTCCTGCCTCAGCCTCCCGAGTAGCTGGGACTACAGGTGCATACCACCATGCCTGGCTAGTTTTTTTGTTTTTTGGTTTTTGTATTTTTAGTAGAGACGCAGTTTTACCATGTTGGCCAGGCTGGGCTCGAACTCCCGATCTCAAGTAATCCATTCGCCTCGGCCTCCCAAAATATTGGGATTACAGGCGTGAGCCACCACCCTTGGCCCTTGAGGTTCATTCTTAACCGTGCTCTTCCCTGGGTGTCAAATGTTATGTGCTCTCTCCTAAGTTAATTGTATTGGGTGATGTAAAATAGGTCTCTAGTAGAAACAGCCCAAGAGACAGTACTCAGTTGCTTCTCTGGGACTTTGTCACTTGCTCTTGAACCATTCCATTGCTTATATATGAAATAATTCAAAAAGACATGCTTCGAAGAGCTGAGGGACTAAAAATCACATGAAATTAATCATTAAATAAGTCTTGTCATCCACTTCTTATCCTAGTCCAAACTCTACTAGCTGTTAAGCTGGATACAAGTAAATGTCCTTGTAAATATGGCTGTTTTCCCACTGCTCTATAATGAGGAATAGCACGGCATTGCCTGTATGGAAAATTAAAGGAAAGCAGCGGGAATCCTTGTATCATGGAAATAGTAGACACTTAGGTAACAGTCTTTAGTCTTTTAAGATTATGACCTCCTCCTTGCGGTTTGACACACTGCTTTATGCATATTTACCAAAAGATGCTCGGAGATTAGAATTTGGCTGCATCAAAATAAGTTTTACGGCCGGGCGCGGTGGCTCATGCTTGTAATCCCAGCACTTTGGGAGACCGAGGCAGGCGGATCACTTGAGGCCAGGAGTTCGAGACCAGCCTGGCCAACATGGTGAAACCCTGTCTCTATTAAAAGTACAAAAAATTAGCCAGGCGTGGTGGCAGGTGCCTGTAATCCCAGCTATTTGGGAAGCTAAGGCAGGAGAATCGCTTGAACCTGGGAGGTGGAGGTTGTGGTGAGCCGAGATCGCGCCATTGCACTCTCCAGCCTGGGCAACAAGAGTGAAATTCCATCACCAAAAAAAAAAAAAGCATTCGTAGGGATTTTCTCCGACCAGTTTGCAGTACTGACGTAGTGATCTGTTACCTTTGGCTCATAGCTAATTAGACATGTCCTTGGTTGCCCAGCACCTGTGGTAATTGACCAGGGTTGTAGGACGTTAAAGGCACCCCACAGAGCCCAAGGTGGAGAGAGTCAAATTAGGCACTGCCTAGCACCCTGGGTGGATTGAAACCCAAGAGAAACACCAGCACTCTCTATGTTTCTTCCGCAAGAACTGGACCCAGAACAGCTTCCTCTCAAGTGCCTGTCAACCCAAGTCCTCTCATAGGGGACTCAGAAGTCCGTGTCAGAGAATGACACTGTATGGTAAGGTCACAAAACTCTTATAAGAAGAGCCCAAGATAGCTCCTCCGGGACATGTACTTCTAAATGCACTTACCATTTTGTTTAATTTATTTTATATTGTCTTTTTTTCTTAATAAAACTAGAAAGGTAAAAAAACCAAAAATATGAAACCAGCAGGGTTTCTTCTGCCAACAGTTATGTCTTCAAATCTCAGCATGGTGGTTTCAGGCACAGGGATAGATGGAAGAAAGACAGTTCTGGACTCATTATTCATCCAAACTAGACTGTTACCATATATACTCGTTAAATAAAGAAGTAAAACAATACCCATTTTTGTTTTTTGCCAGAATAACAAAATAGAGGTGTTATTGGAAAGCATGCTTCTGTCAACACCATTAATCTGGATGTGGAAGGGTCGGATACCTTATTAAAGTCCTCTTTGAAAGTTCAGTTGTAGAAAAAGGGCTTTTTTTTTTTTTTTCTTGCACGCTGAGGTAAACAGGAATAAAAGAACAGGAAGAAGTTGATAATATGATAGCTTGGTAAGTAATTTCTCCCCTGAGGGAAACATTTTTAAGTAGAAAGTTGATACCAACCCTATGGCTCCAGTCCTCACTGAAAGATGCTCCCAGAAACTCGGGAGTTCTCTGAGACCAAGACAATGAGCTTGTTATGCACAAAGGAAAGAGGGGTGGGGAGAAACAGGAAAGGCAGAAATAACTCTCAAACTCAAAACAAACATGAAAAATCCTTCAAGTCTGAGGAGTGTGCCGCCAAACAAATCCCAAATCTGCAGCTCCGCTTGGACCACTGCAGAGCAGACAGTCACAGGGAAAGGGGCTCGCCTTTAAATAGCCACCTGTGACCGCCTTCCAGTTGCAATTACAAATCAAGAAAATAGAAGGTTCTCCCTGACTGCTGTTGTTTCTCCAGATCTCTGACTTGTAGCTAAAACACTCTAATAAAAATCTGAATGGCCACCGTCAGTGCTTAGCAAAGTGAGAGCAAGGCTGAAGCCTCGGAAGGCTGCAGTTTAGATAGAAAGAGCATTCATGTCTTTCTTTAGGTGAAGGACCTCTTCTAAGTGAAAGTTTGCTTCTTTTGAGCCAGTAGCCAAGAAATTTGGCAAAAGCACTAAAACACTGCATTTCGCTAGAAACACCTTAGGCCAAAAGTAAGTCAGAGAAACTTGGCAAGTGAAACAATTGTGCTTTTAGAAAATAAGCATGCCTATTCACTTATTGTGCAGAAAAAGATAGGTCTACAGGAGAGGTACATAAGATATCAGAACTGTCCCAAGACTTGGCAACCCTGGGGATATATATTTCTTAAAGGCTTTATGTTACACCACACTTGGGGAGTACTAAGCAAGAGGCAGAGTGAAACAAATCACTGCCGCTCAGCGAATGAAGTTTTTCTCTCTGCAACCAAGTGTCTTATTTGCTCTATGGTGAATGTGAACTTGACTCCAGGTCAAATCTTGTGGATGATGCAGGAACACAGTTTTTCCCTTTTATCCCTCTGTCCTTGGACTTAAGGGAGGAAGAGAAAAATGTGGTGTCATGATATCCTGGTTTCTACAGTTCATGCTTGTATTTACATACCTTATATGCAAAATGTGTGCCCACTGTGTATGAATGGTACTGTCTGGGCTCTGTTGTTTAGGAAGTCAAGATTTCTTTATTGTAACCCTTAAGTTATCCTTACTGCTTCTTTTCCATCATCCTCCCTCACCCAGAGAATCACTCAAGAGTGAACACACACTGAGGAGGTGAGTGGAAGGCTGTTAGGGTGAGGCAATAGGAGAGAAACGCATGTTAAGCTTGCGTCTTCTCCCTTCTTGCTCAGGGTCTGTCTTCTGACCAGGGTCTGTTAGTCTGCCCTGGTTTCGGCATTGCCTAGCTCACTTTTTCTGCTACTGTCAGATAGGCTCTTTTTTTTTTTTTCACTAATCCCCTGATAGTTGTTTGGGAGGAGGGCTCATTAGTTGGGGTCTGGTGCATTATAAAAAATGAGAGCCGGCCAGGCGTGGTGGCTCACACCTGTAATCCCAGCGCTTTGGGAGGCTGAGGCGGGCAGATTGCCTGAGGTCAGGAGTTCAAGATCAGCCTGACCAACATGGTGAAGTGCCATATCTACTAAAAATGCAAAAATTAGCCGGGCGTGGTGGCATACGCCTGTAGTCCCAGCTACTCAGGAGGCTGAGGCAGGAGAACTACTTGAACCCATGAGGTGGAGGTTGCAGTGAGCCAAAATTGTGCCATTGCACTCTGGCCTGGGCAACAGAGCGAGTCTCTGTCTCAAAAAAAAAAAAAAAAAAAAGAACCCTGGTGGCTCTGCAAAGGTCTCATTTGTTAGGGAGCTGAACGGCCCAGGAGATGGGCTGTTGCTGCTGAGTTGTAGGCAGTTAGCAGCGTCTGAATGTTCTAATTGCTTAATCATTCCTGGGCATCTAGCCACAACTTGAGACCCTCTTACCTTGAAGCTCTCAAAACAGACTTTGCTATCCAACAGCAGAACCACAGTGGGAACACAGCATGCCGAATGGAGGAGAGGGGTGGATAGAACAGATCTTCTCTCTAGGAATTTTCATGTGTTCTGCCTTATAATGTTCAGAACATTCTGTTCTCAGTGCCATTACTGAGAGAAGAAAGGGAAGAAAATCACCACCCATGGGTGATATGATTGCTCCTGCATGGCTCGTGAGCACCCAGTGAATGGAAGAGACACTTCAGTGTGTCATTCATACTTGGGCTTGATAGAAGAAAACCCCCACTCCCTGTCTCTGCAGCCTTCATCTGTTCCAAGTCCAGCCCAAGAAACTTGGGTGAGTGTTTTCTCAGGACACTGAAAACTAAGGGCTTTGATACTCTGCGGTCTGGGATGATCAGTCCATTTTAGTTCCCTCAGGTCTTACACAAATTGAGACACAGCTGGTCCCTAAGGAAGGCTGTAGAAGAGAGTCTGTGTTCTATAGGCCAATCCCAGATTGGTGTGTCCCATAGGCCAAACCATGCTCTCCAAAACTGAATAACCAGGACTATCCTAGGACTCCATAAGACATTGCTGAACTGGCTTGGATCCTCCAGGCCAGTCTCAATGGGGTATTCCTTTGTCAGAGCAGGTCTCTGTCCTTGACCGTCAGGTATGCCAGTGAGCTGAGCCTTTGATGTAGTTTGCTTATGCCTGAAGCACATCAGCAATCTCCAGGCCCAGCAGGTGCAGAAATGATTGGCAAGGCACTCACCCAAGTAAGAAACCAAACCCCCATCATCAGTCAGTATTATAGAGAGGACCCTAATTAGCTGTCTACCATCTCCACCTTACAGCAGGCTGAAATGGTGGTGTAAATTTCCTCCCAGGAAATAGCCTCCTATATATCTCTTTCCTAGGAATTCATCTAATTTTAGTGAAAGCACTGATCTATTTAGCCTTTTATTATCTTCTTGGGGTACAAATTGCTCAAGGTTTATTATCCCTTTGTAAAGCACGAATCCTTTTTATTTTTCTTAAGACTAACTCCCTAGAGCTTTGGAAATGACACCCAATTCTGGTATTCTAGGATTTTGATGAACTAAATAATCACATATTGACACATTCCACAATATAGACCACCCTTCAAGACTATGATAGGTGAAATAAGCCGGTCACAAATAGACAAATACTGTCTAATTTTATTCATATGTGGTACTTAGAGTAGTCAAATCCATAAAGACAGAAAGTAGAATGAGGGTTGCTGGGGGCTTGGGGAAAAGATAATTGGGGGTTAGTGTTTAATGGGGACAGAGTTTCAGTTTTGCAAGGCAGAAAAGGTTCTGGAGATGAATGGTGTGGATAGTTGCCCAACAATGTGAATGGATTTGGTGCCACTTAAAAATGGTAGATTTTGGCCTGATGCAGTGGCTCATGCCTGTAATCCTAGCACTTTGGGAGGCCAAAGGGAGTGGATCACCTGAGGCCAAGAGTTCGAGACCAGCCTGGCCAACATGGCAAAATCCCATCTCTACTAAAAATGCAAAAATTAGCCAGGCGTTGGGGCACATGCCTGTAATCCCAGCTGAGGATTGGGAGGCTGAGGCAGGAGAGTCGCTCGAACCCGGGAGGCGGAGGTTGCAGTGAGCTGAGATCGCACCATTGCACTTTAGCCTGGGTGACAGAGCAAGACTTCGTCTAAAAAAAAAATAAATGTTATATTTTATGTTATGTCTATTTTATCATGATTTAAAAATCACATATTTTATGCATTAATTATTTTCCCTTGGAACTCTTAAGAGGCCTAAGTTTTTTCTTTTCTTTTTAAATAAAACTTCATTCCTCTACCCATTTTTTTGCTCAGTTCTACCTAATGATTGTAAAATCTGTCCTCTCAGTAGTGACAATTAGTATCCCCATACGTATTAGTCATATATATCCCCGCTCAAAACTTTCAGACGTGTGTTGTAGGCTGAAGGAGAAAAGACCATGATTAAGGTGTTAGCCTGTTAAGTTATAAAAAACCAAATGGCATAGTATAGTAGAGCAGCTGTGATTTTTTTGTCTGAGGCTCCACTCAGAAATGTCCTGTTTTCCTGTTCATTTTCCCTTTCCATAGATGCCCTTGCAGTCACCTTCCAGGATGCCCCTTGGCTGTCTTTAGGTGTCAGAACCTTCCCTTTTCCTACTGACTGTGAAGGGGATGTAAATGCCTGGGCATCATTAGAAAGCCAGGGAGAGCTCATTTAACCTGATATATCAGTAGAATTTTGAAGCAGATAATTTGAAAATGTATAATAATACTTGCTAAATCAGATCATTTGTCATTTCTAGAAACCACCTTATGAAGCAAATTCATAAGCATCCACTTTTGCATGAAACAGGCAGCTAAGGAAACCATTAGAACAACTGTCACAAAGCAAGAAAATGCACAACTCAATATATTTTGGATCCCAAATCTAATATGGTAAAATCCAGATTCTAAACATCAGAATTTGGTAGAGCTCTGAATCCAGAAAAGAATAATGTGTGTTTTTTTATTTTTCCATGTTCAACAGTCACCTTCCTCCTAGAAAAATGCAGCACAAACAACTTTCTTAATTTGGTTTTGTCCTAGAGCAAAATAGAAAATGGTGGACACTTATACCCTGCTGGAATACTATAGCTTTCCTTCTTAAAAATCTTTAAACTATATCTTGAATACAGAAAGAGGAAAAAATAAACTATTCTTAAAAAGTGCTATGGAAATTCCTTGCCCTGGCCAGATACTTCACTTGTTGAGGATAGAAGAGCATTGGATCTCTTCATGAGCAAACCCAACATACTCAGAAAGGCATGATAAGGATGAGAGCAAATGTTATCTTCCATCCTTTATAAGGCAAGAGCTCCCTTTTTAAAACATTTAAGAACTTCTCGTATATTCCTTTGCTTATTATCGGATGATTTCTGTGATGTTCACAGCGGGGTGCTTAAGTGTCTTGGACAAGGTCAGCCTGAACATTTATTAGGTTTGATCACAAAAATCAGACATTGGTAATTTTCTATGATTTGAGCTGCTGTTGGTGAGATGGTACTTGCCAGTCAAGGTAATGTTTCTACCTCTGATGGGGTATGTGCTTGCATCTTTACATCCCTTCCCATATCACAATAAATACGGTGTCCCACAGACACCCTCAAATGGGCAAAGTATCTTACTTACAGTGCAAAATTAGAATATTGAAGATGAAAGGCTAAAAATGAGTGCCGTCAGGACTTTCATTCTGTTTTCCAGTGTCTTGAAGTTTCTTCTAGGAAAGACAGAGTTGACGGCTTGACCTTTGGTAGTCTTGATTTCAGCCTGAAGGTAACATGAGTTTGGAGACTGATCAAAATCTAGCCAACCTTGAAAACAAAATCAACATCAAACAAAAACCCTTTCTTATACTGAAGAAGAAAGAAAGGAATCTCTGTGGGTTTTTTTATTTTTTTTTAACTGATAAGACTTTGAGTTGAGGCTAGAAGCATCTAGCCTCAGCTTGGCAGAATATATTATTATACCACTTCTTTGAAGAGATCAAGTAAAACATGGAGCCAAAACCCTGTCTGCATGTGTGTGTCTGTATGTGTTCAACTTACGAAGTTTTAACTTATCGATGTTAGCATTTTTACTTGTCTTCACTACTCTTGATATTAAAGATTTTAATGAAAGAACATAATCTTTCCAGAAATAAAAAATTAGTCTACATATTTCTGAATTTGGCACTTAGGTTAAATCCAAGGATTCAAGTCAGGATGTGAAGATTGTGAGTGCTGTGGTCGCTATGGCTGCATACATACATCACTGCCTCGTATGTCCCATGTTTTACTTTGAAGACTCTCCCCGCTGTTAAGCTAACATGGCACGAGGCTCAGTTTGCTAAAAGTGAGGTAAGGGTCTATTGGATAACTGGGTCAAAATCACTTTAAGGATCTTTGCTAAGATTTTTACGATAGTTTTTCACTTGAGTTGTTGATCGAAGGGAGTATTGTAATGTCATTTAACATTAACAAATAATCAAGTCTTCAGGTCTTTGCCTTCACATGGATAGCGAGTCGGTTCCTTGGCCAACATATGCACACCTTAGGGGCTGGGAGGGACTTGGCTGGGTTTTTGCCTGGGCACACCTGCAGTTTGTATACACTGGCAGAAAAATTCACACCATGGAGTGTTTTGTTATGCTCATTAAGTGATTTATTGAAAAAAATAAACCATTTCTAAACCCTCCTTTATCAGAAAGTGTGCAGAGTCATCTGCCAAACAAAATAATCCAGTTGGAATTAAGCAAAGCTCCCCTCAGGACTGGGTATTTGTGTTGCAGCTTGTCCCATCCTCTGCCTCCTTTCTGGCCCCCCCCCGAGCAGGGGTGGGGTCCCCCAGGGGCTGCCACTCACGTGTGCCCCAGCAAGGCTTTCCCGTTTCAGGCCCACACTAAGAAGGACATATATACCCCTTGAGTCCCAGAGACTTGTGGTTTTCTGGAGTTGGAGAGCACTGCTCCAGGCTGTGATTTTTTTTTTCTTTTTCTTGTTTATTTATTTAATTATACTTTTTAAATATATATATAATTTTATTTTTTATTATACTTTAAGTTTTAGGGTACATGTGCACAACGTGCAGGTTTGTGACATATGTATACATGTGCCATGTTGGTGTGCTGCACCCATTAACTCATCACTTACATTAGGTATTTCTCCTAATGTTATCCCTCCCCCCTTCCCCCACCCCACGTCAGTCCCTGGTGTGTGACGTTTCCCACCCTGTGTCCACGTGTTCTCATTGTTCAATTCCCACCTATGAGTGAGAACATGCGGTGTTTGGTTTTCTGTCCTTAACGATAGTTTGCTCAGAATGATGGTTTTCAGCCTTATCCATGTCCCTATAAAGGACATGAACTCATCATTTTTTATGGCTGCATAGTATTCCATGGTGTATATGTGCCACATTTTCTTAATCCAGTCTATCATTGATGGACATTTGGGTTGGTTCCAAGTCTTTGCTATTGTGAATAGCGCCACAGTAAACATACGTGTCCATGTGTCTTTATAGCAGCATGATTTATAATCCTCTGGGTATGTACCCAGTAATGGGATGGCTGGGTCAAATTGTATTTCTAGTTCTACATCCTTGAGGAATCACCACACTGTCTTCCACAATGGTTGAACTAGTTTACAGTCCCACCAACAGTGTAAAAGTGTTCCTGTTTCTTCACATCTTCTCCAGCACCTGTTGTTTCCTGACTTTTTAATGATGGCCATTCTAACTGGTGTGAGATGGTATCTCATTGTGGTTTTGATTTGCATTTCTCTGATGGCCAGTGATGATGAGCATTTTTTCATGTGTCTTTTGGCTGCATAAATGTCTTCTTTTAAGAAGTGTCTGTTCATATCCTTCGTCCACTTTTTGATGGGGTTGTTTGATTTTTTCTTGTAAATTTGTTTGAGTTCATTGTAGATTCTGGATATTAGCCCTTTGTCAGATGGGTAGATTATAAAAATTTTCTCCCATTCTGCAGGTTGCCTGTTCACTCTGCTGGTAGTTTCTTTTGCTGTGCAGAAGCTCTTTAGTTTAATTAGATCCCATTTGTCAATTTTGGCTTTTGTTGCTATTGCTTTTGTTTTGTTTTTTAGTCATGAAGTCCTTGCCCATGCCTGTGTCCTGAATGGTATTGCCTAGGTTTTCTTCTAGAGTTTTTATGGTTTTAGGTCTAACATTTAAGTCTTTAATCCATCTTGAATTAATTTTTGTATAAAGTGTAAGGAAGGGATCCAGTTTCAGCTTTCTACATATGGCTAGCCAGTTTTCCCAGCACCATTTATTAAATAGCTAATCCTTTTCCCATTTCTTGTTTTTGTCAGGTTTGTCAAAGATCAGATGGTTGTAGATGTGTGGTATTATTTCTGAGGGCTCTGTTCTGTTCCATTGGTCTATATCTCTGTTTTGGTACCAGTACCATGCTGTTTTGGTTACTGTAGCCTTGTAGTATAGTTTGAAGTCAGGTAGCATGATGCCTCCAACTTTGTTCCTTTGGCTTAGGATTGTCTTGGCAATGTGGGCTCTTTTTTGGTTCCATATGAACTTTAAAGTAGTTTTTTCCAATTCTGTGAAGAAAGTCATTGGTAGCTTGATGGGGATGGCATTGAATCTATAAATTACCTTGGACAGTATGACCATTTTCACGATATTGATTCTTTCTATCCATGAGCATGGAATGTTCTTCCATTTGTTTGTGTCCTGTTTTATTTCGTTGAGCAGTCGTTTGTAGTTACAAGGGATGTAGAAGAGGTCCTTCACATCCCTTGTAAGTTGGATTCCTAGGTATTTTATTCTCTTTGAAGCAATTGTGAATGGGAGTTCACTCATGATTTGGCTCTCTGATTGTCTGTTATTGGTGTGTAAGAATGCTTGTGATTTTTGCACATTGATTTTGTATCCTGAGACTTTGCTGAAGTTGCTTATCAGCTTAAGCAGATTTTGGGCTGAGATGATGGGGTTTTCTAAATATACAATCATGTCATCTGCAAACAGAGACAATTTGACTTCCTCTTTTCCTAATTGAATACCCTTTATTTCTTTCTCCTGCCTGATTGCTCTGGCCAGAACTTCCAGCACTATGTTGAATAGGAGTGGTGAGAGAGGGCATCCCTGTCTTGTGCCAGTTTTCAAAGAGAATGCTTCCAGTTTTTGCCCATTCAGTATGATATTGGCTGTGTGTTTGTCATAGATAGCTCTTATTATTTTGAGATACGTCCCATCAATACCTAGTTTATTGAGAGATTTTAGCATGAAGGGCTGTTGAATTTTGTCGAAGGCCTTTTCTGCAGCTATGGAGATAATCATGTGGTTTTTGTCTTTGGTTCTGTTTATGTGATGGATTACGTTTATTGATTTGCGTATGTTGAACCAGCCTTGCATCCCAGGGATGAAGCCAACTTGATCGTGGTAAATAAGCTTTTTGATGTGCTGCTGGATTCTATTTGCCAGTATTTTATTGAGGATTTTCGCATTGCTGTTCATCAGGGATATTGGTCTAAAATTCTCTTTTTTTGTTGTGTCTCTGCCAGGCTTTGGTATCAGGATGATGCTGGCCTCATAAAATGAGTTAGGGAGGATTCCCTCTTTTTCTATTGATTGGAATAGTTTCAGAAGGAATGGTACCAGCTCCTCTTTGTACCTCTGGGCTGCGATTTTGTCAGAAGACAAACAGCATGACTAGTTAAGCAGAAAGACAAACAGGAAAAGTGAGTAGTAGCCAGCAGGAGCATCTGCCAGAATCTCACCAGCCAGAAACACATAGTAACCTGCCATCAGAGTTTCTGGGTGGGAAGTAGGCCCCTCAGTCTCTTAGGGAAGAGTGTAGGATTCATGCGGCTTTTCACCACCGAACGCACCGAGATGTCTGGAAAGATTAAGGGTCTGATTACAAGTCAGTAGTACTGAACTCGGGAAGCATTTCAACCTGTCTGTGGGCATGGACTGCAGGTTTTTCAAAGGGCTCCTTTTACAACGGAACAGACTCTTCCAAGAAGCAGGTTATTCCCGTAACTAACCAGAGGGACAGCAGTCATCTCGTTGAGCAATACTCATCTCTTTCAGTCTCAACAGAATTAAAAATATATGTGGTTTCCAGTTAAGTCTGGTCATAAAATATACATATGTGAAGCACTTTAAAATTTAACGAGCTCTGCACTAATCCAGAATTATTTTTTAAAAAACTTGTAAAGATTACGTCACCATAATAAATGTAAATAAGTTGTACTAGTATCAGAAGTAATGGTTAATCTTGCTTGATTAAAGTAATGTTACTGAAGTAAATAACCTTTTCTTTCCTACTTTGGCTGTTTTACTTGAGAACTGTGCTTTTGTCTTAATGATGGTACTAAAACAAGCAGTTATGTAGCCCTGACAGTGTTCCAGGTAAACTGCTCAGAGTGCTTTGTAAGTCTGTTAATTTACGAATCTTCTAAATAATCCTACGAAGCAGCCACTGTTATTATCTTCTTTCTCCAGATGAGGAAACTAAGGCACAGAGATGGTAAATTCACGTGGCAAGATGGCACAATAGATCTTTATTTATTTATTTTGAGACATAGTCTTGCTCTGTCACCCAGGCTGGAGTGTAGTGGTGTGATCTCTGCTCACTGCAACCTCAGCCTCCTGGGTTCAAGTGATTCTTCTGCCTCGGCCTCCTGAGTAGCTGGGATTACAGGTGTGTACCACCACACCTGGCTAATTTTTGTATATTTTTTAGAGACAGAGTTTCACCGTGTTGGCCAGGCTGGTCTTGAACTTCTGGCTTCATGTGATCTGCCTACCTCAGCCTCCCAAAGTGCTAGGATTACAGGCATGAGCCAACACACCTGGCCAGATCTTCATATATATATATATATATATATATATATATATACATATATATAATTTTTTTATTATTATACTTTAAGTTTTAGGGTACATGTGCACAACATGCAGGTTAGTTACGTATCCAAAGGATTATAAATCATGCTGCTATAAAGACACATGCACACGTATGTTTATTGCGGCACTATTCACAATAGCAAAGACTTGGAACCAAGCCAAATGTCCAACAATGATAGACTGGATTAAGATCTGCATATTTTTTAAATAATCTTAAGAAATTCCCTAGTAAATCCCCAGTATTGATGGGTTTTTCCTCTAACGTTACAGTGTCCTTTCTCCTGTAGTCTTTGGGGTATGCTTACCTTGAATGTAATTAGCAATAGTAATCATAACAGACATTGCCTTCTGTGGAGGCGTTGTCACTCCAGACCATTCACAGACTGAGCATTTACCAGTGCTTTCTCCTGTGACGCAGGTCCTGTCATTGTCTCCATTTTACAGATGGGGAAACTGAGGTCAAAGATGTGAGATCACTTGTCTAGGGTCAGCGGAGCTCTTGTCTGTGCCCAGACAGGCTAAGGGTAGAACTCCTGTTCTTTACCACTGCATTAGTCCTCCTTTCCTTGTACCTTTCAATTTTATATAAAATAACTGAAGTCTGCCCCTGTACTTTAAAGATGCCAGTGGATTTTGTGGAAGGTGAGCTGTGCTCTGCATTTAGGTCAGGTTTGTATGCAGGTCAGCACGAGCCCCATGGAAGCCCTGTGCGATTCTGTTTGGTTTCCTAATTCTTTCTTTCTGCCAACTCTGAGGCAGTTGCATTACCGAAAAGAGTTTTAATATGAGAAAGAAGGTAGATTGCTGTTGGAGGACTGCAGGGCCCCAACAGTTCCTTTGCACGTAGATAGTTAGGTTTCTTGAGTAAAGAAATGGTTCATAAGGGGATGTAACTATGCATGAAGTTGTTTTCTGCTTTGCATCATACTGTGAGCAAGGCAGGGCCTACAGGTCAGTTTGATTCACTTCCCTCAGGCCCAGCATCGGCCAGTCCACGAAGAGTGACATCTTGGCTATTTTGAAAGGTCTCTGGCAGATATCACTACTTGTCTTTGAGGTTGTGCAGCAGCCTTTTTCACTCTGAGTACTCATCCTTTTCTCCTGTAGCTTTGGGAGCCCACCCTGGACCATATACCCAGACTGGGGGAGGAGCAGGCAAGAATCTTGTTTTGGCCTCCTGTGCTCTAAATGCCATAAAGATTGGTATGTCTGAGAGCCCAACAAGCTTTGCAGGGTAGGAGACTAAACCTTTTACTAGTCTATTACCCATTCCCATGAACAGCGAACACCCTTGTGTGTGAATGAATGAAACCTCCTCAAGACCTGAGCTTTAGCAAGCAGGTATGTTGGAATATTAAGACAGACAGCTCATTTTGAATGAGCATACCAAGCTAGTTCTTTTAGTTCTTAATTCCTCTGATAGAACTTCCAAAATATATGGCAATGCTATAACTTAAGAATGGAATGAATATTTACCTGCCTCTGAACATCTGAAGACATAATCCATTGCAAGCCTTAATGTGAGCAGAAGGGAAGCCATCATGCCTAGAGTGGTTCTGTTTGTTGCCAACTGATCCATCTGAGACAATAGGAATAATAGTGCAGGTTGTGGGGCCAAGCTTGGGGCCCATCAAAGCAGCACCGTGATTTCATCAAGAAATTTGTAGGCATTCAGTTGTGACTAGCTACTTTTTAGCTGTCCGTGGGAAGGTCAGATAGTAATAATTTTTGCAAACAAATTTCTCCTTTTCAGAAAGCTTAGGTGTTGGTATGTTTTTCAGTATCTCGATAGCCACATTCTTTCCAGATTTTTTATTGCTCTCACAGTGGAACAGATATTTTCTCCCCATTGTGAATCTTATTTCTGCTTTCCTTGCTCCAAATGTTACAAAGATTGTTATTTGTAATAGCCCAGCAAACTCTACAGGGAAATAAATGGTAACTTGAAAACTGGAAAATAAAAGCATGAATAGTAATTAAAATTTAATTTATCTGTTCTTGGAAACTTACTTCCTCCAACTCCTTCTTCAGCACTTTTGAATAAATCTATTAGAATTTGTTTTAAATTCTCATACTATGTTTTCTAGGTGACTTGAACGGTTCTATAACTCTGTTACTTACTGAATGTAATCTGTTTATTTTGACTTCCCCTCTACCCTTAGGACCATGAACTAGCAATTTAATAATTGACTTTGGTTATTGAGTTTTTTGAAAAGGATGCTGCTTGTTTATAATCCAGAAATGTTTTTTATCCCTCACTGCAACTATTTTGGGAGCTTATAAAAAACCACAATAGTGGAAATAATGTTTATTTGCACATGGAGAGCTGTCAGAATTCCAAGAGACAATAAAATTTATGTCTGTGGCAGCAACTTTTTAATAGCTTTTAAGTATTTTTGATATGTTTCTAGTTTTTAGATTATGTCCTACTTTGTAAAGATAACTGCTTAAGGACTGATTTCTTGGTATGACTTTTCAGACCAGAAAAAATATATATTTAAAAAAAACACCTGTATTTGGAGGTTATTGATCTAAAAATTGCTTTTCTTAGAAGGGGGCTGCCGGGAAATTTCACTGTAATTTTGAGAAGAGCTGTGTGCACTGCTGGTATTATGAGCTGTTGAGAAATACCATCAAGAATATTTTGCTGGGCCAGAACTTTTTCCCAAAAAATTTTAGGGTAAAAGCAAAGTATGTCTTGTAATTTATTAATCTTTGTTCCTGAAAGTTCATCCATCTTCCTTGTCTTTCTTAATAATTTAATTTGGTGATGAAAAAGATTCATATATGGGAAATAGTCCATGGTTTGGTAACTGCTTTTCCTTAATTAGCACGGTGAATATGTAGGTTGAGGAAAAGACGGTTTTCAATTCTGTGCCTTAGTTGAGCAAGTTTTTCAAAATTTGCTGCAGAATAATAAGTTTTGGGTGAAAATTGGACCCTGTGATCAAGTAAATCTGAACAGTGCTAAGCTGACCACAGTGAAGATGGTTTCCTGTCCTGCAGGATTTCTCTGGTGTGGATGGTGTGCAAGGCCCCCCTTTGGCACCATGGCAATCACAGCTATAAATACTGTAAAGGCCCCCCATCGGCCCCCAGGTGGATCATGGAACTGTGGATGATATCAGTTTCAGCAAATGTCATTCTAGTGCCTTAAGTCACCAGTGAACTCAACTACAGCAAGGTGCGGAGATATGAGAAACACAGAAAAGTTGCTTTGTATTAGGCATTTAATGACTTAGCTAAGAGAGGCAAAATAATAATAAAAATGCCAAATAGGGGCATCTTTAGGCAGTTTTTCACTTAAGTAGCTCCTCATACAAACATTCATGATAGGATGGATATTGAAACTTTAGAATTACTCCAATAGGAATGCAGAGGGTTGGCTGGCTGATTCCGGTTCTGTGAAGTTTTCACACCCTTCGTTTTAGGGCTCCCTGTCACTCTCCAAGGTCTCCTGAGTTGGACACCACAGTCCCGCTCAGTAGAAAGCTGCATTTGTGGCCCAGCCAGGAGCTGTTCAGCAGGAACTATCCTTGTACTCATTCTGATCAACTCCAGAGGAAGTACCTGGTGCTGAAATTCAAAAAATTCTTTTTTTGCCCTTAAAAAAAATGAATGATTTAACTTTCTATGAAGGCATAATGAGGAAGGGATTCCACATGGGACACCTTGTAGAGTGACCAAATGGCCCAGTTTGTCCAGGACCGAGGGTTTCCTGGGCTGTGACCCTCAGTCCTGAAGCCAGGTGAGTCCCAGGCAAAGCAGGACTGTTGCTGCCTTCTGGATGCCAAAAACCCGACTAGATGTTGGGGGTAAAGTGGTGAATCAGATTTAGTGTTTCACCAGTAGGGCCAGTGATATTCCTTTCTGGGCAGTGCTTGGGAAAATGGTCAGTGGAGAGGCAGTTTGGGAAAATAGACATACAAAATAGGGCTGCAGCCTGGAGCTTTCAAGCAATTCCGTGCCATCTTAGTCGGACTTGCTGTTACTCTCTTTCGGTTATGACGAAATTATTTTTCTAACTTTCTAAGTTAGCAGTGTTGTTTTTTATTCCTAAGGCTGCACACACACACACACACACACACACACACACACACACACTCCCCCTACCTCACAATATTTAAATATCCAAGCCGTCAGGGAATAACTTTCCAGCCACTTCCTTCCCCCACTGCAGCCTAGGACTGTGTTTGGTTTGGACTCTTCCCAGCACTGGACACGTTTTCATTACCTCCTACTCATGCTGTCGCCACCTTCGGTTATCCTGGCCTGTGTGGGTGCGTGTACTGGGCAGGAGGTAAGTTCAACATGGGGCAAGCCGCAGCAGTGTCTTCTCAGTCTGATATGGCTGCCCAGTGAGCCCCGGAATAAAAGAGGGTGATTTTGAAAGGCAGCCTCAAATACACAGAAGGACGTCCATGTAACAATTTTGCTTACTACCTTCACATAAAAATTCTTGCTTCGTAGTTGTCCATAGGTCTGTGTTCAGTCTGTTGTGCTGATTTTAGTGTATCCTCTAGTGAGGTGCTTTCCAAGGTAAAACACTGGACTTTCTTCACATTAATTCATGCCTGCATCTCTCATACAGACAAAAGATAAGTGACTCTTCCTCTTGCCCAATCCAGAAATTGCAAAACCAGAATCAGAAATAGAATATTGATAATTCCCTGGGTTTATATGAAATGGTTAATTTGCTAATATTGAGAATGGTCATTTTAGAGGCTAGGTGGATGTTTTGCTTGCTGAAATTATTATTCAGTTATGAGATTATAAACTCTGATGAAAACACAACACATATTCATGTGTTACGTCTTCTATTTATCCTGAGGATGGGGAGGACAGATTATATTGGTCTCAGGTACGTGTCTAAATAAAACGCAGGAAATGTGCAACAAATCTTTTTATGTAATGATTTTGTGAGGAGATTTTCTCAAAGACTGATTCTTAAGACACTCAAGATGTGTTGTGGTTGGGCAGCACTAGCCTGGCAGAAGTAAATTCTAGATCATATGTCAGGCATTTCTGTTGGTTTGCTGCACGAGAACAGGCAACTCGCCCAAATGCATTCTTCCTAAGCATTTGGTAGTTTATTTATAAAGTAAGGATTCGACACTTTTTTCTTTCATATCTCAGAACCTGTATTATTTGTAGAACTTTGACATTTTTCAGCAGAAGCTGAATCTCAACTTTGTAGCACATTCAGCTTTCGATTGTTTGATGAATTATTCTAGAAATTTGACCATCAAGCTTGAAGAAGGAGAACAGAGGGACTTCCGGCATCTGTATAGCAAAATAAGTATTTCTGGGTAAGCCTTTCTGGATTCTCTTGTACTCTTCATTACAATGGACAATAAGAGTCATAGATTAATAAAAACTGCAGTAGAGGTCCATGCTTTGAAATTGCTTCTTCTTCTTCTTTTTTTTTTTGAGACGGAGTCTCTCTGTCGCCCAGGCTGGAGTGCAAAGGTGCAGTCTTGGGCTCACTGCAAGCTCCACCTCCTCGGTTCAAGCGATTCTTCTGCCTCAGCCTCCCAAGTAGCTGGGATTACACCACCACGCCTGGCTAATTTTTGTATTTTTAATAGAGACGGATTTCACCATGTTGGCCAGGCTGTTCTCGATCTGCTGACCTCATGATCTGCCTGCCTTGGCCTCCCAAAGCGCCGGGATTACAGGCGTGAGCCACTGCAGCCAGCCAGAAATTGCTTCTTCTGAATGTTACCACGTAAGAAATTCTCTTGAGTAATTCAGACCTTAAAGATACGTACCTATGACTTGGGCAAAGTTGTTTTCTAGCTTGTTCTTCTCCCTCTGATTTGGATGTAGTGCAAGGGGATGAGCTTTATTTTAATAATCTAATATTTTCCAGTTGTATGTCTAGAGTCCAGGCCATTAAATATATTTTCACAAGTAAATTTTCCATGTGGTGAGATTCTTATTAGAAGACATATTGCTGATGGTTTCATTCCATGGTATAGGCATAAAGAACTGCATTATGGTATTAAAAGAAGAAAGAAAAGAAGAAGAGGAAACTTTTTGTTGTTGTTTGTTTGTTTTTTGTTTTTTTGTTTGTTTTTGAGACGGAGTCTCTGTTGCCGAGGTGGGAGTGCAGTGGTGCAATCTCGGCTCACTGCAACCTCCACTTCCTGAATTCAAGTAATTCTCCTGCCTCAGCCTCCTGAGTAGCTGGGATTTCAGGCGCCAGGCGCCCGCCACCATGCCTGGCTAATTTTTGTAGTTGTTTTTGTTGTTTTGTTTTTTGTTTTGTTTTTAAGTAGAGACGTGGTTTCACCATGTTGGCCAGGCTGGTCTCGAACTCCTGACTTCAAGTGATATGCCCACCTCGGCCTCCCAAATTGCTGGGATTACAGGCATGAGCCACCACGCCCAGCCAGAAGCTTGTTTATAATGTTAGGAAATACTCTTGCCTGGCATCCAAGCTGACCTGTCACACACTCCTCATCATGTGGTGAGATTGCCATGGTTTCTGTTTCTAAATGGCATAAAGCAGATGGTAGTGCTTAACATAAGAGTGTTGTAGCCACAGCCTAGAAACAAAGCAACATGTTTTAGTTTGTCTGTAATTGATGTGATTTATCTTATGCCGGAACAGGTGCCCACGTGGTATGATCTGAGATATGCAAATACTCTTCTTTATCCAAACAGATATGGCTCCTACACCTACCTGGGTATGTTGCAAACTGTTGGCAATCAAGTTACCATTTCAGATAATGTTATTGTCCCTGAAGGCCTCTGAAATAAAAGATAATCTGGGAGAAAGAGAACATTGATACAATGTGTCAGATCACTGAGTTACCAGCACTCAATGAGTAGGATCTCCCAAAAAAATAGGTCTTAGGACAGCAGTTTTTATATAAGGAAAAATACAACAAACGTCCAAAAACCTTAGTGATGCCCAGCGAGAATCCTTTTAAGTTGGGAGCCCCAGGAAGCCAAAGGAGATGATGAGACACCCAGTTGTCTGCTACCTGATGAGATACCTGGTTAACAAAGGAAATGGGATGTGCCTGCAGCAGGGGCTTTGGGAATCCCTTATTGACAGCCACAGCCTTCTTCTCAACTATGCCTGGACTGACCCTGCGTAACACTCAGGTGAATAATGCCACAGCGGCATGTCTCATATGTGTGCATTTATATTTAAAAGGCCTAGACTAGCAGCTGAGAATATGGACTCTAGGGCTGGCTCGACTGCTACTTGCATCCAGCCCCAGTTCATCAGCTTACCTTGGTTGTGCACCTGAGACAGATCACTTAAAATATTTGTTTTACCTTCCTCAGCTGTAAGAAATACCTGGCTCAGAGGATTGTTGAGAAAATTAAAAGAGCTAAGATGTATATGCAGTACTTAGAGCAGTGGCCCATGGTAAAAGTGTTAGGAGTTACTGTTAACAGGAATATGTTAGAGTCACGTGTAAAGAAGAAGAAGAAGCCATGGACTGGAGTGTGCGAACTGCCAGAGCACACAGTGGTGACCGTTCAGCTGCTTAGCCTGGGTTAGTGAGGTTCCTCGGAGACAGTGGTTCTGCTGTATTCTAGGTCCTCTGAGTTCTTCACTGACTTTCAGCCTCTAGCCGCAGGTGAGGGAAGAGGTTTGGTCAGGAGTTTTTGGAGACCAGACTTCCTACATTCTCACACTCTCAAAACTCCCACGTTCCATTGGCCAGAAATGGTCACATGGCCCCACCTAACTGCAGAGGGACGTGGGAAACGCAGGTTAGCTGGGGGCCTAGGAAGCAGAGAAGAACGTGGATATTAGTCAGAACATATGGAGAGCAAATCGATGGTTTTGACTGTGGTTTATGGTTTAACTCTAAAGCAGAAACATTTTTCAGTTTAATTTTAAGAATTAATATGAAAATCTGCTCTCTTACTTGGCATGTAACAGTCAAATTCCAGTGTTCATGCTGAAATTCAGCTATGTTATCGTTTCTGAATAAAATAATGAAAGCTAACATGTAGGGAGCGTTTGCTGTGTACTAAAATACCAAGGACTTAACATACTTATTTGATCTTATTTAATAAGATGAAATTAATTTATTAATTCCCACCACAGCCCTTATGAAGTAGGTACCAGAATTATCCCCATTTGACAGATGAAGAAACAGAATTACCAAAAAGGCATGAATCCAAATGACAAATATGAGTTGATGAAGAAGCACAAACAGGATGAACAAAGCTGCTAGTTGGTCTTTTTCACTGTCCCTTTAATCTGTAGTCTGACAAGATTTGGTAGAGAGATAACTTAGTCACCAACTCTGTTTTCTTTTTTGGGAGATCAAATCCAGATATACAGCTTGAGACTTAATCCCATACAAGGTGTTCACTCTACCTAATACAGCACCCATTAATTTGTCATGAGCTGGGTGGTTTGTCAAGAAAACCTAATACACATGTGCATGGAAAAACACACATCAATGTGTACTTTATCCTTTGGTTTACTTTAACTTATTTGCTTAGAGAAACATGCTATGGTTATTATCAGGTTAACCATGCATACATTGCATTAGTCTGGAAAAGAGGTTTTAGTGTCTTAACCACTGATATCTGTTTAGTTTGTCCTGGAAAAATTAGTTAGGACCCTTACTTGGATCTGCAATTAGTATTTTAATCATAGATTGTATTTAGTTAGTTTTTAATACTAACTGCAGATTCAAGTGAGCGTTCTAACCCTAACCTCTAGATTTTAATTATGGAGGTTACATAACGTGATATCATTGGTACTTGTGTTTTAATTTTTTGAGTATAGCACTATAGAAAGAAAAGATGAAGGCACAATTCTATGAGCCCCTGTACATGGACAGTTTAAGATTAGGCACTTATTTTCTTAAGAGATTCCACGTGATCAGTTCAGATGAGTCAGCTCATTGCCATCTTTATCAATCCATAGATTTCAGGTTCCTCTAAGGCATTAAGATATGTTTATTAAAGGGCTTGAGGCTGGGCATGGTGGCTCACATCTTAAATCCCAGCACTTTGAGAGGTTGATGCAGGAGGATCACTTGAGCCCAGAAGTTTGAGACCAACCTGGGCAACATAGTGAGACCCTGTCTCTACAAAAAAAAATACAAAAATTAATCAGGCATGGTGGTGCACACCTGTAGTCTCAGCTACTCGGGAGGCTGAGATGGGAGGATTGCTTGAGCCCAAGAGGTTGAGGCTGCAGTGAGCCAAGATTGTGCCACCGCACTCCAGCCCGGGCAACAGAGGGAGATCCTGTCTCAAAAAAAAAAAAAAAGCACCAAGAAGTAGATATTTAAACAGATGTCAGATAGAAGCAGTAGATGTATAGTAGTAGAAAGAGTTTTGATAGACCATAGAATAGCTGAGTAGTTAGAATTTCTGTGTATCAGCGTACCTTAAAGACTTTTGGCCAAGCCACAAGGCAGTTGGGTATTTGCCCAGTTGTTTTTGTGTGTCCTCATGTGTCTTTTAAAAATCTTGGTAATGGTAGCTGAATGAGGAAAGCACCTATTCCTCAATATTTGTTCTAAGCCAAATGAGGAAAGTACCTATTCTTCAATATTTGTTTTTTCTTTTCCACACTGGTTTGTTTCAGTTTTATAAAAACATAGGGAACAATTAGACCATCCGTCTGTCTGTTGCTAACAGGTGATAATCTCTTGCCTTTTACCTCTAGATCTCAGAGCATTTTCCACTGTGCAAAGTTAGAATATTCTTTATCACATTTGTTCTTCAAAGTTATTTTCACTGAATTGAGAAAGTGATATTGCTCACCTTTTGGGGCGTGTAACCAGAGCTGTCGGAGGTGGGAGGCCACTGATATGCCCCCTGACAGGCCAAGCAGAAGTCAGGGGCCAGGCAGAAAATAGAAGTATCAGGGCTGACTCCTTGGGCTGTTACAGAGGTAATTTAATAGGGACTTTCAACTTGGGACCTCAGCACCACCTTGGGAACCAAGAGTGTTGGCAGTTGCTCCTGTCAGCTGATGAAATGATCTCACAAACTGCAGAACTGTTCATTGTATTTATTACTTGTATTGTTTGGAAATGACTGCTTATTTTGTATTATGATTAACATAACACAGCTATTCTCATTCTATGAACCAATATTGAGGGTACCCTTTGATTCTATGGCACATTGAGCTGTTGTGTTTTAGAATTCATGACCATGAACATTCCTTCCTAATTTAAATGCAACTTAATTTTAACATTAAAAAAGAAACCGCTTTTTTATATCTCTATTATTGGAAAAAATCACCCAGCCATTATTGCCCTTTAGGCTTCTAGTCCAGTTTTGGTTTTTATTTTCAATCGAGAATACGTCGTATGCAGCAGACATGTCATTCCTAGGCTAGGTCCGCTTGATTAACTTGACTAATTTTTTTTTTCCAAAAAAATCTGTAAAAAAATCACTTTTAATTTTCTCCTATTTACATTTCATCAGAGACTATTTTTTTTCCTTCTTTCAAGGAAGGATGGGCCTGCTGGAAACAGATTGTTTCAGCCTCTATGGCTGTGGAGATAAAATGTCATGGAGATGGGTTTTTGTCTGCAGTCACAGCTATCTGAGGGCTCTGCAGACTCTTGGTTGGGGTAAGGTATTCTTGCATACCACAGTGGGTTTCTGTCTGCTGCCTGTTTATCTGGGCAGCAGAATCACAGGGAGAAAGAAAGATTTGTTTGTTTGTGTGTTTTTTCAGGTGGAGTCTCTCTTTATCACCCAGGCTGGAGTGCAGTGGTGTGATCTCCACTCACTGCAACCTCCGCCTCCTAGGTTCAAGCCTCAGTCCTCCTGCCTCAGCCTTCCAAGCAGCTGAGATTACAGGCATGTGCCACCATGCCTGGCTAATTTTTATATTTTTAGTGGAGACAGGATTTCACCATGTTGGCCAGGCTGGTCTCGAACTCCTGACCTCAGGTGATACACCCGCCTTGGCCTCCCAAAATGCTGGGATTACAGGCGTGAGCCACCGTGCCCTGCCAAAGAAAGGGTGAAATATGGAAATGACTTCTCATGCATCAGAGGCTGTGAACTTGAAAGTCATTTGTGAGTTTTGATCTCCAGTTTGCTTGAAAAGGCTCACTTTTTCTCTCTCAGTCTCTCAATTCCTGAATTATTTCTAGAAGGATCACCCACTCACACACCATGCTATGATTGCCTTCTTGCTATACAATGTTGTAAATTGTTCATTTCCACTGCAAATTGTTCATTTTATAAACAGGATCTCTCCTTTTTAAAAGTTCTTTTTATTTTAAAATTGTTGTTGTTATTCCTGATATTCTGAGAGATAGAAACACTGATATTTAAGTGAATCACAGTTCAAAGCACGTATGACTAATAAATGAACTAAACTTATTTTCTTGTAATATAGGTATAAAATAGTATATATTAGGCTTTCTGACTACTCGTGAACTGTTACAAGTAAACACTGAAGTTCACGCTTTGCCCATTGCAACAAATATAGTAAATGTCATGAGTGTAGTTGAATGTTTGGTTTTATTTAGTGTTATAAAATTACATAATTAGTGTATTTTATATTACCAAGTCCAGATAACCTTAAATTAATTACAGTTTTGGGTTTTTTTGTTTGTTTTTTTTTTTTTGAGACAGAGTCTGGCTCTGTCGCCCAGGCTGGAGTGCAGTGGCACGATCTCAGCTCACTGCAGGCTCCGCCTTCCAGGTTCACGCCATTCTCCTGCCTCAGCCTCCCGAGTAGCTGGGACTACAAGTGCCCGCCACTGCGCCCAGCTAATTGTTTGTATTTTCAGTAGAGACAGGGTTTCACCGTGGTCTCGATCTCCTGACCTTGTGGTCCACCCGCCTCGGCCTCCCAAAGCGCTGGGATTACAGGCGTGAGCCACCGCGCCCGGCCAATTACAGTATTAGTAATGTTTAATAGCAGGTTCTTAAAGCACAAGAAAAGGGCAAATGTGGTTTTCGTGTATTTCTGGGATTTGAATATCTGTGGTCGTGAAATTTCTGTTGTTTATTGGCAGAGTTTTTACTATTGTGGTTAACATTGCTTCTGAATGAGTGCTGTATGTCATGAAAAATGAAGGCCACTACCTTTTTATGTACAATAAAATGATTACACAACAGAATTGAATCCTTATTTGAGCAGATGGGCCCAATGTAGGGTCATTATGTGATTCTGCTGATAGTGCTATTTCTGAAGTGTGAAATATTCATTCTGTTCAGATGGCTAGGAAAAACAGCCTCCTCCAAAGAAGTGTCTCATGCAGCTGTCCAACAGAAGTAATGTGAGCCACGTATATAACTTAAAATTTTCTAGTAGCCTTATTTAAAAATTAAAAATAAATAGTTGAAATTTTTAGTGCTATATTTAACTCAATATATCCAAATACTATTATTGCTGTATGTCATCAAAATAAAATTATTATTGAGATATTCCTTCTTTTTCTGTACTAAGTCATGGAAATCCAGTGTGTATTTACACATACAGCACATCACAGTTCAGACTAGCCACTTTTCAAATGCTCCTGGCCGCATGTTATCCAGGTTGATGTATTGGACAGCAAGGTCCATCAATGGCTTGACTGCAGCTTCAGATAGGAGAAAGAAAGGGATCATGTGAAATGTCTGTTCCTTTGCAGAAAACTAAATGTCAGATCTTGAAAAGGAAAATGTTGACAGAACTGTCTGGAAAATATAACCTTCTGATGTTTATTTGCACAGATCAAATGCTGTTCCATAGCAGGGTTTAACTTTATTTTTATGGAAAAAAAAAAAAACCCAAACACTGATCTAATGTTAGTCATTTCCTAAAGGAAATTAAAAATCCACATCAGAGGGCCTTAATGTAAAGGATTCCTTTTTTCACTCATTTATCTTGTTCTGCTGTTGCCATAGCCACATGGATGGGATGTGGCAGAAATTAAAGACTCCAGTTATAGTCACAGTGCTTTCTTTAGTTAACAGACTACTTTTCAGCCAAAGGCTGTTTTTACTGTATCAAGCTTTTTCCCCTGAAAATGTGGAAGTTTTGCTTAGTGAATGTTTATGTTTTGGTTTAGTATGGTCAGTGGAAAGATGGCACATTAATGCCATTTCAAATGCTTCAAAGCCCTTACAGCAAGTATAAACCATAATTACCAAAAACGGGCAGTGTTAATTCATAACCGGAACATGTCACAGTCTTTGTCTGATCGGATTTTCCTCCCTCTGATCTGGAATACGGACTATTTTATGTCATTCCATTTTCAGAGTAAAAGAGCTGTTACTGTAATTCTAAGTGAGATGATAACATACTATGTCTTCCTGGCCAATTTAAATGGTTGTTGTCAACCAGATGGCCCTCATTTTGAAGAAGCTATGACCTTTGGGTTTATTGCTGTTGATTGGAGAAGGAAGTGTTGCCAGATTATTACCCTCAAGGGATTGGTAATAGAGGCATGTTCTCAGAATTAACTTGGAATGTATCTACAAACTCACACATCTATCATTTATATGATGTCGGGCTTTAATAAGGTCTTGGCATGTTTTGAGGTTTAATAACTGAAAAAAAAATTTTTTTTTTTTTTGAGACAGGGTCTCATTCTGTCACCCAGGCTGGAGTACAGTGGCATGATCAGGGCTCACTGCAGCCTCCATCTCCCAAGCTCAAGCATTCCTCCCACCTGAGCCCC
The DNA here is from genome assembly GCF_006542625.1 of Nomascus leucogenys. Taxonomy (NCBI): domain Eukaryota; kingdom Metazoa; phylum Chordata; class Mammalia; order Primates; family Hylobatidae; genus Nomascus; species Nomascus leucogenys. The sequence continues at coordinate 13,904,870 of NC_044386.1, read as the reverse complement.
CGTGAGGTGCTGGGACTACAGTGTCACCACCACCCCCAGCTAATTTTTTTGTGTTTCTAGTAGAGACAGGGTTTTATCATGTTGCCCAGGCTGGTCTCGAATTCCTGGGCTTAAGAGATCCGCCTGCCTTGGCCTCCCAGAGTGCTGAGATTACAGGCATAAGCCACTGCACCCGGCTGCAATAACTTAAATTTTTCTTAAGGTAGAAACTGACAAAAATTCTCTCCTTTACCAAACTTTAGTTAGGTTCCCCTGAGCCTTCTTCTTAACCTTCTGTGTCTCTCCCTCCTGGTCTGCCTTTAGCAAGAATTCTTCCAAGTCAGTTTAGTGGGACTCCTCCTACCCTTGGTATCTGATCACCCTTAATATCTGATCAAGTTCCTCATTTCCCCACCCTTGATGCTGGGCCATTGGCCTGCCCTCAGCAAGAATCCTGTTAGGTGAGTTTTGTAAGAATCTCCCTACTTGTGGTGTCTCCTCTTAGTAATTTTCCATCCACCAGTCCCCTCACTCTGCTTGTTGGCTGTCATTCTCCCTTGTTCTTATATTCAGAGTTGAGCTCCATCTCTTTCCCCTATTGCAATAGTCCCAAATAAAGTCTTCCTTACCATTTTAACAAGTGTCAGAGTAACTTTTTTTCTATGGCAAAATAATAAGTTGCATAGAAAGCCCCTGTAGTAGCACTTTAGGACAATTTTATTGTAAAATGGTGCAGAGTAATTTCTTATTTCATCTCATTCACGAAACTAAAAAACACTGTGTTAGGCAGGCTAAAGTAAACTCTATAATTAGAACTGAAGTTTATATTTACCTAGAAAATTCATTGTGTATTACTGTTATATTATGTGGACATTTTATTATGCATACAACCAAAGTGCAAAATCTGGCCTAAAATTTTATAAAATACTTTCTTATAAAATACTGGTTTCTCTAGTCTGAATTATTTTTACAGGAGTGAGATCTTAATTTACACCACAGTGTTTGGTCCAAAATATGTGGGCATGTATCTCCCATTGGCATTATATACTGAGTTGCAAAGGTTGTTAGAGATTAGGCTTAATGTATATGTATATATATATATATATATATATATATTTTTTTTTTTTTTTTTTTTGAGATGAGGTTTCACTCTGTCATTCAGACTGTAGTGCAGTGGTGCCATCTCATCTCACTATAGCCTCCACCTCCTAGGTTCTAGGGATCCTCCCACCTCAGCCTCCCAAGTAGTTGGGACTATAGGCGCACACTACCATGCCTGGCTAATTTTTGTATTTTTGGTAGAGACAGGGTTTTGCCCTGTTGCCCAGGCTGGTCTTGAATTCCTGGGCTCAAGAGATCTGCTGTCCTTGGCCTCCCAAAGTGCTGGGATTACAGGTGTGAGTCACCGTGCCCAGCCGAGGCTTCACGTATTTTAACCCACTTGTAAGAAGTCAATGGGAGCTTGCACCAAAACTAGCTCTGTCTGTGGCAGACTGAAATAAAGGTGATACAGAATTACACTGTAACATTATCGAACCAGTTTTACTGCAGAGAGGACCTCCTTGTAGAAATGTTGGCCCCCACCCCGAGGGCTTATTGAGTTGAGAAAGTCCAGGCCCTTGCTGCAGATTTTCATAACTGCATTACAGCAATATAGTCCTACATAGATGTGGGTGCCTGGACTTGTGTATCGGGCCTATTTCCTGCCCATATGTCTTTCCTGAATGCTTAGTTATTTTATGAGTTATGCAAAAGAAATAGATTGAGACAGCAGAATAAAAGGTAGTTTCAGTGTTTCATTTTTTCTGAAGACAATTATGGAAACTCCCCAGAGAGTTACTTTCCAGGAAGACATCAGCTCTTTCTGGACACTGGACCACAGTGCCATTCACACCAGACTAGGGGTAGCTCATGCTGGCAACCCAGTCATTAACTCCGTATTCAGAATTCAGCCTTTGGTGCTTTATGGTGAAGCCACTTTTGACCTCTGTGTCAAAACCTCAGTAGATTCCTGTTTAATTGTTTTTAGGATACAGTATTGTGTGATTTAAGAAAATTAGCTTTTTTCAAAAGTGGCTCTTCAGCAGCAATTCAGTATAAGTTCTCAGTTAAGGCATTTGCTGAAGGTATCCTCTACTAAGTGTCCATTGTGTGCACATTTCAAAGAGTCAGTGACCAGCATGATGAGGTTTCAGTGAGGCTTCTTATTTCTTTGTAAAAGAATCAAGGGCAGAATTGCTGTTTCTATTGGAAGTGGCAACCTTGAGACTAGGGGTGGTGTGGAAGCCCAGTGTGCACACAGGGGTCTAATTCTTTTTTCTGCTTCTGCCTCCTTTTTTTTCTTTTTTTTTTTTTTTTTGAGATGGAGTTTCGCTCTTGTCGCCCAGGCTGGAGTGCAATGGCACGATCTTGGCTCACTGCAACCTCCGCCTCCTGGGGTTCAGGTGATTCTCCCGCCTTAGCCTCCTGAGTAGCTGAGACTACAGGTGCCCACCACCATGCCTGGATAATTTTTTGTATTTTTGTAGAGATGGGGATTCACCATGTTGGCCAGGTTCGTCTCGAACTCCTGACTTCAGGTGATCCACACCTGCCTCAGCCCCACGAAGTGTTGGGATTACAGGCCTGAGCCACTGTGCCCAGCCGCTTCTGCCTAATTAAAAAAAAAAAAAAAAAAAAAGATGGAATAGCACCAAGAGGGAGAGGAGGAGAAGGGAGGGGTAGGACTTTCTCCTCCTACTGATCCTGCTGGAGAGTTTAAAACTTAAATATGGAGTATGATGGAGTATGAGCAAATCCTGGGCTTCCACATGGAATGAGGCAGGTGAGAGAAAAGAGCTAAAGGTTTCATCAGGATGCGTGGTGAATTATAACCAGTATGGGTAGACTAATGAGATAAGTGACAAATACTCCTAGCCATTGGTTTTTTTTTTGCTTTCTTTTTACCTTTTTTTTTTTTTTTTTAGACAAAGTCTTGCACTGTCACCCAGGCTGGAGTGCAGTGGTGCAATCTCAGCTCACTGCACTCTCCACCTCCCCGGTTCAAGCAGTTCTCATGCCTCAGCGTCCCGAGTAGCTGGGACTATAGGCCCACAACATCATGCCTGGATAATTTTTGTATTTTTAGTAGAGATGGGGTTTTGCCATGTTGACCAAGGCCATTGGTTACTTTAAATCTTGCTTTTTCCTTTTTGCATTAGCTTTTCCATTAAAATTGTTAACCCCCTCTTATAGTGAACCCTTTATTCTTTACAGTGAAAGAGGGGGTTGACACACCTCTCTCCAGGTGAAGTCTATATCTGTAGGTTATGTAGCCATGTCAGAGGGAACATTCTCTAGACAGAATACCCTGGGGAAATTCATAGCCTTTTACTTCTTCACACTTGTGAACCTAAACATCAGAAGTGATGGCAGGTGTCACTCTTTGTCAGGTCAAGTCTGTCTTTTTGACTGGTTCTGTGTACAGCAGGAGGATTGAGGAGTAAGGAGAAAGCTGGTTTCTGGGGAGCACAGAGTATGTGACTGGGAGAAGATTCATTTAACCTGACAATTGTACTCCATCTCATCCATCTCATGGTCGTTCAGAAATGCCTATATTCCTTCTTAAATTCACCAGGATTTTTGTTTTTTCTTTCACCCCTTTTTGCCTTTCTTATTTTCATCCTTCCATTTCACTCATTTCCACTCATGTTTAGCGGTTTCTATCCTTTTCTTTCCTGGCGTTTTAGCGTCACACATAGAAACCTATCACCATCAACGAGCCTCACGCGTGGTCAGACAGCCTCTGACACATCCACACAGGGCTGCCAGAATGCACCACAGAAAGCCAAACAGAATCAGTAAGCTTTGATTCATCGTTTCTACCCTGTGGTGCCCAATCCTAGACTCTCACACGATACATCCTTTCCATCTGCCTATTTGGCAAAAACAACAGAAAAATGGGAGCTCATGTCTAAAAGAATTGAAGCACCTTATTCAGTGAAATATTGGAACTTAGAAAACACCATGGTATGGGATCATCAAAGCAGATTATGTTATTTTTTAATTTAAAAATTGTATCCAACAGCAACTTACGGTAATCCATCTAAAAAGGCTGAGATCTGTGCAACAAGGTAAAAGCACGAGCTCCCAGTCCCTGGTCCTTCCTTTGGTCACATCCCAAATGAATGTTTTTCTTTTCCCCGTGGGAGAGTTTGTTTGCCATCATGTTCATCCTGGCCAAAGCTCATGGCTTGCAGTGTTGACTGTCCTGCCTCTTGGTTGGGTGAATTTTTGAGAAGTTTTTCTTGGTGCCAGACCAACCTGTTACAGAGACTCTACTGAAGAACAGTCAGGTGTACTTGACATGAACATTCCAAGAAAGTCGGCTGAAACCCTTGGGCCTCCTGAAAATATTGATGCCCGAATAAAACCTTTTGTGAGAGAATAGAGCCAGAAACAGGAGTCATCTCCGAGGCTTTTACGTCACTTTTATAAGATGATCGTGATTTATTTTCCCTTCTGAGTTTGACAAGTTCGAATGAATCATCCCCTTCCTCTCATGTTGGGTCCTGTTCCTCTCTGACACCCCAAGTCACTCTCTGATGCTGCATCAGGTCGTTCAAATAAAAGGATTGTGAGGAAAAAAAAAAATCATCCACACAACAATTTGAAGTTTAGAAGAAATTACAATTAGACCCATTTGAAGTGGCTTCTCTCTCTTTTCTTAAAGCTTCTAAACCAATCTCCTTTGATTTTTGCATGTAAGGATACTGAGTCCTGCAGAGGTCACTCGCTGAAGGTGATGCTGAGGTGTCCTCTCCTAAGACAATGACCTCTGTCCTCTGCCCTTCAACCTCTTTAGATCAACAAATTAAAGAAAAATGTTTTGGGGTTTGGAAAAGAAAGGAATTTAGCATAATGTGCTCTCCCCGTTAGTATGGCAACTGGGATGTTTTGTGGGCCAGGAATACTTATTCTTCAGCTTATCCCCAATGCTTAGTCAAACTGATATGCCAAAAAATGTCTTTAGCTGGAAACCAGGATTGGACAATCTAGTAAACAAGGACGAGCAAACAGAAAAATAGGAGCTGGAATGAAGAATTGGTCATTCACAACAATAACCTGCCCACCTTGGCCCGGTCTGGCTTACTAGCCAGCACCCTTGATCTGTGCCTTAAGAGTCACTAGACTACGCCTTGCAAAATTCCCCATCGTGTTTGACTTGTGTTTGCCAGTATTAAGTCTCTGCATTGGCCAACGCCTCTGTGCTCCTGGACACTTGTGGGTATTGTGTCTGTGTGGCTCATGGCCTCTGTCTTTGTATGTATGCATTGGCATTCCTTTTTCTATTTGTCTGGGATGCCCTGGGAGTGGTTATTATTGCATAAAGAATACTCCTTAGTAGGGGCGAATGCGTACTTTGTCATCCATGAGAACTGACTTAGGCACAAGAAGCAAATAACTAGCGCAGCACTGGGGAAGTGTAGAATCCATGGGGTTCCCTGGAAACCCTGGTGGACCTCCACATCATCCATATTTTTAGAATGATCAATGGGAGAAAGTAAGTGGTAAAATCGCAAAAATTGCAGGTGAAAAGAATGACTGAATGAACAATTTCAAGGCAGTGGCAGTGTTCTTGTTGTTCAAACACAAGTATATCCATACACACTCACATGCATACAGACAGATGAGCTGCAGCCCAGACACCTGCTAATTAGTGGGTTTATGGGGGGGAAGTCTCTCTCATTACTGCACAGTGGGCATTAATTTTTTAATCCTCATATGCAGAAAAATCGGGAGACTTGCCTGTGGTCTCTTGAAGACATCAGCCCAGAGGTTCTGCTACAGCCCAGTAGGTATCATTAGGTGGAGGATATTGAAAGTGAAACAAAATGTTCACTTACTTTTCTAGAAAGCCACAGACCTAGAATATTCTACACAGTTTATAGAATTACAGAATTTTCAGAGAGGGACGGGTGACATGTTCAAAAGGACAGAGACACAATGCTGGTGGGTAAGAACCAACTTCAAGGCTCAGGACTCCTCAGACTGGAAGGGCAAACGCTCTGTTAAACATTCCAACTCTGGTTTGAAGTATAGATAGAGTAAAAGGGCCTTGTTAGTAAAATATTGGCTTTCTGAAACTAGGACCCCTGCTCCCAAACTTATGAAATTTGAAGGACGTAAACTTTTATTTAGAGAGAGGAGGAAGGGAGAGAAAACTGGATTGACTCCAAGAGGTGCTATAGGTGGAAAGTGTGCCCTCTTCAGACAGATTCTGAGATGGCTTGATCCAAGGTATGTCCTTGAGTCTGAGTCAAGGAATGCCATAGGACACACCTTAGTGCTGGAAACAGACTATTGAATTGCAAAAATAAATAAATAAAAAGCATCTGACTTAATTTATCCACTCCAGGTCCGTTTAGTTACATTTTAATTTTAATTTTTTGAGACAAGGTCTCACTGTATTGCCCAGGCTGGAGTTCAGTGGCACAGTCACGGCTCGCTGCAACCTCAACCTGCCAAGCTCAAGCCATCCTACCACCTCAGCCTCCTGAGTAGCTGGGACCACAGATGTGCACCACCGTGCATCGCTAATTAAAAAACATTTTTTCTGTAGAGACAAAGTCTTGGTATGTTGCCCAGGCTGGTCTCAAGCTCCTAGACTCAAACAGTCCTCCTGCCTCAGCCTCCCAAAGTGCTGGGATTACAGGCGTGTGCCACTGCACCCAGCCTATTTACATTTTTAAATACCTGCTATTCGCTAGAAGCTGAACTGATACATTGATGACACACACCAGTCTCCTGCCCTCACGTTGTTTATGTGGCGGAGACAAAGATAAATAACTAACGATAAAGCTATGTGGGAATGAAATAAATGTCAAAATGTCATGCAGAGAATAACAATTGTCTATGAAAACATTGGGAAAGGGACCATTGATTTTGGTGTGAGAGATGGAACGCTGTCTGAAGGATGTTAGCATCTGAACATGACCTTGAAGAATAGGAAGAACTGGGATAAGGTGGAAATTAGGAGGGAGGAGTGTCTGGCCTGAGGAATCTGTCTGAGCCAGGGAGAGGGGAAGTGGCAGGTGTGATGCTTGGGGGCTGGCAAGTTGTCAGGTGAAGCCAGAACATGGGATGCGGGAACATTGGTGGGAGAGGAAGCTGGAAGAATATGGCACAGATCATCTGTGGCAGGAGTTTAGCCTCATGTTGTAGGAGTAAGAGTCCTTAATGGGTTCTGAAGATGGAGGTGGCTTAGTCTTGTCCATGTTTTAAGAAGATGATGCTGGAGCAATGGTGAGAAGCAACAGAGGAGAGGTAGAGCTGGATTGATGGCTGTGGCAGACACAGATTAGGTGCCAGGTCCCAGTGAAGCTCAGCCTCTGATAGACACCGTGGGCAGGGGCTACAGTAAGGATCCAGGCATTGAAGGTCACTGTGGCACACATCAGTACAGATCATCTTCACATTGGGGGTTTCTAGGATCACCTTCACACTACGAAGCTGAGGACACTGTTGCACATTTTAATTTGTTTTTTCTCCTCCTTTTTTTGTGTGTGACTCTTCTCAAGTTATATTTTGGCCAAAATAACTCTTTAAGAGCCATTGGAACTTAACATTTCTCTGTGGCATTCAGATAACAATTCACATTACTAATCTGCAAGTACTTTTGCTTATACCCCGCGAGTGTCTATGGGCCTATCTTTAACACCATCCTGTATCATCCCAAAACGTTTACTGCATTGAGAAATGGGTTCTGCTAATAAAGACCCATTCAACCATGCTTTTTTTTTTTTTTTTTTTTGAAATAGCCATTTTTCTCTGTCGCCCAGGCTGAGGTGCAGTGGCCCGATCATAGCTCACTGTAACCTTGAACTCTTGGACCCAAGTGATCTTCCTGCTTTAGCCTCCTGAGTAGCTAGAACTACAGGTGCGTGCCACCATGCCCAGTTTATTTTTTAATTTTTTGTAGATATAGGGTTTCACTATGTTGCCCAGGCTGGTCTCAAATGTCTGGCTTCAAGTGATCCTCCCATCTTAATCTCCTAAAGTGCTTCAACCATATGTTAATATGACCAGGATGATTACATTGAATACAAAGAAAATGTAGCACTCTGCTTATTTTATTACTATAGGTAGCACTCATTTGAGGCTGCCTTGTATTTATGTTGGTTTATTGCATGTCTGTTTCTAGAAAGTCAATTACTTGAGTACAAAGATTGTACTTTGTCTTTCGATTGTTTCCTATGATAAAGAAAAAAATTATTCTGACGCTTACTAAAACCGTAAGGAAGACTTTATTAACAGGATTCTTGCTGAAGGCAGGCCAAGGGCATAGACATCAAGGGTGGAAGGTAAGGAACTTGATCAGTTATCAAGGGTGATCAGATATCAGGGGTGCGGAGATTCTGGCTAAACTGACTTGGCAGGATTATTGCTACGAATAAGCAGGCTGAAGACAGGGCTCAAGGGCAAGGAAGAGAGCTCAGAGGGGCCTCATTAAGGTTTGCTCAAGGAAGAGAGTCTTTGTCACCCCCAAACCCTAGAACTGTTTGTTACATGTATTAAAACTGGAAAACATGTAGTTACGGGGTGGAGTGTTCTGTAATGCCCATGCAAAACCTGTTTCCAGATCAGGAAGCCTCACAAGAGACTGTTTCATCACAGTCAGGGGGAACACTCAGTGAAGGAGGCAGCCAGTGCGTTAACAGGTGGCAGAGGAAAGGGGGTCTTGAGAGCATGGTCCCCATCAGACACATTTGCTCCAAACTTGACTACTCAACTTACTTATATTTTGGTAAAAATAATAATAATAATAATAATAAGTTTGGGGTTTTGGTTTTAATTTGAGAAAGCATTAACCCTTAAAGGGAAATCTGTTTTCCCTTGGTAGTTTTTCAAACTTAATTAGGATCCTTTCTTTTATTCTTTTTTTTTTTTAAAGATAAATACAGAAACAACTACCTTCAGGATCCAGTGATTGAAAGTAGCTCAGCAAGAATTTTATAAAGGAAAATAAATAGAGAGAGAAGAATGGACTATGATAGTACCATGAATTGAAGTAGGACGATAGATTATTTTCTACATTCAGACTTTTAAAAAGTGCTTCTAATGAGTCACAGTGGTGTTATTTATTTGTTCTGTGGTCTTCAGACCTTGAAGGCTTAAGAGTAGAAGAACTGAATTAAGGTGGATAATATCAAGCATGGAATCTTTATGAAAAGGTAAATGAGACATCCCAGCCCCGGGGCCTTGCCCCCATGGCTAATTTCATTGTTTTGCTTGGAAAAGGATTAACCGTTCAGGAATTTTTTTAGTAGAAAACAGAAACTTAAGAGGAAGCGGTAAAGTTCCTCTTTGAGTTAGACCCTAGAGACTACAAGGAAAGATGTTTTGAGGTTTCATCTGAAATCGAAATACGTTAAAATGTTAGGAAACTAAAAATCAAGTGGATTGAACATCAAAGTTTCAATATTCTTCTTGTTATTGTCATATCACACAAGATTGTTTGTACCTGGGGACAGGGTGTACCATAATCAGAATGCTCTTAAGCGGTTAGTTCCAATAGTACGCACCCACCAGGCAATTCAAAAGGACCTACAGTATACTGGGATTTTTATTAGCTGATACCAGCAATCCCGCCTCCCACCGACGTTGTACAATTGCACATGGAGGCTTCGTGTGGAAAGTGTGTGTCTGAGTGGCCAGTGGAGAGGTCGGAGAACAGTCCTGGTGCCTATTAAGACCCCACAGGTTTCTCTTCTTTTCCCCCTTCCTTGTCGCTGTGCTGTAGTTATTGGTCAGCACTGTCTTTTTATCGTGTATGAATAAGGAATATGAAGGAATATGAAGTGGCTGAGCTTCTTTCACTGGCAGAGCTGAGACTCGTGAAAGCCGAGTGACTATTTTGTTACCAGCCAAAGTAACGTGTCCAGAATGCAATATGCTGCTTGGGGCAATGAGGTTAACTTAGTGAGGAGGCTATGCGGTCTCCTGGAGGGATCATGATCTGCACTTGCAGGAACATGATTTATCTTTTGCTTTTTATGGTCCATTTATTCCCCCCCTCCCTTCTTCACCCCACAGCACCCTGGAGAAATCATAATTTTTCATAAAGTGGCATTTTGTCACGATGGAAATGAGAGCATTGAATCTGGAATTTTATGAATGCACTATCCCACCCAGTAGTCTAGGTATAGAAGAGGTAAAAAATGACCTTGACAATGATTCGTAAGGTTTGATCTCATACTGAGTCTGCTTTTTTGTTTGTTTTTTAAATTTCTTTTGCAGACTTTTAAACATAGAAACAAGTTCATCCTGAGGGAAGCAAGATGAGTAGTGGCTTCTCAGGGGACAGAAGGTAGAAGTTAAACATATAGTTGTCTCTCTGGTTTCTTAGTGCTGCAAGAGATTCCTGAGGCTTGAAATTGCTAGGATAAATGGCCAGGCACTGAATTCATGGTAACTGTAATTTAGTCCTGTCACTTGGGTACTTTAAACTCCAAATCAATGAAAGTTAATTGTGAACTGACTTATCAGTGCAGGCATGTACAAACATGCTCATTGTTATTCTACTTTAAAAGTCAATCAATTTTTGGCCAGGTGCGGTGGCTCGCTCCTGTAATCCCAGCACTTTGGGAGGCCGAGGCAGGCGGATCACCTGAGGTTAGGAGTTTGAGACCATCCTGCCCAACATGGTGAAACCACGTCTGTACTAAAAATACAGAAAAATTAGCCAGCCTGGTGGCGGGCGCCTGTAATCGCAGCTATTTGGTAGGCTGAGGCAGGAGAATCTCTTGAGCCCAAGAGGAGGAGGTTGCAGTGAGCCAAGATTATGCCACTGCGCTCCAGCCTGGGTGACAAGAGTGAAACTCTGTCTCAAAAAAAAAAAAAAAAGTGAATCGTTTTTATGCTTTCATAGTAGTTATTCTCCTCCCTCATGAAGCTCAGAGTTGCAGATTGCTTCTTTCCTCATGTAGAGAAACGCAGAAGCTGTCTGTGGCGCCGAGACCCAGGAAGTCAGTCAGGAAAACAGGCACCGGTGCCACCAGGGAACGCAAACAGAGTCCGTGTCTGTGGCTTGATTCAGCTGGCACCCAGAAACTAACTTCCTGTGTAGGCTCCTTTGTGAGCAAAATCTGGGTTTCATATCTTAATTCTGTTGTGGCTTTGAGAGCCCAGTGCGCGCTCTAGGGTCACACCGAGACGGGGCTGACTCAGAGGAAGGATCCCTCCTATTGAGTCATCACTCCACTTCCTGTGGGTCCAGAGTTTTCTTTAGAGGCTTCTCATTCAAGTGGTCCCTGGCCTTAGCCTGAAAGGTCTGGGAAATGCAGAAAGGTGAGAATTGAACATTTTCTGGTCATATTTGCTTCTACATTTCATACCTGCAGAAAGGCATCATTTCATCCCATGAACAGTTTGTGTCAAGGAGAAATAGAAAGCTGTGGTGGAAAAAACTCAGAGCTTTCTGTTATGACACTTATTGATTGACTGATTGAGACAGAGTCTCACTATGTCTCCCAGGTTGGAGTGCAGTGGCACGATCACTGCTCACTGCAGCAACTTCATGGGCTCAAGTCATCCTCCCTCCTGAGACTTTCAAGTAGCTGGGATTACAGCACACATGAGCACGCCCAGCTAATTTTTGTATTTTTAGTGGAGACAGGGTTTCGCCATGTTGGCCAGGCTGGTCTTGAACTCCTGGGCTCAAGTGATCCACCTGCCTCAGCCTCCCAAAGTGCTGGGATTACAGGTGTGAGCCACTGCACCTGGCCTCTCTTTTTAAACTTTGTTGTTTGAAAAGATAACTACAGAATGTAAGTGATGAGAATGAGTAGGAAATTTTTTAATTACCCAGAAGCCAAAAGACATCCCCAAATCATTGGGTGTTTTGGAAGGTACAGCTTTATCTTCTGTTTATAAAGTCTTAAGACTTGATGGCTTTTGGTCAAAGATCACTATAAGATTTACAAACTCTATACTCAATAGTGTAAAAAAAAATATGTACATGTAGAAAAAAATGCTGGAAGAAAATATGCTCAACTATTCACAGTGGATAGTTATTGCTGAGTGGTATGAATATGGCTGATTATTCCTTCCTTTGTATACTTTTCTGTGTTTAACGCAATGGGCATATATAAGTTTATTAAAAAAACAGTTTTTAAAAAAATTTATAAAACTTTATTGGAAGTGCAAGGTAGCACTGATTTCAGAGCATGGAAAAAGTTACTCTTTGCAAAACAATTTCGTAAATGACCAGCAATATCATTTTGGTGCCTAAAATTATTAACTCCAATTTTTTAAAGGAGCTAATAAAGAAAGACTAAAAGTTATATACATGTCTAATTTACCTTTTTTCCTGAAATTGATCTTAAATGAATGGATTCAAGTAACCCCCCCACCCTCCGACCCCTCACCAAGGAGCATCTGCTGCAAAGGGCGAAATAAAAGATCATGTTTAAGGTTATCCAGTTCTAGAACTCTGTAACTCAGACCTCCTTGACTTGAATCCAATGACGTCAAGTTGGGATTGTAGCCCTGTGATATTTACACATCTCCTCAAATCACTCCCCTTGCATTTGCCACTTTGCTGACATATAGACTTACTATAGGGGGACACAGTATCTGCCTTTCAGAGATTTATAATCTAAGACAGGTGTCAGTAGTGCAGGTGCTTGTAAAATGATGCATACAAACATTGTATTTTAATAGGTTTACTGTTCTCACAGCAGCTCAGGTTAAGGATTGGTACCTAGGGAGACATGCTCAAGAATTATCAGAGTTCTAGCCCTCACAAACTCACTGTGCTGACCCACAACACTGTAAGGAATATCATGGCAGGCTGGGTGCCGTGGCTCATGCCCATAATCCCAGCACTTTGGGAGGCCAAGGCGGGCAGATCATCTGAGCTCAGGAGTTCGAGACCAGCCTGGCCAACATGATGAAACCCCTTCTCTACCAAAAATGCCAAAATTAGCCAGGCATGGTGGCGTGTGCCTATAGTCCCAGCTACTCGGGAGGCGGAGGTGGGAGGATCACTTGAGCCCAGGAGGCGGAGGTTTCAATGAGCTGAGATCATACCACTGCACTCCAGCCTGGGAGACAGAGCGAGGCCCTACCTCAGAAAAAAAAAAAAAAAGAAAAAAGAAATATCATGGTAGACCACACAGGACAATCTGTAACTATAACTGATTAGCTAGGACTCTTTGTGGCAGCTGGTTTAATGCTTGGTCAGGAAGAAAGACACACAAGAAATATTTGATCATGTGAGATTAAAACTTTAAAAATGAGTTTAAAAATTAGAACTATATTTTCTGAATTTTTGACAACCACTACTGTTCAGAATGTGGATAATTCATTTTATACCTAAAGTGAAGTGGGCTTTCTGAAGCGGAGATTCTCCAGGGCAGACACTGCATGCTGTGTTTCTCCTTTGTGACTGCATAGGCATCAGTTCAGGGATTCATTGTGTCTTTCCCAGCATCTCCTTTTTATATTTACAAGAGGTCACAAGAGGACAGTTAAAACTGATGACGCCTAAGGACTGATCACACGTAATAGAAGAGCCGCCGCAGCCGGTTCCCATTAGAACAGCCTCCAAGAAAAACACACACAGGAACTCGCCTGCTCTTCTCCTGATGGTCCACAGTCACCCCTGCCCTTCGAGCAGGAGGAGTGTGACCTCCTACCACAGCCACAGACACAGCCACTCCCCTGACCACCTAGAAAAAGGGTTTGTAGTGTGAATGGGGATAAAATAGCAAACACTCATCAGAGACTGCCGTGCAGGGAGGGTTCTGTTGGACTCCAAGATAATTATTAAGTGGCAATTATTGAAATTGTGGTCAACATTCCATTTAAAGCATTAAAGTCTCTTGTTTTAGCCCTGACTAAGCAGTAGGCTTCTATGGATTGGGTATTTTTTTTTTACCCACCCAAATGTGTTTTATGTTGAGATGTTTCGAGTTTTTGGGGGGGTTGGGGCTGGTGCAGGTTGTGAGGGGCAAGAGGTGCTGCATAGGAGATAATTCTCTTTAACTGATTAATGTTTTCACTTTATTCAACAGCTATTGAATTAGGCAGTCTGTACCTTTAGTGTTTTCCAGAACAAATGTGTTGAAGTGGCAGAAGGGTAGAAGAATTGAAAATTATTCTTGCACAGTTGCACCTGAGTTGTATATTGCTCCACGTCTCCTTATGTGTACAAGTTTTATACAGTTATCTTTCTTCCCATCTCAATTGTGAATAAGTCAGAAGTTCCCTGTTGATGTTATATGTATCGCCCCAAAACACCTCCTTTAGTGCTAAGCAGAGTAGTTGGAAGCACAGACTTCGAAGCACAGTCGAAATAGCCTTTTGAGTGACACCTGGTGAGGCCAGGAGTCCGGCTTTATTGAGGCAGCAGCAGTGCGTGCTCTCCAGTGTGAGAGTGGTCATACCCTCGAGTGGCAAGGGAAGGTGAATGTCTCTGCAGTGGGTTGGAACCATCTACAGGGCCGTTAGGCATCCAGCTTTAATAACATTGTGTCAGGTAATCAGTGTGAGCGACTGTCTAACAGGGAAAGAAATGTATGGATTGAGTCTGTGGACAACAACAAGGTGACTAAGAAAAATAAGGCAAGTTTCATATAAAAAAGATACCTTAGAATAACCACCAAAACAAGTGTATTAGTCAGGGTTCTCTTAGAGGGACAGAACGGATAGGAGATATAATATATATTATGTGTATGTGTATATATATATCTGTGTGTGTATATATCCTATAAGATATATATGTATACATATGTATAGATATGTATATATACGTATACATATATATATATATACACGTATATATACATATATATATACACACACATACACACACACACACATATATATAAGGGAGTTTATTAAGTATTAACTTACACGATCACAAAGTATTAACTTACACGATCACAATAGGCCATCTGCAAGCTGAGGAGCAAGGAGAGCCAGTCTGAGTCCCAAAACTGAAGAACTTGGAGTCTGATGTTCGAGGGCAGGAAGCACCCAGCCCGGGAGAAAGATGTAGGCTGGGAGGCTAGGCCCGTCTCTCCTTTTCATATTTTTCTGCCTGCTTTATATTTGCTGGCAGGTGATTAGATTGTGCCCACCAGATTAAGGGTGGGTCTGCCTTCCCCAGGCCACTGAGTCAAATGTTCATCTCTTTCAGCAACATCCTCACAGACACACCAAAAATCAGTACTTTGTATCCTTCAATCCAATTAAGTTGACACTCAGTATTAACCACCACAGCAAGAAAAGGTAGAGTCAAACCTTGGTCGTCTCCAGCTACCTCAAGCTGCCATACAAATACATTGAGAATCACGTTGTTGGAGGACCTTAGAGGCCATCAGACTCACACAAGGCGTCCCAGTGATTACTTTAATATCCCAAAGCCAGTTGTGCCAGAGAAAGAAGCAAATCCTATGCCTGGGGATTCCCCATCCAGTCTCACCCTGTTTGAAATGCCAGTGAGCGCTGATAGAGTCTTTATTTCTCTGTTCAAAACACATAGAAAGTATCCATTTCCTCAACTCTAGGTGTAAACCTAGCAAGAGTATACCTTAATTAGAGAAGTCAGCAGGGGTTTTGCAACATTTTATTCTATTTTCAACCTCTGTGAGACTCCAGCAACAGTTTTCGGTCCATCACTGACAATCACATTATTTTTACAGAAGAAACAAAGGAAGCATAAAGTAGACACAGACTCTCCCAGCCTATTACCTGCCAGTCAGTCATAGACTTTGACACATTCATTCATTCTGCCATTCAACACTACTTATTTGGGGCCTAGAATTGTTCTGGGTGCAGGGAGCACAAAGGAAAGAGGACGCCTAAATACCTGGAACTTTCAATTGTCAACTGAGGGACACAAGTGAGCCATTATGGTGTGGTGGGAGGGCTGCTCTGATGGCGGAGGCGCAGGGCTGGGGACATACATTGCAGACCAGGTTTCAGATGGGCACTCACTGTGTGACCTGGGGTGAGTAATTAAATTCTCTCTGCCTCTGTTCCTTTATCTCTGTAGAAAAGCGGAACTAGCCGGGCATGGTGGCTCACATCTATAATCCCAGCACTTTGGGAGGCTGAAGCGGGTGGATTACCTGAGGTCAGAAGTGCAAGACCAGCCTGGCCAACATGGTGAAACCCTGTCTGTACTAAAAATACAAAAATTAGCCAGGCATGGTGGTACGCACTTGCAATCCCAGCTACTCGGGAGGCTGAGGCAGGAGAATCACTTGAACCCAGGAGGCGGAGGTTGCAGTGAGCAGATACCGCGCCATTGCACTCCAGCCTTGGCAACAAGAGTGAAACTCCGTCTAAAAAAACCAAGCTGGGGGGAGAGAACTAATAGAATCTGCTATGTAAGGTGATCACAGGACCAAATGATAAAGCTCTTCCCACATTCCTTGCCTATAACACATGATAGTTATGGTTGCTGTTGTTGGTTTTAGACATGTAGAATGAGAGACGTCATGTGAAGAGCTCAGGAAAGAGCACTTGGCTGGAGAGGGGCTAGATCTGCATATCGCCAAGATCATGGAGTAAACTGAGACATTGATTTTGCTAAGATCAAGGGAGTATAGAAGAAGAAGTGTAAAATATAAAAATGTGAGGCGAAAGAGGAAAATAAAAATTAAAAAAGAGATAGCAGCCAGGCATGGTGGCTTATGCCTGTAATCCCAGTACTTTGGGAGGCTGAGGCAGGTGGATCACTTGAGATCAGGAGTTTGAGACCAGCCTGGCCAAGATGGTGAAACCCCATGTCTACCAAAAACACAAAAATTAGTTGGGCGTGGTGGTGCGTGCCTGTAGTCCCAGCTACTCAGGAGGCTGAGGCACAAGAATTGCTTGAACCCAGGAGGTGGAGGTTGTAGTGAGCTGAGATCGTGCCACTGCACTCTAGCCTGGGCAACAGAGCAACACTTTTTCTCAAAAAATAAATAAACAAAAATAAAATAAAAAAGAGATAGAGACTAAAGACCTTTAGAGAAGTCCATGGCCTTCAGCCCATATCTAAGGAAACAGATTTGCAGGAGGGGCTTTCAAACTTTTCCACCACCTGACACAGTAATAGTTCTTTCATTGCAGCCCAGTATACACCCACCAACATTTAAACAACTAAAATATACTTACATGCTGGATATGACCTATCAAACTGATTTCATGACCCACCATGGATAGCAATTCACGGTATGGAAGATGCCAAGCTAGAGGATTACAGTATTTATCAGACATCACTGTGCAAGTTGGCTCCAGAGCCAACAAGTTGGTTAATTTAACATCCCTGCTTGAAGATGGGTGAAAGTCATGCTCCCATTCAACAAGTCTTTATTGGGCACCTACTCTGTGCCAAGTAATTCAGTAAGCCATGATTGGATCATGATAGGCAGCTTACATGCTATGGGAGAAGGAACGGGGGTGGGGAGCTAACCCAGCCCAGGGATCAGAGAAAGGCTTCAGAGGAGCTGACATTGAGACGAGGGATGCATAGGAGCAGCCAGGGGGAGGCAGGCGGGAGGGAGGGAGAATGGGATGGCTGAGGGAGAGGGAAGAATCTGTAGCCCTCAAGGAGACGCCCTGTGTCCGGAATCTAGAATGGAGAAGAAGAGGAGGTGAGGGACCAGACCATGGAGGGCCTCAAAAGAAAAACTAAGGAGACTGGGATTTGGCCAAGGGATGATGGGAAGCTGTGGAGGAGAGACAGGGTCAGAGCCACATCTTCAGAGGATCCCTCCAGCTGTGAAGCAAAATGGACTCGGGACAACGATAAGGTCAAGAGAGATCAAGTAGTAATAGGGATTCAGCAAACTCCATGAGAAGTAATACTGGTCTGCACTAGGCAGTGGGTCTGGGAAGTGATAGATGGATATAATTGATATATAGGAGACAGAATCAACTGGACAAGGTGATTGATTGAAAATAGAGGAATAGGGGAGAGAGAAGCATCAGAGATAATGCCAAGTCTCTGTGAGAAGAGCCATTAAGAAATGGAGCATTGAAGGAGCAGCCTTGTGGAGTGCCAGGGACTAAATGATGAGTTCATTTCTGAACACACTGAGATTGAGGCACCTGCCAGCCACCCAACGAGCACTAGCTGGTGGGCAGTTGACTTTGCCTATTTCAGGCTAAGGAGAGAAGTGTCAGGTAGGAACACTGACCCGGTGTTGGCACTGTGGACAGGAAGAAAAGAATTGAAACTGTAGGAGTAGATGAGAGATCTCCGGAGGAAATGGCTGCCAGCAGTGCACAGTAGGAAATGCATCCTGTCCTGCAGCCCAGTCTACAGACATGTTAGTGCACACACACTCCTACAACAGACGTTTCCCCACTGCATGCATGATGGCATTTTTCTATTCTGTTTATAAAAATTGTTGGTTGTAATGTTCTAAATTGTTTTCATGACACACTAATGTCTTAGAGAATATGTAGAATGAGAAGACAGGTGAAAGTCAAGAGCTGAGCTTTCAAGGACTGACAAAGACGTTCCGTTTTCTTGTTTTCATGTTGGATCCACTTACCCACACCCCGCTTCATGTCACAGTAGAGGTGATGTCATGGCAGCATTTCTCAAAATGTCCCATGGAGGATTTTGTAACATGAACCTCAAAAGCAAGGTTCTATAGGAAAAAAACATTTGTTAAGTTCTGTAATGCCACTGTCCCTTTGGAGATTTTTAGCATACATTGGCAAAGTCTTTGAGAAATTCTATAGCTAAAAAAAAACCAAGAGTTTAATTTTGTTTTCTAAAGTTATTTCAACATAAAGAGTTTTTTATACACAGCACCTATTAACATCTGGAAGAAATAGTGTTCCTTAGAGTATACTTTCAGTAACATAGCATTAGCTTGTCCATTTCCAAACCTAGACTGTTTTAGAATGAGTGTTGGTAATCATCAGGGTAGGCCCTGGGAAAGGATTGGAAGCAGTGGGATTTGTTTTTAGGGAGGTCATGGGGAATTTAAGGACTTATAGATCAAGAAGGCATCTCATAGGGTTCTATATAAAGATAAGAGACAACTAAAACAATCAGGTAAGAAACCTTTTAATCCAATAATTCTGTTAAATCTTCCAATATATGTACATCAAATTATATAGGCATCCCTTGGAGCTATTGTGGCTTCGGTTCCACCACAATGAAGCAAATTCCGCATGAAAGCAAGTGACACACATTTTTTGGTTTTCCAATGCATATAAAAGTTATGTTTGGGCTGGGTGTGGTGGCTCACGCCTATAGCCTACCACTTTGGGAGGCTGAGGCAGGAGGATTGTTTGAGCCCAGGAGTTTGAGATCAGCCTGGGCATCATGCCAGGACCTCATCTTTACAAAAAATAAAATAATTAGCCGGGTGTTGCGGTAGCACGTCTGTGGTCCCAGCTACCTGAGGCTGAGGTGGGAGGATTGCTTGAGCCCAGGAGGCCAAGGCTGCAGTGAGCCATGTTCACATCACTGTACTCCAGCCTGGGCAAAGGAGTAAGACCCTGTCTCAAAAAGAAAAAAGAAATGTTATATTTGCTCTATACTATAGTCAGTTAAGTGTGCAATATATTATGACTTTAAAAACAGTGTATATACCTTAATTAAAAGATACTCCGTTGCTAAAAAATGCTAATGATCATCTGAGCGTTCAAAGAGTTGTAATCATCTTTCGGGTACAGGATCTGGCTTCTGTATGGATGGCTGCTGACTGATCAGGGTGGTGGTTCCTGAAGGTTGGGCAGATTGTAGCAATTTCTTAAAATAAGACGGGAATGAAGTTTGCCACATCAGTTGACTCTTCCTTTCATGAAAGATTTTTCTGTAGCATGAGATGCTATTTGATAGCATTTTACTCACAGTAGAACTTCTTTCAAAATTGAAATCAGTCCTCTCAAACTCTGCTTTTGCTTTATCCACTAAGCTTATGTAATATTGTAAGTCATTGTCACTTCAACAATGTTCACAGCATCTTCACCAGGTATAGATTTCATCTCAAACACTTTCTTTGCTCATCCATAAGAAGCAGCTCCTCATCTATTGAAGTTTGATCATGAGATTACAGCAATTCAGTCCTGTCTTCAGGCTCCACTTCTAACACTAGTTCTCTTGCTATTTCTACCACATCTGCAGTTACCTTCCCCACTAAAGTCTTGAACCCCTCAAAGTCATCCATGAGGGTTGAAATCAACTTCTTCCGAACGACTGTTAATGTGGATAGTTTTACCTCCTCCCATGAATCAGGAATGTTCTTAATGGCATCTAGAATGGTGACTTCTTTCCAGAAGGTTTTCACTATCCTTTGCCCAGATCCATCAGCAGAATCACTGTCTATGGCAGCTATAGCCTTATGAAATATATTTCTTAAATAATAAGACTTGAAAGTAGAAATTACTCCTTGATCCATGGACTGCAGAATGGATGTTGTGTCAGCAGTCATTGAAACAACGTAAATCTCCTTGTACCTCTCCATCAGAGCTCTTGGGTGACCAGGTGCATTGTCAATGAGCAGTAATATTTGAAAGAAATCTTTTTTCTGAGCAGTAGGTCTCAGCAGTGGGCTTAAAATATTTTCAGTAAGCCATGCTGTATATAGATGTGCTGTCATCCAGGCTTTGTTGTAACACAGACAGAGTACACTCAGCATAATTCTTAAGGGCCTGAGGACTTTCTGAATGGTGAGCGTTGGTGTCAGCTTAAGGTCGCCAGCTGCATTAGCCCCTAACAAGAGAATCAGCCTGTCCTTTGCAACTTTGAAGCCAGACATTGACCTCTCTTTTCTAGCTGTGAAAGTCCTAGATGGCGCCTTCTTCCAATAAAAGGCTGTTTTGTCTACCTTGAAAATCTGTTATACAATGTAGCCACCTTCATTAGTGATCTTAGGTAGATCTTCTGGATAAGTTGCTGCAGCTTCTACATAAGCACTTGCTGCTTTACCTTGTACTTTTATATTTTGGAGACAGATTCTTTCCTCAAACCGCATGAACCAACCTCTGTTAGCTTCCAGCTTTTCTTCTACAACTTCCTTACCTCTCCCAGCATTCATGGAATTCAAGAGTGAGAGCCTTGTTCTGGATTAGGCTTTCGCTTAAAGGAATGTTGTGGGTGGTTTGATCTTCTTTCCAGACCACTCAAACTTTCTCCGTATCAGCAATAAGGCTGTTGCACGTTCTTATTATTCTCGTATCCACTCAAGTAACATTTTTAAATTTCCTTTAAGAACTTTCCCTCTACGTGCACAACTTGGCTAACTGATAGAGGGAGCCTAGCTTTCTCGGCCTAACTCAGCTTGTGGCAAGCCTTCCTCACTAAGCAATGCTATTGATTTACCATGAGAGAGGTGTGACTGTTCCTTTCACTTGAACAGTTAGAGTCCATTGTAGGGTTATTAATTGGCCCAATTTCAGTATTGTTTTGTTTCAGGTAACAGGGAGGCCTGGAGGCGAGGGAGAAGGGAAAGGCCAGTGGGTAGAGCAGTCAGGACATATGTATTTGTTAAGTTTGCCATCTAATATGGGTGCAGTTTGTGGTGTCCCAAAACAATTAAAATAGTCACATTAAAGATCACCTATCACACATCACCATACCAGATAT